>NC_133329.1:266338361-266709194 GCF_042186555.1 Aquarana catesbeiana | reverse complement strand
AAAGCAGCTTTTTACAGATTGGTGAACCTCTGCCAATCTTTACTTCTGAAACACTGGCTCTCTAAGATGTCCAATCATGTTTCTGACCTGTTGCCAATAAACCTCATTAGTTGCAAAATGTTCTTTGAGTTCTTCCCTGTTAGTAACACGTTATTTTCCAGCTTTCTGTTGCTCTGACCAATATTCTGTTGAGAGGTGATGCTGCCATCAATTTATTTATTTCATTTCAGTTATGCCACGTACACACGGTCGGACTTTTCGGCTACAAAAGTCAGACGGACCAAGTCCGGCGGACAATCCGATCGTGTGTGGGCTTCCCCAGACTTTCAGCGGACTTTTCCAGCCGCAAATCTGACAGACTTTAGATTTGGAACATGCTTCAAATCTTTATGTCGTAACTCCGCCGGACCCAGAAATCCGCTCGTCTGTATGCTAGTCCGACGGACAAAAACCCACGCTAGGGTAGCTATTGGCTAGTGGCTATCAACTTCCTTATTTTATTCCGGTGTACGTCATCACGTACAAATCCGTCGGACTTTGGTGTGATCATGTGTAGGCAGGTCCGGTCGTTAGAAAGTCTGTCGACAGGCCGCCGAAAGTCTGTCGACAGGCCGCCGAAAGTCTGTCGACAGGCCGCCGAAAGTCCGTAGCTGAAAAGTCCGACCGTGTATACGCGGCATTACTTATAGCGCCGTCAATTTATGCTTTACATATACAGTGTACATTCACATCAGTCCCTACCCTCAAGGAGCTTACAATCTAATGTCCCTAACTCACATTCATACATACTAGGGACAATTTAGACAGTATCCAATTAACCTACCAGCATGTCTTTGGAGTGTGGGAGGAAACCGGAGTACCCGGAGGAAACCCACGTAGGCACAGGGAGAACATGCAAACTCCAGGCAAGTAGTGTTGTGGTTGGGATTCGAACCAGCGACCCTTCTTACTGCTAGGCGAAAGTGCTATCCACTACATCACTGTGCCGCCCATCAATTTATACGATTTGCAAATCATTGCATTCTGTTTTTATGTTGATTTTACACAGCGTCCCAACTTTTTTGCAACTGGGGCTGTAAAAAACTAGTGAAGCTGATTTCTTTGTGAAGGAGAGGTCAATCACCTTCAGACACTAGGATTCACAAAGTGGGGTAGAGCTATAGGGAAGGTACCCCGGGGGAAGGGTCGTATCCTCTAATGCTTTGAATGTAATCACCTGAAGGTAAGAGACTATAACCCATGCAGTATGAATAAGCTGACTGAGTCCTGTACTGTAGAATTAAAGTGGGTGTAAACCCACTTTAAAAAAAAAAAAACTAACATCTGCAACACAAAGGCATAATGCTATGCATACTAGCTCATTATGTAATACTCACCTAAGAATGAAGCCTTCGCTGCGGTGCCCGTATACAGCACCGGCCGGCAACATCACTCCCGGGGGTTACTTCCAGGTATCGCGACTCTGGCGCTGATTGGGCGGCACCACAATGACGTCACTCCCGCTCATGTGCGTAGTAACAGCACACTCACTGAAGCAATGGCACATGCATGCTATTGCTTCAGTTTGTGTCAGTGCACATGTGCCGATGATGTTGGCACATGCAAATACAGGGGATATCTCCTAAACCGTGCAGGTTTAGCAGATATCCTGGGTAGCTACAGGTAAGCCTTATTATAGGCTTTCCTGTAGCGAAAAAAGTGGTCTGCAAGGGTTTACAACCACTTTAAGATATACCTTTTCTAAACTAGATACCAACAATCTTTCAAGCTGAATGACAGCCAGCACCATTTAATTCCTCGGATCCCAGGATGTCATGGATCCACCCCTCTGGAGCAGCATTAACGTGCAGCCTGGGGACAGTGGTGTAGCAAGATTGCCCCCCTATAACCACTGGAGAAGAATAAGGACCAGTGATGTCAAGTGTGTGGTTTTTCGCATTTTATTTGGTGGCATTTGGGGGGGGGGGGGGGGGGCGCTGGACTTAGCTTTAATGCTGATGCATCATTCATGGTAATGCAGACAAACTCTCTAAGGGGTGTATTTATTAAAAAAAAAAATAATTGCATAGCAGTTCTTTATTCAAAGTGCTTCTGTATAAATGTGGAAAATAAAAAAATCTTTTAAGACCATTTCTTGTGCTGGATGAATGTTTTGGGGGATCAGGCAAGTAAAACTATAGGTATTTTATATGATACTTTCCGCCAAATGTGGTGTTTTCTGCTTTAAAATCAATGAAAAAAATAAATAAAAAAATGCAGCACACCAAATTGCCCAAAAGCATTCTTTTTTTCCTTCTTGCCCTACTTGCACAGGGCGAACGTACATATGCATTTTACATTCCGGAACTGTCCCCATATCTCTAACTTCCTAAGGGCCCAATCACACTAGGAACTGATTGTGAATCGCACAAGATCGCAAGAAGTGTTCCTGTGCAGTGTAATTTCAGCCCATTCATAGGTACCGCAGCTGGATGTTACTGAGTCATCGCCTGTATCCTATTTTATACTCGGGCCCTAAGGGTTCAGTATTTTTTTCTGAAGCAGACTTAAACTGTACATGCAGGTCCTCTCAACTCTCAAAATAGAAAACTGTTCACTTAAAAATGCTGAGAAAACAAAATACATTTTGTTTTATATTTAGCATAAAAAGCGTGGTTATTTTTTCCAGCTATTCTTTCTGTCTAAATAATGAAGACCAGTTGTCAATTTTCATTGTATTCATAAGACCTGCACAGGTATCCTGAATCGCTGTTCAGCAATTCCCTTTAGTAGAGAAACAAAAAGGCTTTTCTTCCTGCCCCGGGTCACTGAAAGCCATATACAATAGATCTTTTCATGGGAAGATTTAACAGCTGTTTGTGCCATCCCTAAAACCATTTGTAACTGCAGCATTAAAAAAAATGCAGACGAGGCTTAAAATAGAAGTAAAGGGTTTTTTTTTTCCCCATTCGCACTTACCTATGTGGATGCAGCATCGGTCTGATGCTGCACCTGTCCCCCCCAGGCATCTGCACTGAGGACCAAATGATCGAACACCGCTGATCACTCGGTTTTCAGAGCTCCATGAACAGAGAGCTGGAGACTGTCAGTCACAGCTCCCTGCTCTTCTCCCTCCTCGCTCACTGGAGCGCCGAGCTGTGGAGGGGAGGAGCGACAGTCTCAGGCTCTCGGCGACTCGCTGAGACGGGTGTCAATCCAGGCACCTGGCGGATCCAGACTCCATGGTCTGGATGACGCAGTGCCTGGACTGAAATTGGTGACTTCAGCCCACTCTCTGCTGAAAACGAGTCACAGAAGTGCAAAACGAACTGCACTTCTGTGATCCATAGGAGAAGTCCAGTCAAACGAGCTTTGGCTGGACTTCTCCTTTAAAGCCCAACTCCGGGAAACTTGAAAATCATCCTTTGCAGCAGGGCTTTCCATGCACTGCATGGGTTATTTATTCATTTAGGTCTAGGGGACTTATCAAAGTAGATCTATTAGGAGATCCTTTACGCTGCTAGACCAGTCCCCATAACGTCTTCTCCCCTACTCTGCAGCAATCTAAAGTCCTGACATCATCAAGGCCAATACAGGGTCCATAACCCTGCACTGGATATGATGATGCCGAGGGACAGTCCACCGCCGCATAATGGGGGGAGCAGCATCTGCTGGGGGAGTGGAGGACCAGGTCAGTAAAATCGCTTTTATTCTCCTTCTCCCTAAATGAGTAGTTAACCCTTGCAGTGTGGGGCACAGCCCCAGTGCACAGGATACTTTTCAGGATTCCCAGAGTTGGGCATTAAAATGAAAGTCCTGGAAAAAAAAAAAAACACTAATCTAATAACTTTGCAAAAACTAGTATTTTTTTTTTTTTTAAGTAAATGTTTCCTTATCCCTTAGTAATTAAAATAGCTAGCAATTCGCTGATGACAGTTTTGGGTGGGGAGTTGATGGTTGAATCATTCATTTTCTTATATCTATCTGAGAACTTTCAAAAAGCAGGATTTTCAAAGAAGTGGTTTGTGTATCTACCTCCTTTCACAGCTTGTAATGAAGATGTCACTTTCATGTAGCAAGATTCCTCAGTCATTTGTTTCTATATTATTGACAATCATCAGGAAGAGAGTATTTTAGAATTGTGGTTTTGCAGTAGGTCCTGCATTTAACCCCACTAAAGTATGTGTGCATGTGGAGTTCTACAGTGACTTGAAAAAGTATTCATTCCCCTTGAAATTTTCCACATTTTGTCATGTTACAACCAAAAACATAAAATGTATTTTATGTGATAGACCAACACAATGTGGTACATAATTGTGAAGTGGAAGACAAAATGATAAATGGGTTTTCAAAATTTTACAAATAAATATCTGAAAATGTGGTGTGCATTTGTATTTAGCCCCCCACTCCATACACCTTTCCATCAAATGACCAGCTTCCCTGTCCCTGCTGAAGAAAAGCATCCCCACAACATGATGCTGCCACCACTACGCTTCACAATGGGGATGGTGTGTTCAGGGTAATGTTCAGTGTTAGTTTTCCACCACACATAGGGGTTTATTTACTAAAGGCAAATCCACTGTGCACTTGGAAGTGCAGTCACTGTAGATCTGAGGGGGATATGCAAGGAAAATAAAAAACAGCATTTTTGCTTGCACATGATTGGATGATAGAAACTAGCAGCGCTTCCCCTCAGATCTACAATGACTGCACTTCCAAGCGCGTTTGTAGTGCACAGTGGATTGGACTTTAATAAATCAACCCCAATATGGTTTGCTTTTAGACCAGAGTTCAATTTTGGTCTCATCTGACCAGAGCACCTTCTTCCACATGTTTGCTGTGTCCCCCACATGGCTTCTGCAACTGTAAACAGGACTTCTGGCTTTCTTTCAACAATGGCTTTCTTCGTGCCACTCTTCCATAAAGGCCAGATTTGTGTAGTGCACAACTAATAGTTGTCCTGTGGACAGATTCTCCCACCTGAGCTGTGGATCTCTGCAGCTCCTTGCCCGGCCTGTCAGTTTAGGTGAACAGCCATGTCTTGGTAGGTTTGCAGTCGTGCCATACTCTTTACATTTTTGGATGATGGATTAAACAGTGCTCCGTAAGATGTTCAAAGCTTGGGATAGAGATATAGAGATATATATATATATATATATATATATATATATATATATATATATATATATATATATATATATATATCTATATCTATATCTATATCTATATCTATATCTATATCTATATCTATATCTATATCTATATCTATATCTATATCTATATCTATATCTATATCTATATCTATATCTATATCTATATCTATATCTATATCTATATCTATATCTATATCTATATATCTATATCTATATCTAATTTTTTTTTTTTTTTATATCCTAACCCCGCTTTAAACTTCTCCACAACTTTATCCCTGACCTGTCTGGTGTGTTCCTTGGCCTTCATGAAGCTGTTTGTTCACTAAGGTTCTCTAACATACCTGTATTTATACTAAGATTAAAATACACACAGGTGGACTCTATTTACTAATTAGGAGACTTCCTAAGGCAATTGGTTCCACTATATTTTAGTTATGGGTATCAGAGTAAAAGGGGGCTGAAAACAAATGCACGTCACACTTCTCACACATTTGTAAAAAATTTTGAAAGCCATTAATCATTTTCCTTCCACTTCACAATTATGTGCCACTTTGTGTTGGTCCATCACACAAAAGCCGAATAAAACACATTTACGTTTTTGGTTGTAATATGACAGACTGTGTAAAAACATGGTTGTGTCCTTCTGGTGCTACAGTTTTATTCCACAATCCTATGGCTGGATTCTTTTGTTGCATTAGCGCATGTTAATGCACACTAAATGCAATCTAGTCATAGTGTTGACATCCATTTTATATGCATTGCATTGAGTTGTGTTAATGTACATTTTTTTTTTGTTAAATGGACTTCAATGATGTACAGGATTTTTGTTCACAGCAGAAGCCAGAATATTTTTTTTTTCCTTCGTGTGTTGCACTAATGTGCACTTACCATGTTGAGGTGTGGGCTTTGTTCATAACAGTAACCAAAATACATTATTTTTCTTTTGTTAAAATGTGTAGAGAGTACTGTGATGCACTGTAATGTATTGCAACATGTGCTGCATTTAAATGCAGCATGTTCCATTCTCACAGAGCAGACACCAACACAACATGATATGAACTGAGCCTCTTAGGCCCCTCTCACACGGGGCTGTCCGTTTTGACAGACTCCACTTGCTCAGCTAGCGGGGATCGATCCGTTGATCCCTGCTGAGCCAGCGGATGACAGGTCTGTCTCTGCTCACTGTGCGGGGATGGACCTCTCAGAGCACCGCTCTCCTCTAAAATCAAAAGGTTTTTTTTATCTTAATGCTGAACCGGGGCTCTGTGTCTGAATGGACACAGGGAGCTGTGATTCGACAGGAGGGAGGGGCCAGGATAGCCGAAGAGGGATCCGAGAAGAGGAGGGTCTGAGCTGCCCTGTGCAAAACCACTGCACAGAGGTGGTAAGGCTTTAGGGGGCCAGACTGTGGCCAGTGGGAGTAGAAAATGCAACGGCACATCATTGGTTTTAATGGGAGCAATAGTGCCCAGTTGTTGACAGCAATGAGATGAATAGTGCCCCATTGATGGAGTCAGTAGAGGGAATGATGCTCCATCACTGGTGCCCGCTTGTGGAATAGTGACCCAAGGGCCAGATAAAGGCAAGCAAATGGGCACATCCAGCCCTTGGGCAGCAGGTTGGAGACCACAGTTTTAAAGTATTGTATGTGCATTGTTTTCAACATGTTGCACTGATGTGTGGGTTCTCTTGTTCACAGCAGGAGCCAACCCCCTCCTTAACAGGCACTTCACTGAATGCAATAGCGCTGCACCAATACCGGTATTGGTGCCAAGTATTTGTTTTCATGCAAATGCCATGATACCAAAACAGATACATGCGGTACAATTTGAGGCTATACAAAATGAAAGGGCTTAAACAAAGAAAAGCATTTGAACAGGAATGCGGTGCAATTCTTGTCCGAATCACCTGCGGTTTCCGGCACCACTTGTGTGTGAACCCAGGCTCATGCACACAATCAGCTGTCACCCCTGAACATATAACTCGCCACTGGACCGTCCTAGCCATCCTCCAACTCATTGTTCAGGAAGCTCATCCCGATCCCCAGACAGACTACCGACCCCGGGCAGGAAGAGGGAGAAATAAACATATACATACACACACACACACACACATACATACACACACATATACACACACACTTCTATACTGTGTATTTCTCTTACCACTCTAAAAACCACCAAATGAATTTCTGAATTTCTGTCTGCTGCTCTGTTCCTCTGCTATCAGCATAAATCACTTCTGACAAGTTATCCTGACACTAAGTGAAAAAAGGTGACAGGGGATGGACCTCCAACTGATCAACTGATTTAAAGCCTCAGCTCTGTCCTTGTGTGCTGTGTGAAGGGGGTGTGTGACTTCCCTCCAATCAGCTGTCAGCTCTCCTAACTGAGCTCAGCAGAGAGTAATTTCAGTTCTCTGCCCCCATTTTTCTCACAGGTCAGACAAGCTTTATAAATTCTGGACTTTTAACAGAAGAGAAGACTGCAGATAAACAGGTGCAACTTTTGTAGCAGGATTTGTTTCATCTCTGTGTTATCACCTGAGGTCAGTCACACAACTGGGTATATGTAAGGGTTTACTGACACTAAGTATTCCAAGCAAACTGTTGCATATGTGCAAAGAACGTTCCTTTCCAAAGGAAATGTCAAAAATGTACATACAGCTATACTTCCAAAATATAATAAGCTCTCCCGTTTAAACAAAAACGGTCATATAAATCCATATGGTTACAATTTCAAATTCATTATAGGACTTCTGTCTAAACATATTTAGCATAAATTATACTACTTCCTGTAGGAAAAGAATAGCCAAAAAAAAAAAAAAAAGACTGAGAGATTTGTTTTTTTAATGAATTATTCTGCTTTTCCACTAAACTTTTTCATTTATCAAATGAATCTGTTCAAATAAAAGAAAAAAAACACACACACTGCATGCAGCACAATATAAAATGTAAAGTATACTAAAGTTATATAAAAGGTGAACGAAAATAGAAGCCAACTTTATATTTTATTGGCAATGTGATTCTCTAAACTTCTCTAACAACTTTAATGGGGATATCGCTCCTCCCAGCTAAATCACACAATCCTATTACATTCATATATATAGTATTAAGGAGGGAAGGTAAGATTGGGTGGACCCGAGTTATCTGCAGTGCACAATCTTTACTTAGCCATCAGGAAACGCAGATTGAGTCTTTTCTACTGTCACTCATTGGAAATGCAGTTACAGGCATCATTCAGATATCATCTTTTAGAGCCGGCAATTCTGTGCACCGTAAGAACAATCATAGCGGCAGTTCAGCCGATTGATCGTTCTTAAAGGTGGCGGAAGGGGGCCTCTCGCCCCGCCGCCCTCCTGGGCTTCTCTGGGCTCGCACGTGCGATCGGCGACATGGAGAAAGAATCCCTCGCTGCCATACGATGATCATAGAGATTTCCAGTGACCAGATTTTTGCGCATGTGATATTGCTGCGATTTGCGTTTTTGCATTTTTTTGGCCCAATTTGTGGTTGGGCAGATTAAAAAACACAAATTGCTGCAAAAACGCATTACATGCTTTTCTGCAGCTTCTCCATTGAAGTATATTGAACCAAAAAAGCACCGTTTTGCGTTAAAAAAGTCCCTGACCCTTTCCAAACACGCAGCGGCTGAAAAAAGCATAGATGTGAACGTGTCCCATAGGAAACCATGTTACATGAATTGTAGTATGTTTCTGCAAAAACCACCAAAAACCACATAGATGTGAACCAGGTCTAAGACGTTTAGTAACATAATGGGGTTAAAAAAAAAAAAAAAAAAAAAAAACTAAAATTGGCCCTTTATAGTACGAAAAATAATAAATAATTAAAAAAAAAAAAAAAAATCAGATAAACACTACTGTAAGGGGTGCATTTTTTTACTGTAGAGCTGTGAAAATATTTACAGTAGCGATTATTTGCTCTTTTTAGTTTTTTTAATTGAAAAATAGTATGATATAGTAGCATTACTATAAAAATAGTAATCGATTAATTTCATAATCGATTCATTGTTTAAGCCCTAGATAAAAGTGATCTAAGAAAAAATAAATAAAAGAGAAAAAAAAGTGTAAAAATACAAAAAATAAGTAAAATAAATTTAAAAAAATGTAAAAGTGTAAAAATGCACAGAAGCGAACAGATGTGCAAGTTGCGCCCGCATATGTAAACGCCGTTCAAATCACACACATGAGGAATCGGCACATGCGCTAGAGCAACAATTCTAGCCCAAGACCCAGTAACTCTAGACTGGTAACCTGAATTGCGCCATTCCACAAGTGTGCGCAATTTTAAAGCATGACATGTTAGGTATCCGTTTACTCGGCGTAACATCATGTTTCACATTATACAAAAAAAGTGGGTTAGCTTTACTAAAAAATTGTTGCACAAATGCCGTGCGACATAAAAAGTTGCAACGACCACGATTTTATTCGATAGGATATCTGCTAAAAAAAAATATATATATATATATATATATATATATATATATATATATATATATATATATATATATATATATATAATGTTTGGGGGATCTGAGTAATTTTCTATAAAAAAAAAAATATGATTTTTACATGTAGCAGAGGAGTGCCAGAATAGGTCCAGTATGGAAGTGGTTAAAGGGGTTGTAAACCCTCATATTTTTTCACCTTAATGCATCCTATGGTTGCCCTGCTATTAATCTATCCAATCAAGAGCCGAGAAACCCGGGCAGAGAGGAAGAGCGCATCTCCGGCGGGGAATACAGGACTCAGGTGAGTAAAATGGGGGGCTGGTTAGTTTCAGAAGTTTTACCCTAAGGCCCCTTTCACACTGGGGCGGTGGGGGCGTCGGCGGTACAACAGCGCTATTTTTAGCGCTGCTGTACCGTCGTTCTTGCAGCGGTATTCGACCGCTAGCAGTGCGGTTTTAACCCCCGCTGGCGGACGAAAAAGGGTTAAAATCCCTCGTACAGCGCGGCTATAGCCGCGGTATAGCCGCGCTGTCCCATTGATTTCAATGGGCAGGAGCGGTTTAGGAGCGGTGAATACACCGCTCCTTCACCGCTCCAAAGAAGCGGTTTGCAGGACTTTTTTCACCGTCCTGCCAGCGCACCGCTTCAGTGTGAAAGCCCTCGGGCTTTCACACTGAACAAACAGCGGAGGCTGTTTAGGGGCGGTTTGCAGGCGGTATTTTTAGCGCAATACCGCCTGCAAACCGCCTCAGTGTAAAAGGGGCCTAATGCATAGGATGCATTAAGGTGAAAAAACAAGAGGGTTTACAACCCCTTTAAACAGTAACACAAATTTAACCACTTCAGCCCCGGAAGGATTTACCCCCTTCCTGACCAGAGCACTTTTTACAATTTGGCACTGCGTCGCTTTAACTGCTAATTGCGTGGTCTCAGCAAATAGCTTGGGGTGTCTACTTTCCAAAATAGGGTCATTTGGGGGGGGTTTGTGCCACCTGGGCCTTCCATGGCTTCTGAAACTGTGATAGGCAGTGAAGAGTGAAATCAAAAATGTACGCCCTTAGAAAGTGTGACCACTTGAAGACAAAGCCCTTTCTGACACCTTTTTGTTTACATGAAAACATTTTTTTTTTTTTGCAAGAAAATTACTTTGAACCCCCAAACAGTATTTGCGCAGCGATTTTTCAAACGCATTATTTTGGGAAAAGACACACTTTTTTAAATTTGAATGCACTAAAACACACTATATTGCCCAAATGTTTGATGAAATAAAAAAAAGATGATCTTAAGCCAAGTACATGGATACCAAACATGACATGCTTTAAAATTGCGCACAAACGTGCAGTGGCGACAAACTAAATACATTTTTAAAAGCCTTTACAGGTTACCACTTTAGATTTACAGAGGAAGTCTACTGCTAAAATTACTGCCCTCTATCTGACCTTCGCGGTGATACCTCACATGCATGGTGCAATTGCAGTTTACATTTGACGCCAGACCGGCGCTTGCATTCGCCTTTGCGTGAGAGCAGGGGGGGACAGGGTGCTTCTTTTTTTTTTTTTTTCTGTATTTTTTTTTCTTTTTTATCTTATTTTTAAACTGTTCCTTTCATTTTTTTTTTTTAATCATTTTTATTGTTATCTCAGGGAATGTAAATATCCTCTATGATAGCAACAGGTAGTGACAGGTATTTTTTTGAAAAAATTGGGGTCTATTAGACCCTAGATCTCTCCTCTGCCCTCAAAGCATCTGACCACACCAAGATCGGTGTGATAAAATGCTTTCCCAATGGCGTGGTTTACATCCGGCGAAATCTAAGTCATGAAATGCTCATAGGTTCCGGTTTCTTAGGCCATAGAGATGTTTGGAGACATTCTGGTCTCTGATCAGCTCTATGATCAGCTGGCTGAATCACCGGGTGCATTCTCAGGTTCCCTGCTGGGACAGGAGAGCCAGAGAAAAACATGGAAGAAGACGGTGGGGGGGGATTCCCTCCCACTGCTTGTAAAAGCAGTCTAGAGGCTAATTAGCTGCTAGGATTGCTTTTACATGAAAGCTGACTGCTGGCTGAAAAGAATGATACCAAGATGATACCTAAACCTGCAGGCATCATTCTGGTATAACCACTCAAAGTCCAGCAACATACCAGTACGTTGCTGGTCCTTGTTGGGCATATATTGTAAACTTTTTTTTTCATGCAGCCTGTGGGCTGAACGAAAAAAAAAAAAAAAAAAAAAAAGATATTGATCAGTGGGTATGCCCACCATTAGAATACCTCCCTTCATCCACTTACTTCTAATGATGGGCATACATGCACCATTTATATATGCCGAAGCATGGGGGGCATCCTCCCGCAAAAGGTAGGAGCAAATCGCTCCTCCACCCACTGCTGCCCCCACGCTTCAGCATATATGCTGAAGTATGTAACTGTGGTGGAGAAATCGCCTCCGACAGCGCTGGAGTCACGGCTTTATGTATCGTGGGAGCAAACGCTGTTGCTGTCAAGATAAATAAATCCGCTCTGCAGTCGATTGGCGTACCTGAAAACAAAACAATAAAACACAGTAAAGTATAAAAAACTTGCATACCTATAAAGCAAACATGATAAAAACATAATAACAATAATACATTGCAGAATAGAATACAGTAAAAAAGAGCAGAACAATAGAGAGAGAAAATAGAGAGAGAACAATAAAAAAAAAAATTGTTGTTTTAACACTCTTTTTTGAACTTTAACTTTTGTAACTGGTACCAGGTTTGGGTCTCTCAAAATGCGATGGCATCTTGGGAGACCCTGTGAAAGTGTGTCCTAGTCTGTGCAGTGCTGTACCCTACGCTAATACTCAACTAGTGTATGGTAGCATTCAAAACATTCACCAATGCAAAGACCAGGATTGTCAGGACAGGAGGGACAATAATACCAGGTGTCACGTCTATATCCGCGCTTGCTGCAGACACGACATCTTTTTTGGGGGGCTCGTTGGGTACTCGGGAGGACAAAGAAAATGCCTCTCATGCAGCCGGCTTACTGCATTTGGTTGGGAAAAGGTGAGGTGGAGCACCGTCTGGAAACAGAAGGGCTCTGATGATCTCTTCCTGGAATTTAAGGAAGGATCCAGTCTGTCCTGAAGTCGTTGAGGTCCACCCCTCCCATGTTAAGATTATATTCGTGGACACAGAGGGGTTTCTCCACAACACCAGTTGCCGTAGTAATTTGGACCGTCGTGTCTGCATGAAGGGAGGTTAGAATGAAAACATTCTTATTATCCCTCCACTTCATAGCGAGCAAATTATTACACTGCAAGCAGGCTCTCTCCCCCAGCCTAAGACAGGAATCTACAAGCCGCTGGGGAAAGCCCCAGCGATTAGGTCGCATGGTGCCACATGCTCCAATCTGATGATCAAAAAGGTGACTAAAAAGTGGCACGCTCATATAATAAATTGTCCACGTACAAGTGGTACCCCTTTCCGAATAAGGGTGACACCAAGTCCCACACAATCTTGCCAGCGCCTCCTATGTAGTCAGGGCAGTTTGTCGGCTCTATGTGACTATCTTTTCCCTCGTAAACCATAAAACTACATGTAATAAGGGGGAGTGACTAGTTTACCTAGGTTAAAGGGGAGAGGGGCCGTGCCACATCCAAAAAGCTTATTTTAGGAAAAAAGAGTTCCCCTGAGTGGATTTTACCGGCACTTGCAAAAATTATTATGTAAAATGGGAAAGTACACATACATATATAGAGTAAAACAATATTTATATTTATTCAAAACGTTCTTGTATTAAAAACAATGCAAACATTTGCAGACAGCGAAGACATATACAGTAGACATAATACAACGCGGTTGTAGTATCTATTAAGGTTAACAGGCAACAGAACATTTAAATGGTGGAAATCTTTTCAAGTCCAACGCGTTTCGGGTACATACTAATTCAATCCTTCTTCAGGGGCATGGTTGAAAAGAAAGGTTCATCTGTTATGTTACCGTTGATTTTTATGCGAGAGAGATAATGGTAGTTACAACCAGGGGCGAGAAATGCTTGCGAAAGAAATGGCGTTTGGTTTGGTGTTCATGGATGAGGGATGCTGTTCTCTGGGTACTTCTATCTCATATATAGCACTTCCCCAATGAGAAGGGGAAGAGGGGGAAGGGGGTTTCTTCTATGTTTGTTTTTAGTGGTGTGTATAAAGGTTCACCTACCCCTGCCTCCCACGGATGCGTACAGGCCACAGCGGTATACTGAAGCGAAGAGGAACAATCCTATTCTCAGACAGTATACATGTTTGGCCAGCCACACATCCCAGCATCCGGCAGGTAAAACGCCTGAGGCGTTTTTTTTTTCAGGCGTTTTACCTGCCGGATGCTGGGATGTGTGGCTGGCCAAACATGTATACTGTCTGAGAATAGGATTGTTCCTCTTCGCTTCAGTATACCGCTGTGGCCTGTACGCATCCGTGGGAGGCAGGGGTAGGTGAACCTTTATACACACCACTAAAAACAAACATAGAAGAAACCCCCTTCCCCCCCCCCCCTTTCTCTTCCCCTTCTCATTGGGGAAGTGCTATATATGAGATAGAAGTACCCAGAGAACAGCATCCCTCATCCATGAACACCAAACCAAACGCCATTTCTTTCGCAAGCATTTCTCGCCCCTGGTTGTAACTACCATTATCTCTCTCGCATAAAAATCAACGGTAACATAACAGATGAACCTTTCTTTTCAACCATGCCCCTGAAGAAGGATTGAATTAGTATGTACCCGAAACGCGTTGGGCTTGAAAAGATTTCCACCATTTAAATGTTCTGTTGCCTGTTAACCTTAATAGATACTACAACCGCGTTGTATTATGTCTACTGTATATGTCTTCGCTGTCTGCAAATGTTTGCATTGTTTTTAATACAAGAACGTTTTGAATAAATATAAATATTGTTTTACTCTATATATGTATGTGTACTTTCCCATTTTACATAATTTTTGCAAGTGCCGGTAAAATCCACTCAGGGGAACTCTTTTTTCCTAAAATAAAACTACATGTATAGCCTGTGGCCCTGTCACAGAGCTTATACATCTTGACCCCATATCTGGCACGCTTGCTGGGAAGGTACTGTCTGAATGACAAGCGGCCAGAAGACGTAATCAGGTACTCATCAACGCAGACAACTTGATGGGGAGTAAACAAGTCTGCAAAACGTTGGTTGAAGTGGTTTACGAGGGGCCGAATTTTGTAGAGCCGATCGTATCCAGGGTCTCACGAGGACGACAGAGTTCATTGTCACTGAAGTGCATAAACCGCAAAATCTGCTCGTATCGTGCCCTGGCCATGGAAGCAGAGAACACGGGCATATGGTGAATTGGGTCAGTGGACCAATATGACCGCAACTCACTCTTTTTGGTTATGCCCATGAGGAGGGAAAGGCCCAGAAAGTTCTTAAATTCGGAAACCGTAATTGGTTTCCAATCTCTGGCAAGGGAGGACTGGGGAATAGTGGCGATGTGTTGACCAGTGTACAAATTGCTTTGGTCCACAATAGACCTATAGAGATCTTCGGTGGAAAACAGCGAATAAAAATCCAGTGACGTAAAATCAACTGTTTCCACCTGAATGTCGGGTTGGCCAGTGAATGGGGGAAGTACGGGTGCTGCAGAAGTGGTGGGTTCCCAATTCGGATTGGCGAATGCAGCAGGAAGGGCACTATGGGCACGACAGGCCTGTGTTCGTTTTCTTGGTGGCAGCGGGACACTACTTGTGCTTGCCACCTCGCCAGCTTGAACTGCACTTATGGGACTCGCCACGTCAACAAGTGTTACTGCAGTGCTGGATGTATGACCAGGGTGTACTAGGCCGCTGGTGCTTGCTAGTTCACCAGAAGGAATAGCGGCGCTAGTACTTCTCTGCTCCATACGAGGGACCTGCGGTTCTTGCACATCAGAAGACAGAAGAAGTTCAGGGTCTGGTACGCCTGACCTTGGCAGGGACCACAACTCTGTCGTCAGAGCTATCTGTCATGGAGCTGCTGTCGTCTACAGGATCATATTCTGAGCCTGAATCTGACAGATGAGTGACTTCCTCTTCACTATCTGTCATACTCAGAAACGTGTAGGCCTCTTCACTAGCGTACCTTCGATTTGCCATTTTGGGCTCTAAATTTAGTGGTACACTAGTGAGACTCACAGGCAAAAAGCTCCTGACTGTTAGCGACTGTATCAAAATGCTACCAACAAAAACTGTTAGCGATCGCAGGGATCAGGCCTGACACTGCGAACGCTGCAGTTATGTGTGTTTAGTGTTTTGTAAGTGACAGTGATCGATCGATACTGCACTTGGGTGGGCTGGGTAGAGCTGGGCCGAGGTGCAAAACGCAGGTGTTAGCAGGTATCTGGGCTAATCCCGTTAACACTGCGTTTTTGGGAACCCTAAACTGCTGGGGACGCTAGTATAGATCTGATCGGATATTGATCCGTTCAGATACTATACCACAAAGGGAGGTGTACGCTGCGTGCGTGGGTGTTAGCGGTACTGGCACTAACCTGACGCTGCCTGGGGCGATGCAGACCCTATCTGACCCTAAAACGTAACTTATATCACCGCCAGGCGATTAGGGGGTTAAACCTTTATAAGGTAATAAACGGCGGGTGCCCTGAAACTATAATAAACAAACTAACCAGCGTCACCCGTAACAGTTATACGGTGATCACTGGTGAATGGTTAACTAGGGGGCAATCAGGGGGTTAAAACCTTTATTAGGTAGTATATGGGGGTCCCTGTCGCTATAAAATGCTGACGGCGAACCTATATACTTACCTCCCTAACTAGCGTCACCTGCGACACTAATACAGCGATCAGAAAAACGATCGCTTAGTGACACTGGCGACGGGGGGGTGATCAAGGGGTTAAAACATCATTAGGGAGGGTTATGGGGGTACCCTAGACCTAAAAGGGGGCTAATGCTAACTGCCCTTCCACTTTGACACCAATGAAAAAAAAAAAAAAACTGCTATCTATTGGTGTCACTGTGACAGGGGGTACAGGGGGGTGATCAGGGGTGATGGGGGGTGAAAAGTGTGTCTAGTGTGTTCTACTGGTAGTGTAGTGTTGGTGCAACTCACATCGATGTCTTATCTCCTCGGCGCCGGAACGAAAAGACCGCCTCGAGGAGAGATGGCATCACTTCCTCTGCCGCTGTTTACATTACAGCAGCAGAGGAAGATTGTCATTCGTTGGGAGCTATCGCAAGGGGGTGGCCACGAATGAGTGGCCTCCCCCTCACCTCTGATCGCTCCCCTAGGGCACCGTGGGAGGCAGATCACGTACCAGGTACGTGATTTTGCCTGCCCGTGCCATTCTGCCGCAGTATATCTGCGTTAGGCAGTTGGCAAGTGGTTAAAGAAAACCTTTAACCGCTTGCCGCCCGCCGTCAGTCATATGACGGCCAGGCGGTGCGGCTCTTGTTCTGGGAGGGCGTCATGACGGCCCTCCATTTAAAACAGGGAATGCGCGTGCATCCCCGTTCCTTCGGTGGCGGCGTGTTTCGTCTGCAAAGACTTCAACCATATACCCCAGTTGAAGTCTTTGCAGACGAAACGCGTCAGTTTGATATGCTTGCTGAGCCACAAATTTACATAGTGCTTTTTATGCTGTCAGATTTTTACTCTGCCCCTATTTGGCTGGGAGTCAGAAAAACTTTCAAAAAATAAAATTTTCTATGCGGATTCACACTATGTGGAGGCATTTTTCTATCTTTTGGGAAATTCCACCATTTATAAGAGGATTGGAGATCAAGGTTGGTAACCCTGCTACAGCTATACAACTATGGAGGTTTCAAGCCAGTAAACATCCATTCCTGATGGTTGGCGAGTAATAGCCAAGGGTTCCCACGGACTTCCCCTTGGATACAGCTCCACATCTACATCCTTCAGGCTAACCTCTCCATCTACCGTATTCCGGTATAAGCTCGTTTGACTCACCGCCTTCGGCTTGTGAGTCCACCTGTTCCGGTAAGGCTACCCCAGCTTCCTCGCTACTATTTTGAAGCTTTGGCCAGTATTGTTTAAATGTCTACTTCAACATCGTGTACACTGATCAAGTAAACTTTATATGGATATAGAAGGCATTGAAGCCGTTCACACGAGCGTTTGATATACGTTCATGCGGACTTAATTTTTCCCTGTCGGGTGGCATTTATTATTGATTCCTTATAGCTTCAGTAACTTTTATATTCACATTGTGTATAGATCATGTTGGACTTTTGTTAGAGATAACACTTATTCCACATGTTACACTAACATCATCACCTATATACATGTACACATCTTACGTTTTTATCAGTTTTTCATTTATTTTAGATTAGCCATCATACACAGGTTTTGATACTTTCATAGGATACATTTATGGTATAATCTGTTATGTTAGACCTCAGAGTCTCACTCATTTTTGTTTGATTTGAGATGTATGCCTTGCAGCTATGGTCATGTCCCTAACTGTTTCCATGTGAAATATCTTTATATCTCATATGTATTTCTGCATATGCACAGTACTATACTCATAGTTTGGCTATATAGTCATTTTTATATCTGTGATTGTTTCCACACGATATTTTATCTTTTATTATTTTCGCACACATTTCTTTACACAATATTGTACTCGCATCCTAATCTTTCGTTGGCCTAGTGGGTACCAGTAGGTTATCGATTTATTTTGATATCTAATGACACCCATTACTAGACACGTGTTGAATACACTTATTCACCCTTACATTTATATACGGGTGTTCAGAACAAAACTGATGGCTTATATCATATAAGTGCACGCATATATTTATGTACTCTTACTTCATTGTCTTCACAGTTTTTTTTCACACTTGTTTATCTGAGTGTCCCATCAAAATTTTTATTGTGCAGCTTACCCCCATAGTTCCATTCTGGTCAGGTTTTTGTACAGTAACAGACAACACTTTAACGCCACACTTTGTTTCATTTGTCACTTCACAATTGTTGTGTTGGCTGCTTTCCATCACAGTTGGCGCAGTATTTCCACTTATTTTTCACTGTAATACTCTTGATAGTACATGCATTTACATGGGTACATACTTGTCAAAAATACAAATAAAAATAAATGTGTGGTAAACCTAAATGCTTACAGATACAAGCATTTAGGTTTACCGCACATTTATTTTTTATTTATATAATTTTTTATTATGCAGATAAGCTTTTGTATTTCCCATACGCTAGGTCTTAGCTGTCTGTCCGCATTGTGTTTTGTCTTCACTGCTGTGTTATTTACAGTAGCCCCCTTCTACAATGCTATGATCATATTTTACATATTGTTTTTTACATTCTATGATCAGTGGCCCACATTGCTTCCTTGAGAACGATCGTGTTCTCCTGTGTTTTCCCAAAACAAAGACGGTCGCCATTACTCTCACTCTATACAATCTGAGCCCTCTGTGTGTGGGACAGGCTTGAGAAAGGAGTTTCCTTACCCAAAGGACATAAACCATGCTCACTTTCCAATGTATGATGTCATCACCGAGCTCCACCCACTCCACACTTTCCTATGTGGTCGATTATAGCTTTAGCCCTGTTTCACACTTGTGCGGTGCGAATTGAAGCTCAGGTTTCACTGGGGAGATAACAATCTCCTGTTCAAAGGATTCATTGCGTTTTTGCTCAGGATTAGAGAGCAGGGAGAGGGGGAGGGAGGGGGGGGGGGAGGGGGAGGTGTAGTGAGGAGAAAGAGAAAATCCTTGTTCAGAACGCAATGCATCTGCGAATCAGATGCGTTCCCATAGGAGATAATAGGCTTGTAGTTCGCACCGCAATGCCCAAAAAACGCACACGTTTTTTGTGCAATGCGCAGTGCGAATGCAACGCACATATGTGAACCAGATGCATTCATATGAATGTATTTTAAAATGTCCTGCGAATTAGATGCGGTGTAAGCCGCATCTAATTCGCATAGGTGTGAACCCGGGCTTAGTGCTGGTATTTCTATCCTGAAGCCTAAACAGTTTCCTTCTATGACTAAATACTTCCTGAATGACCCACAAGGTGCTGAGTCCTAAGGATGCTGTTCTTCTAAAGGGGAAGGCTGCCACCTAGAGGATATCTAGGATTACTGCAAGCTTACATGATTATTAAATGTGAGTGCTTTTAATTCCTGTGCATGGACACATAGGTTAACAAAGGGGCGTTTTAGAAGCAGAAAAAACATCAAACGCCCTTAAAAGCGGAGTTTGATGCCTAGAGTGCATGAGGCCTTTAATGAACCTTGTATGGCCAGCTTAACAGTCTAAATTCCTGGGATAATGAGCAAGGTAAGGTGTTTAAAGTGTGAAACTGGAATATGGGCCCAATATAATTATTGATGTAAATAAATCAATACTGTTCTCTGTCCTTGTCTAAGAAGCTTCACGGACAAGTCGTTGTGTAAATATAGATTACCTTCTTGCATCCATTTTGTGAGGGAGAGAAGCATTCTCATATCTCCCTTTTACATGCAACATCTCGAACTACCTGTTCAACTTTCTATCTTAAAAAGGGAAGTAAAGTCTAGGCTCTTTGTTGCAGAAAGGACATGCAATTTCTATTCGGCACTAAAATAAACCTACCTGTTTGCTCACAGTCTTCTGCAGGATGTACACAGAGTACATCCGGTACAGTGCTCGTCCACCAGGAGGACTGCACTCCTGTTAATGTGCAAGTGTTATCATCCCACACCGGCCAAATAAGATGGCTGAAGATTGGCACACGAAAGAAACGTGCCAAAAAAAATAACTACTTGCGTATGGTCACGCTGTGACATAGTTGAATACTTATGATTATTTAACCAATCACTAAAATCGCATAAGCACTAACATGATAATATCAAGTCATTTCAAGTCATTTCCACTCTTTTTAAATAGGTTTTCATTAAAAATTAATAACTGGTGCTCCTTGTTCAGGCACCTCCTGTTATGGGGTGACAACTTTCTCCCAATTTTGCTCCTATATTATCACCCTGTCACACAGTCCCCTAGTGAAGACTGCAAGAAACTGTGGCAACATATTGCACAAGCATGGTCCAATGTCACTATCAAGTAGAGCAACGACACGCAGCCGACACTGGGACAAATTCATGTAGACAGGAAGTGGATAAAAAGGCTGGAGCATATCAGGAGCAGAGAGATACAAAAATGTGAAGAAAAAAAAAAAAAAAAGAAAAAAGCAGTCTTGTGACTTCTATCAGTGTTCTGTTCAGTAAATCTTGTAAGAGGAGTTTTCATTCTGTTCTATGAGGCTCCATGACCCCTGACCCTCTGTCTGGACAGTGCCGATTGGCCCTGTGCTGATCACCTGCACCCTCCCAAGAAAAAAACTAACTTTCTAGCAATACACACCCAACTGAGCATGTGCAGAGTGCCCCAAAGGCTCTGTTCTATCAGCAGATGGATGGGGGACAGTGGGAGAAGGGGAGGATCAGAGAAGACAGGATCAAACAGCTATTTTACACAGTGCAGATGAATAACCCCTTAAGCAGAGAGCATAACAAGCATTCTTTACGGCATATACAGGCTGATTTTACTGTTGTGGGTTTAGTGAAACTAAGATACCAAGTGCTTTATCAAACAAGGCCAAACTCAAGAGAGCCCATTCACACCAGCCTGGTTACATGCGCTGCATTAAATGCATGTTAACATGCGTTATGTTAAAGTAGCTTTCTCATTCTTTTGAATGCACTGCCTAATGCACCACAATGCAAAAATGACATATGCAGCATTTCCAGCATGGTAATGCATTGTCACACTGACTTGCGCTGAAGCACAGCATAACGTAAGAAGACAAGTTGAGGTGCCACTAACAACGAATGCCACTGCAGCACACTAACACATGTAGTGTGTTTCATGTATTTCAGTAATGTACACATTATTGCAGTGCACTGATGTGATTGGGCCTGCAGGTCAAGGCTCCAGTCACTGCTTCCATAAAGTAACAGGTATCACAGCTGCTCCATCCCCACCACCTCTTCAAGCTACCCAGACATTCGTCTTCGACTATCAAGTCGCTGCCAATGATGCAACTCCTGCGGATTCACACAGGATTTATATCATCCCCAGCATTTAAATCCATTCTCAGCATCTAGTAGATATCAGTAGTGAGCTGGGACTGTAGTTTTGCCCGCTCTGTGCAATGTACATAAAGTAGAGAACTGCTAGGAAGCAAGGGAAAACATTTTTTTGACAAAGGAAACTTTAAACATATCACTTTTGTCGAAGGGCAATGAAAAGCAATTTTTTATTATCTGATCCTCCGCTACCTAGCAAGCTGGTGCTCTCCTCTACTGCCCTATGCTCCAGCAGTGGAGTGTCCCTCAGTGTTCTCACATCCAAGGTAGGGTTATAGGCTCTGCAATGGTTTTGATGGAATCAGAGGACCTGCAACCACTGGAGAATATGCAAGAAGAGGCTTTGGGGACCAGTCTTACCATCCCAAAGGGATTCTGTGGGAGCAGAGGACCCAGTAAGTAAGGTGCTTTTTGAGGCCCTTTAGACATAAAAGAGCATTTGGGGCAGAGCCACTGCAAGGAAGCATTTTTCTCCCCAATAAAAGCTTACTTGCAACATTTTTCTTCGCCATGAGTTTTTCCATTCAGCTTTAAATTACTTGATTTTTGTGTGCTTTTACCTGCAGTCACTTTAAAACAGATTAGCAGATATTGATTTTTCTCTTCTCAATGGGCTCTATTACATTTTTATTGGAAATATTTTAATTGTTTTTGCATGCACTTTCTAGAAAGTAGTACATGTACTTCTGGCTGCAGTCCTCGGTATTCCCCACACCCTCAACTACATTAGCTAGGTATTTTAAGAAAGCAATGTATACTATCCTCAATACTATGAATCAACTAATACTCAACAAAAATTTGGGGAGAGGGAGAGCTCTCATAAATAAAATGTGTAGAGTTCACAGAAACTGTTCAAAATAAGAACATTGGAGTCTATAATCAAAAAAGGTTTTATACATAACTACTTCAGATGACTAAAGGATTTTTGAAAAAATAAACAGGTTATCCTTACATGGCTCATTTATGCACAGAGCAGCCTTGATCCTTCTCTTTTGAGGTCCCCCACTGGTGCTCTTGGCTCCCCCCCCCCCCCCCACAGCAAGTCACGATCCCGAGCTGGGTTGTGTGTCTCCACTGACATACAGCGTTGCTTGCCACCCACCACCCCCCCACAGACAAAACAGCAAGTGAGAAAATCCCTGCAAATTAGGGGAATTCCTTGGGGACCCCATGGTCCCCAGAACGTGTTTCCCCGTGGAAGATTTCTTGTCTATTACTTTGCTGGGGACAACCTAAAAATTTAGGATTTTCTTTGACCTTCACTTTCGAAGATAATGGTAAACCTCGATTAGAGAGGGTGAATCTCCATAAAGGGGACACAGACAGCAATGAAAACTGACAGGTGTTCTAATCCCACTCTACTCTATCCAAAACCAAGGAAAAAAAAAAAAAGTTTTGCCTTTAGTTATACTTTAAAGGTAAAAACTTCAGCCTTTACAGCCACAAGCTTCTAGTGCATTTATATAGAGGGTTGACATGAAATTTTTACATGGACCAAACTCTGTAGTAAACCAAAGATTGTTGTGTACCAAGTAAGCTTTTGAAACCTTTATATTCATTTCTTTTATCAAAGAGAAGAGACGGCGCCACTCACTAACCTAGTGCATTAGTATTGTAGATGAATGTGGCCTCAATGTTTTTTGTTTGCTTTGTTCATTTCTATTTTTAGACCTTTAACATATATTTACACGTTTCACATTAAAAAAAAAAAAAAGAGCAACATTTTAAAATAAATAAATAAATTTTATTTCATTTGTAAATAACTTTTTAATACTTTATACCATTGCTGACAGCTAAAGTGTAAACAAAACAGTTGCGATAGGTATCGGCGAGTACTTACATTTATTTATTTTATTTTTTTTAGAAGTATCAGTTCTTTATAAAAAAAAAAAAAAAAAATGGTATTTGTGCATCCAAGTCAACATACAACAATCCTGCACTGAAATTTAACATAAGAAAACTTGTATAGGGAAGTTCTAACATTCCACAGCACAATAGAAAGGATATTAAACCATTCACACAAGTCACTGCCCCCAAAGGATCAATGCCCTTAATACAGTTACCCAGACACAAGCATACATAAAATTGCAAGTATTACTTTTAAAGTGATTGTAAAGTCTCATTTAAAAAATAAATTAAAAAACAAACATATTATACTTACCTCCTCTGTGCAGTGGTTTTGCACAGAGCAGCCCCCGACCGTCTTCTGCGCTCCTGGCCCCTCCCTCCTGTCAAGTGCCCCCACAGCAAGCAGCTTGCTATGGGGGCACCCAAGCCAAGTCACAGCTCCCGATGTCTATTCAGACACAGAGCTGCAGCCCGGGCCTGCCCCCTCTCTCTCCCGATTGGTTGACTGACTTTGACAGCAGCGGAAGCCAATGACGCTGCTGCTGTGTCTCAGCCAATCAGGAGGGAGAGTCTCGGACGGCAGAGACATTCGTGGACATCACTGAACAGAGATTGGGCTCCGGTAAGTATTGGGAGGGCTGCTGCACATAGAAGGCTTTTTATCTCAATGCACAGAATGCATTAGGACAAAAAAAATAAAAATCTTCTGACTTTACAACTCTTAAGGAGTCAATCCATGTAAAACTGGTGGTTCAATTTTGGTACATTGCTAGAGTCAAAGTTATACTAAACACACACACTGTTTAATTTACAATGTCCCGTTTCTAACTGTATGTGGATGATGGCACCATTTAATTAATAATTATAATAAATAATAATAATAAAAAAACACACATCTAAGTACCTTTTTCCTAATCGATATACAGCTGTCACATGACCCAGCTCTTTCCCAGCCTGTCTGCAGGGAAACATAAGCAGGAGGAGCTTCCAGTCCTCTGCTGCTGGTTACATGTTTAAAATAAAATTGAAATTGATTAATATCAATAAACTATTATAAAATGGTCATACAGATATACATTTGAAATCAAATCTATTATTTTTTTAGCAATAACATGGTGTGGGCGGATTTCTGCCAGTCGCAGTCTGTGTCACACCCCTCCAGCCTGTGTCTTAGAATAAGGGGAGGTGAAGCCTCATTAATCTCATTAATCCCGGCCCCATTGTGTTTAGCTGGTTGGTGGGCATGGAGGAGAAGGGAGGAAGTGGGCTGTCATTTACCACTGTGTATACACCCACATGTGGGGCTCTATAGTCACATGGGCTGCTCAAATGTGGTAGGGAGGAAATGCCCAGCATAGAAACGCACTGAAAACAGAGCATGTGCGAAGTTGTCCCCACAGCTGCAAAATCCCAAGCTGAATTGGGGACTTGGACAGAAGGGGGAGATACGGAACAGTATCAACCAGGTTTTGTGCAGAATACAGAAAACAAATCTCATAGTGACTGAGTGAGTATGAACAGCATGTAATTCAGCAATGATAGTTTTTTACGATGTGGGTTAGGCCCCTTTCACACTGCCACGACTTGAAAGTCATTCGATTTTTCCGCAATTTCAGGGAATGCCTGTGTAAACTTGAGGTCTATTGACCTCAACTCGCATCAAAGTCGGACCAAAGTAGTACAGTGACTACTCTGAAGTCACACAGATATGAATGGTTATCATTGGGAATCATTTTGTACGACTTGTCATGCGACTTTGATGTCAAAAGTTGCAGGAAAAGTGTGAAAGGGGCCTTAGTGACTTTACACCACCTGAAAAAATTACTGAGGTGACAATTACAAGTTCTGACTCACCCTGTTAAGTCCATGTGCACATTTAGCATGGGGCTACTGGGCTTAGTTACAGGCAGAGGGCACAGATATACCAGGGCTGGGTATTGCACCAAGCTGTACTTACATTTAGTGAAGTATGCGCCCAGGGACTAACACCTGGAAAGCGAGAAATCTGCCTTCTGGGCTTTAGTCCCTGGGTGCATACTGCACTAAACGAAAGTACCACTGACTGCACCTCCCAGTCCCGTTCAGCTGCAGCAGCTGTCAGCAGGGCTGGACAGTAGACTTGTGCCCTTCACCTGTGGCTAAACACCCAGTGTGCATGGTGCCTGCACGTAACAGGAGGTACCGGAATACGAATGTGGGAAGAACACCCAAAAAAACTAAATGGATAGAAGAGGTCAGGGATTATGCCAGGAGAACAGAGCTCTCTTTTGCAGTATCCAAGACATAGAAGAAACAAGGGGTTCAGTCAGATCACCAGGCTCCAATAAAATATCTTGGATAAATTCATACAACCTCAGTATAAACTAGGGAACTGTGCATTCATTTTTGGTGAAATGTACTCCAATAGTTTTATGTTTCTACCTTGGACTACCTCATGTAAAGCTGGGTTGTTTTTTTTTCTTCAATATTGGATCTCCTCAATTACATTTTCACTGAAGTCTAGAATAAAGCTAGCTCTTAATCATGGGGCTGGTCCTAAATTTCAACCTATGAATATCACTGTGCTAGTTAGAAAGACCCCTAAAATCCTATCTTTAGTCTTCAACCACACAAGTTAAGTTTTCACTGGTTCCTCCTACAGGAACATGGATCAATGCCTTTCCATAGTAAAAGCACCTCCCCCACAGTGAGAAAACATAGTTAGGCACACAGTTAACCCTTTGATCACCTCTGTTAACTCCTTCCCTGCCAGTGTCATTAGTACAGTGACAGTACATATTTTTAGCACTAATCACTGTATTAGGGCCACTGGTCTCCAAAAAGTGTCAAACATGTCAGTAAGCCCTGCTTCACATTGTAGCGATTTGGCATGCTATTTGACATGTTAAATTGTATGCCAAGTCGGCAGCTATTGCCAGCAATGGCACCATCCAAATCGGTGTGGAGCCGCACCGATTCTCAAAAGTAGTTTTTGTACTACTTTTAAAAACTTCGGGGTGCGATTTCAACAGACATCTGTGCAGAAAGTCACACAGATGTCTCTGAAATCACCCCCCGAAGTCGGGACTGACATGCGGGAATGAAATCGTGTGAATTCAGCTGAACTCACACAATTTCATTCCTGCTATCAGTGTGAACCTGGGCTTAGTGTCCGATTTGTCCGCCGCAATATCGCAGTCCCACTATAAGTTGCTGATCGCTGCCATTACTAGTAAAAAATAAATAAAAATTCCATAAATATGTCCCATAGTTTGTAGATGCTATAATTTTTTCACAAACCAAATCTATACACATATTGGGATTTTTTTTTTTTACCAAAACATATGTAGTAGAATACATATGGGCCTAAATTGATGAAATTAGATTTTTTACATTTTTTTTATTGGATATGTTTTATAGCAGAAAGAATAAAATGTTTTTCATTTGTGGGAAAAAAAAACAAATTTTATTTGGATACAGCGTTACATGACCGCGCATTTGTCAGTTAAAGTGGATGTAAACCCAATGTCATCCTTTCTAAACTACTGCCATAGGGGTTATCTATAAGGATATACATGCCTCCTGCATGTATCTTTACCTGTCAAATGTCTCCCCTCTGTCTGTTATGAGACCCGAAAAACTGCATATTCTATGGGTGGGTCTGTTGTCTGGAGCTCGGTGGGTGGAGTCGTGATGTCAGTAGACTCCCCGCCCACCCCTACACTCCTTGTCAATATGCATTTTCTCCTGTGTATTTCTAACACTGAACTTCTGCTATGATCTCTAACATCCAGTGAAAAGACAGGAAAGTAACCACATGACTTCAGCATGCCAAATCATGCTGGGGTGTGATACAGCCAATCCTGGCAGAGCTGCTGAAGAAAGGAGTGGGGGAGGGAATTCAAAAATACTGCAGGTCTCTTAGGCTAGTGCACGAGATATGTAAATCATCTGTCACTCACAGCAAGGGGGAGTATTTGACAAAGTTTTTCTCAGTTTGTCAAGTTTTATCTCACTGAACAATAAACAAGGATTGCTCAGAGATGGATTAACTGTGTGTGGCAAGACTGGGCTCAAATGATAGGAAATCTTATACTCTACAGCAGGGATATGCAATTAGCAGACCTCCAGCTGTTGCAAAACTACAAGTCCCATCATGCCTTTGCCTCTGGGTGTCATGCTTGTGGCTGTCAGAGTCTTGCTATGCCTCATGGGACTTGTAGTTCTGCAACAGCTGGAGGTCCGCTAATTGCATATCCCTGCTCTACAGTATATATAAAAAAAAAATTTCGGGTTTACATCCACTTTAAAGTAGCGAAGTGCCATATTGCAAAAATGGCCTGGTCATGAAGCGGGTAAATCTTCCGGAGCTCAAGTGGTTAATGTAAAAACCTGTTTCTGTATTCCCCCCCACCCAAAACAGTTACCGGACACCACATGATCCAGCGCTGTCCCCACCAGCAGCCCTGCTAGTCTCTTTTCCTCCTTTCACAGATGACAAAGGCAGCATCCTGTAATGAGGAAGCCGGGCCGAACCACACTGTGTGTGTCAACAATTGCACACAATGTAAGTCAGGAGGGAGTCCGCAGGTGGACCACCATAGGTTTCCTGCTATAGGCTACCAAAAGAGCCAGGAGCACCAGTGGGGGACCTGAAAAGGTGAGGTTCAGGGCCACCCTGTGCAATCAGGCAAGCACACCACGTTTATTATTTTAATTAAAAAAATAAATAAACCTTTACAATCACTTTAATGCTTTTCCTCATTTGCAAATGATTTATAAAAGGACAGCTAAACATGATATACCACAACATCCATTTTACTGTTTCAATCAATATATATAAAATGATAATGGAAAGCACACCATTAATAAAATTAGTATTAAGACAATTGCAATGAGAACAGCTTTCTTGGAGGTGAGAAGTTATTCATATGGCAAAACACTAATGCTAAAACCACCTCTGATTCACAAAACCTAGGCACTCCTTTAGCCAAGGGAAAATAAACACAGCCATGCCATACTATTATGAAAAGCCATTCATAATTTACAATAATTAAACTGGGTGTGTAAATTCATCTGAAATGGGTGTTCCAACAGTAAGATCATGCTTCCTGAGAAGCACACCAGTAAAAAGGTTAATGACATTAACACCCAAGCTTTACACACGTATGAAGCATTGCAATAAAATGATGATCTCCTCACATCAAAGTCAAAACACAGCATAATGATAATGGGACATTTAAGGCATAGAAAATGTTTCTTCATGATAGTGTCATTGTTTTCTACATATCTGCTAAGCAAACATTAGGTTTTGGTGTTCAGAAACAGAATCATCATGTAGCTACAAAGTGAAACATTGTCCTCAGTTGTCAAACATCCAATCACGTGTGGAGAAGAAAAAAAATAAAAAAACACCTTCTCCCACACAGCACTGAATGTCTGAATTGAACATTCACTAGTTGATTTGGTAAATTAGGCCCACATAGCGCCAAACAACACCAAGGTGGTCCTTAATAGTTCACATGTTTTTTTTAATTAACAGGCTAATCGCTGGACGTCCATAAGGCCTTCGACAGCATTGAGTGGCATTACCTCTGGTCATGGGCAAATTTGGTTTTGGCAAGGTGTTTCTGTCTTGGGTCCAGTTCTACAGCTCACCGCAATTATAGGAGAGGCGGACATATTTCTTTACCCGTCAGGGGTGCCCATTGTCCCCTCTCCTCGTCGCCACTGAGCCCATGGCGGCCTTGATTCAGGCTAACCTCTGTATCAGAGGCTTTCGGCATGGAGAGCTGCATGAAAAACGTATGCTCTATGTGGACGACACTGTGCTGCTTCTGAGCGACACTGCTGACTCACTAAAGGAAGCAATGTCAGTGATTGCGGGCTTTGGAACATACTCAGGCCTAGTAATCAACTGGACCAAATCCTCACTCATGCCGATAGACATAGCACCGTATAGTCTGGGGCATACGGTACATGATGTGCTGGTGTCATCCGGTTTTAAAATACCTGAGAGTCCATGTCACTCCTGTGACACGGGATTATCTTTCCCTCAATTTGTCACCCTTGATCAATAGAATTTGAGAGAGACAAAGTCTGGGCGCCCTTAAGATGCCCATGGTAGGCAGGGTGAATCTTATAAAAATGATCTTCATGCCACAATTTCTTTACACTCTGCATAACACACCTATGGTGGTTCCCCTTAAAGTATTCTGAATCATTATCAGGGCATTTCTATGGCTCAACAAGCCCCCACAGGTTAAGTTGGAGCAATTGGAAAAGTCCAAAGAGGCGGGGGGCCTGGCGCTGCCTAATCCGTGACTGTATTATTTAGTGGCCCAGCTGTAGCATATTACACGGACCAGGAACTGGGATTAATAATATAATTAAGAGGCCCTGGCCTATGCAAAATCCAACAAACAATTCCCCACGTACGTCCTCATACAAAAATTTTGGAATAAAGTTAGGCAGCTATAGGAGGTTTATGGGTTCAGGGTGGATAAAAATGATTTTTTTTTTAATCAAATTTTTTGATTTGAATCAAATTTTTTTTATTTAAAAATCAATTTTTTTTAATCAAATTTATTTTAATAAAATGCTTTTGGAGTAAAAAAATCTATTAGAGCTGCACGAATAATCGTCAAGAATCGTTATCGCGATTTTTTTCCCCATTGCGTTCTTGAGTGTTTCTCGATTCTATGCAGAGAATTCTCTCTGCTCTGCTGAAGCCGACAGCTGTCAAGAGAAAGGAAGAAAAAAAAAAAAAAAAAAAAAAAAAAAAAAAAAAAAAAAAAAAAAAAAACACAGGCAGTCTGCCTAAAATCACAACATTCTTTAGCAGTGGAACTTAAGCATAACCCTTTCATGACTAAGCCTATTTTTGACATTTGGTGTTTACAAGTTGAAATCCATATTTTTTGCTAGAAAATTACTTAGAGCCCCCAAACATTATATATTATTATTTTTTAGCAGAGAATCTAGAGAATAAAATGGCGATTATTGCAATATTTTATCTCACACGATATTTGTGCAGCTGTGTTTTAAACGCAACTTTTTGGGAAAAGGGACACTTTCATGAATTTAAAAAAAAACAAACAGTAAAGTTAGCCCAATTTTTTTGTATAATGTTAAAGATGATGTTATGCCGAGTAAATAGATACCAAACATGTCACGCTTTATAATTGCACGCACTCGTGGAATGGCAACAAACTACGGTACCTAAAAATCTCCATAGGCGAAGCTTTAAATTTTTTTTACGGTTACCAGGTTAGAGTTACAGAGGAGGTCTAGTGCTAGAATTATTGCTCTCGCTCGGACGATCGCGGCGATCACATGTGCGATTTGAACACCGTTTACATATGCGGGCGCGACTTCCGTATGCGCTTTCTTTGCTGCGCAAGCTCGCGGGGACGGGGGGCGCTTTAAACATTTTTTTTCTTATTTATTTTTATATTTATAAATTGTGTTTAAAAAAAAATTTTTTTTGATGACTTTTATTGCTGTCACAAGGAATGTAAACATCCCTTGTGACAGTAATAGGTGGTGACAGGTATTCTTTATGGAGGGATCGGGGGTCTAAAAGTATTCAGATCGCCGTTGGCAGCCGAGTAAACGGGAAGTGACGTCATGAAATCGCTTCCGTTTTTACAATTAGGAGGCTGGAACGAAGCCGCTTACGTGGATACCTGGAAAGCAGATCGCCGGCTCTAAAAAACAGTACCGGGATGATGCCTGCAGCTGCGGGCATCATCCCGGTATAACCCCCGAAAGCCAAGTACATCTGCATATGCTCGGCGGGAAGGGGTTAAACATTTAACAGTTTGTCAAAGGAATAGACTTGTGTGTAAATGAGGAAAGTTTAACCACTTAATATAAATAAACCTTTTTCTGACATTTATTGGTTTCAAGTTAAAATCTTTTTTTTTGGCTAGAAAATTACTTAGAACCCCCAAATATATATATTATATATATATATATATATATATATATATATATATATATATATATATATATATATATATATATATATATATATATATATATATATATATATATATTTTTTTTTTTTTTTTTTTTTTTAAGTAGAGACCATAGAGAATAAAATGGTGGTTGTTGCAATATTATGTCACACTGTATTTGCGCAGCGGTCTTTCAAAGGCAATTTTTGGGGAAAAATTTAATTTAATGATAAAAAAAAAAAAAAAAACCCAGTAAAGTTAGCCCAATTTTTTTTGTATAAATGTGAAAGATTTTATGTCACAAGAATCATGATCTTTTATTTCTAAGCAAAAAATCATGATTCTCATTTTGGCCAGAATCATGCAGCTCTAAAATCTAAAGATAGTTTTTTTATTTAAGATACATTAATAATTTATTTTAGTTTATTCACCACGAAATGGGGCATGGAAGCTGTATATTCTGTAATATTTACATTTTTGGTAAACTCATTCAATGAATCCAAGCTCTGCAAGCCGAGATAACATGCACTGCATTACAGCTGCATGATTCAGGCCAAAATCAGAATCACGATTTTTTTGCTTAGAATAAAAAGGATCACGATTCTCGCGAATCTTTCACATTTACAACAAGAAAAAAAAAAAATATATGAGCTAATTTTACTGGCTAGTTTTTGTTTTTTTAATTCATTAAAGTAACTTTTTTTTTTTTTTTTTTTAATTGAATTTGAAAGACCGCTGCGCAAATACAGTGTGACATAAAATATTGCAACAACCACCATTTTTTCTCTAGGGTGTCTACTAAAAAAATATATAAACATAAAATGTTTGGGGGTTCTAAGTAATTTTCTAGCAAAAAAAAAAAAAAAAAAAGATTTTAACTTGAAACCAACAAATGTCAGAAAAAGGTTTAGTGTTTAAGTGGCTAAACTTTTTTCACTTACACACAGTCTATTCCATTGACAAGTTGTTACAATGTTTATACTTAAGTTCAACTGATAAAGAATGTTTTGATTCTTGGCAGACTGTCCAGTTTTTCTCTTCCTTTCTGTGGAGGGCTGTGGCTTCAAAAGAGCAAAGAGAATTCTTTGCATAGAAATAATTGTGAAACACTTTAGTCAAGATCCCAATAACGATTCTCGATGGTTAATTGTGCAGCTCTACATTGCATTGATGCATTGACACAATTTCACAGTAACCATGAGATAAAACAAAGCTCAGGAATATTACTTTATCCCATTGTTTTGCAAATCTATGTACACTACAAACTCTATGATTGAATCGGTTCTGATACTGCTGTTTTACTAACCTGACAGCTTATTATTCTAAATAGGAAACCTTTATTTGGTTTGCAAACATTAAAGATTATAACTACCAGCAAGAAAAAGTCCTTACATTTAAAGAGCACCTGTCATTTCAAATCCATCATGGCAGCATCTGTTAGCGGACAATCACTCACCTGCTGCCTCCACATCCCTCACCTTGTTGTGCAACTGCCGCATCACCAGCCGTCTCACTAAAGTGAATGGGACTGTCGGTGAGTCAATAGCAGGTCAAAAGGAGAAGCTGCTGCGGGACAGAGATGACAGTTGCTCTTAAAAATTATGATTTAAATCAAGTTGATTTAAAGTGGTGTTCCGGACGAAATTATACTTTTTAAATAAAAATACCCCTATAATACACAAGCTTAATGTATTCTAATAAAGTTAGTCTGTAAACTAAGGTCTGTTTTTTTAGTTTATAGCAGTAGTTTGTTATTTTATAAACTTACAGCAGGCCGTGGCCATCTTGTGTGGGCATCTGAAGCCAGACTATTTCTTCCTGGATCTCATCCTTGCAGATCTCGCACATGCTCAGCACAGCACAAGCAGTGTAATAGGTTTCAGGTCAGGTTTCCATAGCAACAACAGTTTCAGAGGAAGTTGCCGCCCCTTCCCAGAAGGCATTGCAAACAGGAAATGATGCGATGGGCTGCAGCCAGGGAGGAGGAAGTGAAAAATGAATACAGCAGATATACAGTAGGTGCTGAGAAAAAAAAATAAAAAATATCCAATTTGTGTACAGTGCACAGTTTAGTGAGGGATGCTGAAGAGTTGTAAAAGTGGGTGGAACTCCACTTTAAAGCAAGTTTTTTTTACTAGTGAGTTAAAATCGACTTGATTTTAATCAAATCAAATTACTAAACCCTGGATGGGTTTACTAGTTATAGCCCCATCTGGGCAAATGGATATTATGAAGAGCTACAGGCACTGGGGTTGCGGGGCTCGGTGGAGGAGGCACGGAGTTACACACCTGCGCCACATTTTTGCCGCTGGTAAATTGTGCTCTTTCTTCTCTGCAGGAGCAGTTTCGACTCCCCCACACAATGTATTTTTACAACAAGCAGCTGCACCATGCGGTTAAAGCACAATCGAGCAGGTTGTCCAGATGTGCTCAATGCCTGTCTCAGCTATACATTGTACTGCGGGCACACTTTACACCAACTACTGTTCAGGATGGGGGGGTGAAACCGGATTCGGACTGCCCCAGATGTCTGAGGGACCATGGGGATCTTATTCATTTGCTGTGGCGCTGTCCCAAGCTGCATTTATATTGGACAGGTGTTCTGACTACTGTTAATAGAGTTTTCCAGGTCAATGTACCGAGGGACCCAAAACCATGTATATTGGATGATCTCCCAATTGATGATCATCCAAAGCAAGTTATTGCTAGAGCCTTGTTTCAGGCTCATTCATCGACATTGGAAGGCAGTCGACCCTCCAACGGTGACAGAATGGATAGCTCAGATAAGAGATACTTTACGGTTGGAGAAGTTTATCTTTCAGCATAAGGGACGCTCCGGCAAGTTTGATAAACTGTGGGCGCCTTGGTTAGATACCCCTGGCCTCTCTCCTGTAGATCTAGCATTAGATAGACTATAACTATAATGCTGTTGGTATAACAATCTTGGGCGCTAGGGATGACTGCTAGCTAGATGTTATGTAATTCTTGACAGGTTATGTACTGGCGGTATGTAGGTTCTACTTGATCCATGTCATAAGATGTTGTGAAGTGATTGCTGCTTATAATGAACATGACATTATATTCTCTGTAACCAGAATTTATGACAGATGTTGCTTTCTGTAAGTATTATTTTTCTTTAATAAACTTCTTTGAGAAAAATAAATAATAAATTACAGGTTAGCACAGCGCTAGAGTGAGGACTTGGGCAAGTATTGGAGAAGGGGGTAATGTTTCTTCTTCACCGATGTGTGCGGATGAGGCTGCACTGATGGGCACTGCAAAACACTGTACTCACTGCTCCCTTCACAGATCCTGCTCTCCTTCCCTTAGACACAGTCCCTGTGTCAGGAAAGGAGAGCCATTAACATTCAAAGACCTGTTGTGTTTACATCTGTGACCGCTTGTGACTGGACACAGCGATCACCTTGTAAAGCACCACTGTGTTTGGCCCTTTACCCTGATCTGTGATGTACTGTGTCCAAGGCAGACAGCGGTCACAGAGTTCCTGATGCGCCACACAGGAGGTCATCTAGGAACGCCCTCCCAGAACTAGGGAATGGCCAGATATTAAACATAGTGCAGTTGGGAAGTGGATAAGGCAGCCCTTTAATTCAAATGGACCATCAAATTCACCACGACATAATAACTGCACCTACAGCAAGTTTTGCTAGCACAGCATTGCATTATCACTCATTGTGGCGCAGTGCAATTCATAATGAACTGAAATGCAGACAAGGAGCCTTAAAAAAAAAAAAACAACACACACACGAGGATCCTTAATGTGGTTGGCTCTTAAAAGGAGTACATTCTTTTACATAGCCAAGCAAACCTAAATTTTGAATACTCAATGTGTACAGAAATATATAGAATTTTCCTTGCATACTAGCTGTATAATTGTAGAAAATTAAGGTCCACGAGTGCTAAGGGCCCTTTCACACTGGGGCGGGGGCAAAGCGCCGCTATTGTAAGCGACGCTTTACCGTCGGTATTCGGCCGCTAGCGGGAGGTTTTACGCCCCGCTAGCAGCCAAGAAAGGGTTAAAAACCACCGCAAAGCGCCTCTGCAGAGGCGCTTTGCCGGCGGTATAGCCACGCTGTCCCATTGTTTTCAATGGGCAGGAGCGGTATATACTCCGTTCCTTCACCGCTCCGAAGATGCTGCTAGCTATTTGTGCTATAAACAAAAAAAGACAATTAAAAAAAAAAAAAAAACAAACAACATTTTTTACTATAATAAATATCCCAATTTAAAAAAATAAATAAATAAATTTCCTCAGTTTAGGCCAATATGTATTCTACATATTTTGGGTTAAAAAAAAAAATAAAAAAAAAAAAAAACAATCGCAATAAGCGTATATTGATTGGTTTGCGCAAAGGTTATAGCGCCTATACAATAGGGGATATATTTATGGCATTTTTAGTATTTTTTTTTTTTTTCTAGTAATGGTGGCAATCTGCGATTTTTATTGTGACTGACATTGCGGCACTGGACACTTTTTTTACCATTTTGGGACCATTGACATTTATACAGCGATCAGTGCTGATTACTGTATAAATGTCACTGGCAGGGTAGGAGTTAACACTATGGGGCGATCAAGGGGTTAAATGTATTACCTGGGGAGTGATTCTAATTGTGGGGGGATGGGACTGACTAGGGAGGAGACCGCTCACTGTTCCTATATTCTAGGAACACGATCTGTCTCCTCTCCCCTGACAGGACGTGGATCTGTGCATTTACACACACAAATCCACGTTCCTGCTCTGTCACCAGCAATCGCGGGTGCCCGGGGGACATCGCGGCTGCTGAGCATGATTACCGGCTCCTGAGTGACGAGGCGGGCGCCCCGCACACGCCACCTATACAGCTGGGAATCAGAGGATGTCATATGACAATATGCAGGTATTGAAGTGGTAACAAAAAAAAAAAAAAAAGAAGAAGGAATAGATTTTTACTCTAAAAGCATTAACTAAATTTGATAAAAATTGAAAAAAAAAAAAAAAAAAAAAAAAAAAAAACACGATTTACATCAAAAATCCTATCTAAAAGATAGTTTTCTATTTAAGATATATTAATAATTTAGTTTATTCAACATGAAATGGAGCTTAGTTATGCATGAGGCTGTATATTCTGCAATATTCACATTTTTGGTAAACTCATTCAATGAATGCAAGCAGAGATAACATGCACTGCATTGATGCATTCACAGAATTTCACAGTAGCCATGAGATAAACAAAAGTTCAGGAATATTCTTTTATCCCATTGTTTTGCAAATCTATGTACACTACAAACTGATTGAATCAGTTCTGATATCGCCGTTTTACTAACCTGACAGCCTAGTATTCTAAAATAGGAAACCTTCAATTTGTTTGCAAATATTAAAGATTATAACTACCAGCAAGAATAAGTCCTTATATTTAAAGAGCACCTATCATTTCAGATCCATTATGGCAGTGCCTGTTAGGGGGCATCCACTCGCCTGCTGCCGCCACGTCCCTCACCTTGTTGTGTCACTGCCACATCACCATCCGTCCCATTAAAGTGAATGTGACTGTCGGTGAGTCAACAGCGGGTCTGAGGAGGATTTGCTGCAGGACAGAAATGACAGTTGCTCTTGTAAAATAATGGATTTAAATCGAGTTGATTTAAATCAAGCCATTTTACTAACGATTTAAAATCGACTTGATTTAATTTAAATCCACCCTGCTTCACGGTGTACATCTAGCCACGTGGCTCAAATCTAGATTCTAAAGAGAAATACTTTGCTAAATGTTTTTGTGCAATTTACACATATCAGACTACGCTCACATCTGTTCTTGCAAACTCTGCACCTGTTTACTTTTGGTCTAGCAACAATTAGCAATTTGCCACAATGTAGCTCTGTGCACTTCCGCAACTCCATACATTACTGCCCTAGGCAACACTGCAGGTCTGCACACTTCTACACTAGCCGACTTTTTTTTTTTTTTTTTTTTTTTTTTTTAGTCATTGATACCACACAAACTTCTGCACTAACCAACACGCCCATTACACTCACCAAAAATGGAGCAACACCCACCCTTGCACTTGCCAATGCCTCAATGATGTGCACTTTTGCACTCACCAACATTAGTCCAATGCACATTTTTGCACTTGCCAATACTGCACAAGCATGCGCTTTTGTGGTCACCAACATGCACCGATGTGCAAATCTGCAAGGATACTCGCTCACACCGCACCTCTATACATTTCTGCACTAGCCAAGCCTGCAGCCACATGCATTTCTGTCCTTGCCTACACAGCAAAAACAAACTTTTCTGCACTCACTAACACCCCACAGAGACACGCGTTTTCATTCACCGACACAGTACTGATGTGCATTTTTGCACTCTACAATACCACAGTGATGAACTCTTCAACTTACCAGCAATATGCTGACACCACAATGGTGTGCTTTACTGTATTTGCCAACAATGCATTTTGAAACACACTTACACAGCTGCCATGCCCACTTCTGCAATCACCAACACCACAACAAGGAACACGTGTTGATTTTCCATACTGTTATAGGGTTGCCACCTCATCCCTTTAAATCTAAACACATATGAATTACACAGGTTCTGTGGCTGATTAAAGCAGAGTACATCCACTTTAACTTTTTATTAATCAATTAATGCCAATAATGTACTTATGGAACAGGTTATTTGTTTTTTATTCGTGGGCTTACCTTGTTTATAAGCTGCTCAACTGCACTTCCTCCTTCTTCCACCCATGGGTAATGACGTCATTTCCCAGCGGCGCACTGTCTCCTGGGAGCTCGGTGTCATAATTCCCAGGAGTCAGTGTGTATCGTCGCCGCTCAGCATCGCGAGATTTCAAAACCGGAGGTTGACATAAATGTTTATCTTCGTTGCCATCACAACGGGGCAGGCACTTCCAATGCCGTTGTGATGGCAATGTCAGAAGTCACGGCGCTGCGAGCCATACATATTGCGAATGCGTGAGAATAGGCGGTGCATGCTGATCGCTCAGCTGCATCGTATCCCAAAAGATAGTGCTTGTGGGCTTCACATGCCCACAAGCAATATGGAAAATGCCAGGAGAGAATATAAGATATCGTACGATCGGTAATCGAGCGGCGATCGATCCCTAAAATGTGAGTGATATAAATAAGAGGCTTTTTTTTTTTTTTAAAAAAAGGAATTCATCCAAAAAAAATTAATAATTTTAGACAGCTGGAACTCTGCTTTAAGGTGATAATTAAACTCAGCGCCTTATCTATATTAAATTGGCCTCATAACCTATGAAATTCATATGTTTTGGGGTTTAAAGGGATGAGGTGGCAACCCTATACTGTTAACATGTGGTTACACCCCTTTAATACCTGATGGAATATATACATGTACAAGCCATTAGGATCCGAGCACAGGTATACCTTTTGTATTGTAGGTCAGACCAGAACACAGTGGCCCTCCCCCAATTTGTCTCTTGGCCCCATGTTGGCATTGTGTCCACAGCAGCATTTGATTTTTGCAGGACGGGTTCGGGACCAGCGGTAGACAGTTGGCCAGCTTAAACATGTATTGCAAAATGTGTGTGAACTAAAAATCCCTGTTTTTTTCTTTATTGCAAAGTTTGCTAGAAAGGGTAAATAGCAGTGTGCAGAGGGTTCATCCAGAATTTGTAGGTTTTCCATACTCATCTTGTTCAATAAATGCACACACTTTCACTAGTGATGCATTACTGAGCTTCATTAGCTGTGTCTTTTATAGCTGCCTGGGGTTTAGCTGTAACATAAATATTCAAAATGACATGGTAAAGCCTATAGAAGATCAGTGACCAGGATCAGTCTCTGCATAAAGTGTATCACAACACTGTCAGGACCCAATTGTGTTTGTTTATACCCTGACAGCTGATAGCAGTGTGTGAAAATACAAGGTGGACAATGGCTTTGTAAACAAACATCCACAGAAACACAAACTTTACATCAAAATGAAAAAAAAAAAAAAAAAAAAAAACATCCTAGGATAAGGAGGACAACTGAGCCAAACCCCCAATTCTACAGAGAGCCGGAACTGGGGGGGGGGGGGGGGGTAATGAGATCTCTGCATATCACAGCACAGCCACTGATCGTTCTCTATATAATAATACATAGAACTGGTCTTTATGATTAGATTACAGTGATGATAGTAAAGGTGAACCCCTGTCAGTGCAAGCAGAGATCAGTGATGATGATGCTGATGATGAGATGGAGGGATGTGTGATGATGGAGGGATGTGTGATGATGGAGGGATGTGTGATGATGGAGGGATGTGTGATGATGGAGGGATGTGTGATGATGGAGGGATGTGTGATGATGGAGGGATGTGTGATGATGGAGGGATGTGTGATGATGGAGGGATGTGTGATGATGGCTGGTGTCTCCAGGTATAATTAGAACTAGTCATGGAGCTTCATCTCCATTCACATGGTGTGATCCTAGAAGGGATGAGATTGGCCATACACCGAGCACATCAATGGGCTCTTCAATGAATGGGGCGCACAGGGTGATAACAAGCTCAGCACTGGCTCTATAGAAAACCCATTCACCTCCTGGGTGACGGAAAGGTCAGTCCAGCGCCGAGCAGCAGCTCATCCATATAACATATTCGTCTGATTCCAGTGGGTGATGTCAGCCTATGATATGAAGCCCCGGATGGTGGGAATACACAGGCAGCGATGTGCTCAGTCCCCGGGGTCGTCGTGTGTATTCCACACACCCCCCCATACACATATATAGATTTATATATACACACATATACAGAGGGGGAGCCCCCATCTCTCACCCCCTCACACACCTGAATGTAGTTGTTCTCGCAGTAGTCCGCTACCCTCTCCAAATTGGTATAACTGTCGAGCAGGGCCCGCCGGCCGCCGGGGATCTCCTCCTCCAGCAGCATCTGCAGCTCCGCCATGTTTTTCCTCAGCACATTCTCCTCCTAGGAGCCCCGCTACACTGCGGAGGGAGAGCGAGGAAAAGGCAAACGCGGGAACGCGCGCTGTGTGAACAAAAAACCCAAAAGGCGCGCTCCCTTCACACTCTCAGCAAGTGGGCATGTCCAAAGGAGCGCGCACCCGAGCTCACAGCTGTGGTGGAAACAAGCGCGCCTGCGCGGCGCTAATGGGCGGGGCTTGGGGGGTGCGCGGTCTTGTCTTGTCTTTTTGCTGGATCTCCGCTTCGTACGGTCTCCTAGCAACAGGAAGACACTGAGAGCGCTAGAAAGAGGGCACCATGGTGGTGACCCATAGCGCTCAGCTGACACTCAATTAAAGGGAATGTCCTTCTTTTGGAAGCATGTGTCTGTCAGTCTTTTCTTTTTTCGTCCCTGGTGTACAGACCTCTGTAAAAACAATCTTGTATTCAATTATTGCAAGTGTTAGATCTTTTTCACACTGGGGAGGTTGTTGCATTCAAAGGAGAATCCCACCTTTTGCAAATAAATGCACCCATGCAAAACGCCAAAATGTGCAGTTATAATTTTTTTTTTCGCATTGGAGCCTGCAAAGCTTGGCAACCACGATCAATGGATTGTGGGTTCATTGCTCTGGATTCTGCAGACTTTTCCTTCTACCCAGGTCCTTTCAGCCACTTAGCTGGGGAAACTATCAGGGAGCGCATTGGGCAGGGGGCTTTTGGGGGTTGTTTATGGGGCCACCATGTTTCATGTTATATCCTATGTAGGCAGGGCCACCATCGGGGGGGGGGGGGGGGGACTGCTCTTACATATGTAGGGGGCCCGGGAGTCCCGAGGGGTCCGGCTCCAACCAGTTGTTGGGTCCAAACATCCCTCAGAGTGTCCTGCCCAAATACCCAGTCAGCCTCCCTGCTGCCACAGTCGAGCCACTCAGCAATAGTGCAGGCTGTGCAGCAATCAGAGCTGTCCCTGAATGCATGGGGACTAACGGCATCCACTGCCACCAGCGCCGCTGGTCTCAGCTCTAGGGTTTGGTTGCTAGGACTGCCTATGTCCAGGCCTAAAGCTGTGTAAGGGGTCCCAAAATTTCTGTTGGCTTCCCTGCATGTAGCGCTACCCCCCCCCCCCCCCCGAGCCGCTGAATATTAATTCCCCCTATTCCTGCACAGCCAGGCAACAGGCATTTCCAATGTGCATCCAGACACAAGAAATCAGTCAATGGGCCTGTTTTTTTTTTTTGTTTTATTACGGGGTCAAACTTAGGTAGGGTATAGAAATTATGGGATGCCCAACTTGATTTGAAGAACAATAGATGAGGCAAACTACTTCTCTATGTGCATAAAAATGAAGGTCCTGGACTGTACTCCCTCTGGAATATTTACAGTCTCTAAGGATCACAGGCAAAGTTCTTATCAAACCTGGAGCTCTGAGTCCCTTTTAATGAAATAGCACAATGTCCCAAACTGTATGCAGGAGTATAGTGTATCCTCAGTAGAACCTCACATAGTTCTGATGCTTTCAGATACTACCAGCCCAACTGGCTGCTCTACGGAAGTCCCCAGAACAAGGGATTGGGATTTAGCACAATGCTGTCCCTGGAAAGTATGCTACTCTGGCAGTCTTTCACCTTGTATGCCCCTGGGTGCGCTGAGCTACTCACACTGTCCCTTGATTCCTGCTGCACTAGGCAAGACTTCTGTTCAGGCTTCCTACTGTCCAGATCCTCCCATGCCAATCAGGGAGTCTTCTGCACAAGCCCAAAGGTAACTGAGATCCCTCTCTCTGGCTTACTCTCCTTCCTTTCCTCAGTTCCTGCCTGGAGGCAGAGACCCCAGACTGTGCCCTCCCAGGCCACCCGACAGCAAACTCAGCACTCCATCTTCCACCTGGCTCCACCATATTTAAGGGTTGAACCATCCACCCGGCCAGTGCCTTCTGCCTGAGAATTAGCCAGATTCCCCCAAGTATGCAGTTTAGGACCTCCTACCCTCTGCCCACTAACTTCCAGAAGCTTCTCCAAGCTTCTAGAACCAAAGGGAGATGCCCTGCAGAGCCCTTTAGCCTGAACTGGCGTGACCCAACCAGGTTACAGACTTACATAGCTACCATGAGTCAACAAAATACATTTTCCTACACTAGTTGCACACTAGAGGGTGCTACACCTAAATATAAGTGTAACATGAAACATGGTCAGAAAGCTGGACTAGTCCTGTGGCACACATACAATAGCGCACATCACGTTGTTTCATTGAGGCAGCCCATTCATTTGAATAGGCTGCATAACGCTTCACAACACCAAAAATTGTACCTACTGCATCTCTGCTACTATTTATTAAATTTCCAGTAAAATACACACTCAAATTCATTTCAGTGCACCCAAACACAATATAATAGCTAGCTACTACTATTATTATTAATATTATAGAGGATTTATATAGCGCCAACAGTTTGCACAGCGCTTTACAAAATAAAGGTAGACAGTACAATTACAAAACAGTTCAATACAGAAGAAGCCCCTGCTCATGGAGTTTACCATCTAAAAAGGAATTGGAGGTGGTACAAAAGGTATCTGTGGTGGATGAGCTAATGGTGGTGGTCGACATACAGTTTTTACATGAAGGCGGGGTAGGCTTCTCTGCATAAATGACTTTTCAGGCATTGCCTAAAGACAGACAGGGTAGGAGTTAGAGAAGGGGTGGTCTTGCGAGGAGCAGAATGGACAATTTGGGCGATATGTCGAGATGAGGTTGGTGATGTACTGTAGCTGGGAGCAGTGCTGTGGATGCCTTTATATGTTCTAGTTAGTATTTAGAATTGTATATATTGAGCTAATGGAAGCCAGTGGAGGGATTGGCAGAGTGGGGTAGCAGCCACAGATCGGTTAAGAGGGTCATACATGATGCGAAATCTGGCTGCTTCAGCAAGGACCGGCCAAATTTTGATCTGTGTATGGGCATTGTGGTTGTACAGAAGCAAATTTACTAATCAACTTCTGTACAACCAACTTGTCAGGTAGGGGGAAATATCACAAGCAAAGTTTTAGACAGATTGAGTTTGAAGAAGTGGTGTGACATTTATTCTGATATGTTGCTCAGTAAATTAGTGATACATGAAGAGATCGAGGGGGTGGTTTGAAGAGTAGAGAGCTAGATATGGGTCTCGTCAGCACATTGGTGGTATTGGAAGCCATAGGAGGTTATCAACTGGTCCAAAAAAGAGCTATAGAGAGAGAATAGAGAGTGGCCCAAGGACAAAGCCTTGGGGTACCCCAACAAAAAGAAGAGGAGTGGTTGAGATAGAGATGTAAGTGAAACTGAAGATGCAATGAGATGGGTAGGAAGAGAACCAGGAAAGTGCAGAGTCACAGAGGCCAAGGGAGTGGAGTTTATTGAGTAGGAGTGGGTGGCTGGCTGCATCAAAGGCAGTGAAAAGGTCTATGATTAGGAGTATAGAGTAGTGGCCATTGGTTTAAGCAGTTAATAGTGAGTTTTATTTATTTTATTTTTTTTTTTTTTAATCTTTATTTAAATTTTTCACAAGGCCATACAAAACGTGAGAGAGTAGCCAAAAAAAAAAAATAGACAAAAACATTCAGTAATCCCAACATCTTCTCTCAGAAACCTCCCCACTACCCACCCTCCCCTCCCCATACCCCACCCCCCTTCCCCCCCGCAGACATCTGTTGCTGTTTCCTTTACTAGGGTGAAACTACTGGAATACCCCTTGGGGTCGGATTACTTCATCGTCAGTTCGGCATAAGAGAGCGAATTCCTAAAGGTCGTCCAAATTGCCCATCTTCCTCCCCTCGACGCATCATCTTTAAATAACCCGTCTTTCTCCCCTTTCTCTAAAATATGTATTTCCTGTATTTTGAGCAACCAGTCTCTGACCTTAGGGCCTTCAGTATTCTGCCAATTCTTGGGAATTTCACTTTTTGCTATATTTAATAGTACTGGGATTATAGACGTATTGTACTCCCGATTGCCTCCTTCCGAGCTGTGGAACAGACATATCCATGGGTCATATGGTATTGATTTACCCGTTATCATTTTAATTATTTGAATTACTTTCTCCCAAAACTTTTTGACCACTGGGCAGCTCCACCAAATATGAGCCATGGATCCCGGCATCTCACATCCCCTCCAACAATTAGGCGACCTATCTGGTTGGTATTTATTGATCTTTACGGGCGTGGCGTACCATCTGGATAGGCATTTATAGTTTGACTCTATCGTTTTTATGTCAGTTGCCGTGCTGTGTGTAGCTGTTAATATGTTGCCCTTTGCATTTTCTTCTAATGGTACCCCTAAGTCCTTCTCCCATTTCTTAATGAATGGTGGCGTTTCCAACTCCTCCCTGATCGATAATATTTTATATATGGCCGACATATATCCTTTCAGCTTATTACTGTTAAATATCTTCTCTATTGGTAATAAATTGTTTTCTTCCCTTATCGGAGCCGGGAGACTTTTAACAAAGTGCGAGAGTTGGGCGTATCGCCATCCATTGAGTCTCATTAGCTCTCTACGTGTGTCTAAGTGCTCGTAAGTGCCTATTTTCCCTTTCTTCATAATATCTTTAACTTGTGTTTTGTTGTTTAAGATCCAGTTACCCCCCACTTCCTCCATCCCCGGGGGGAACAGCTCGTTATTTTTTAAAAAAATTAATGGTGAATTGTACTCCCACCCATTTAATGTGTGCATCCAATCCCAAATTTTAAAAGTGTGTTGTGTAATAGTGTGTGTGTTTGGACCTAGTGTTCTACAACGAGGGGGATTCCAAAGTACATTGTTCAAACGTGCTCCACTTAAACCTATCTCCAGGTTGACCCACCTTTTGGTGGTCTCTCCCTTGACCCAATCAACTGCCCGTGCAATTACTATTGCGTTATGATATTTTTTGAAGTCGGGGAGGGCCAGCCCCCCTTGTGCTTTCCCTCTACATAATTCTTTGTGTGCAACTCTAGATTTCTTATTCTTCCAGATAAATCCCTTTATTATTTGTGTTAACTTTTTAAAGTAAATTTGAGGCAATGGGATAGGCAACATTTGCATCTTATAAAATACTTTTGGGGCCAGCACCATTTTCACTGAATTGATTCGCCCTATCCATGAGGTCGGGCAGTGACCCATCCTCTTAGCTTCTGTTCGGACTTCGTCCAGCAGAGGCACAAAGTTCAGGGCGTATGTCCTCTGCACAGAGTTCGACAACTTAACCCCCAAGTATTGGATATTGTCCCTTACTGGAAAGTGGAAAGTGTCCCTAATCCAGATCTCGTCCTTCTTTTCCATGTTGACATTCAAAGCTTCAGATTTTCCCAGGTTGATCTTATAATTTGATAACTCACTATATTTCTTAACAACCGATAATACATTAGGGATCGAAATCCTCGGATTTGAGATGTATAAGAGGACATCATCGGCATATGCAGCCAGTTTGTGTTCCTCTTTCCCTACTGTACACCCCTTAATGTCCGGATTTTTTCGGAAGGTAGCTAGCAAAGGCTCCAATGTCAACACAAATAAGAGGGGGGACAACGGACAGCCCTGTCTAGTGCCGTTTTTCATTTCAAACTGAGCTGAGGGGGTGTTGTTAACTTTAACAAAAGCGGAGGGGTGGTCGTATAGAGCTTTAATCCATTTTAACATTTTTTCTCCCACCCCCATGGCTTCCAACGTTTTGAACATGAAACCCCAGTCTACCCTGTCAAAGGCCTTTTCGGCGTCAATTGACAGGAATAGACCTGGGGTTCCGTTGCTCTTAAAGGCCTCTACCAGGAGCAAGGACCGCACCCCATTATCTCTGCTCTCTCTCCCGGGGACAAAGCCCACCTGGTCCGGGTGGACCAGATGCGCCATTCTCCCCTTAAATCTGGATGCGAGCACTTTTGCGTACAGTTTAATGTCTGCATTTATAAGCGCTATAGGTCTATAACTGGAGCAGAGGGTGCGGTCCTTGCCCTCCTTAGGGATTAGGGTCACTGCCGCCAGCAGGGCACCTTCACTCATCTCTCCCTGGGATCCAAGCTCATTCCAAAGCCTACACATCCTCGGGATCAGCGTTTCTCCAAATGTTTTGAAGAAGGCAGCTGTAAAGCCGTCTGGGCCTGGGCTTCTCCCAGAGGGAGTAGATCTCAGGGTGAGACGAATTTCTTCCTCTGTTATGGGTCTGTCAAGGTCTTTTGAGTCCATTTCGGACAATTTATTAAGCCCTGCCTCTGTAAGGAAGGCCTCTGCTCTTTTATTACTCCCTCTGCTGCAACCTGTTTTACTCACTGAGTATAGGGATGTGAAGTAATGCCTAAATTCTTCTCCAATTTCCCCCGAGGTGTATTTCAATACTCCATTTTTATTTTGAATCTTATCTATAAAATTTATGTCCCGTTTTTTCCTCAAAATTTTGGCCAGGTGTTTTCCTACTTTATTACCCCACTTGAATTTTTCTCTTGTATATCTGTTCGTTATGTGTTGCGTCTCCTGTTCCATTAAGTCCCTTAATTCGTCTCTCTTGGTGGTTAGTTGCATCAGTAGTGTCTTATCTGGGCCTCTATAGGCTTTGTGTAACTGCTCTATCCTAAAAATTTCTGCAATGAGAGCTTTTTTTCTTTTTATTCTTTCTTTTTTCTCCCCTGCGCCTATTGAGATCAGTATCCCTCTTATGTACGCCTTAAAGGTTTCCCAGACCATCGTCCCCCGTGTTTCGCCCGTATCATTGGTTAGGAAAAAATCATCTATATCCTGCTGGATTCTTTCTACGTTTTTGGGGTCTTTAATTAGGTTCTCATTTAGGCGCCAAGTAAACGGAGGTTTATGCACTTCTTTTAGTTTTAATTTCATTGTAACGGGGGCGTGGTCTGACAGTGATCGGATCCCAATCTTGGTCTCTACTACTGAATCCACCAATCGATGATCCACCAGGAGATAGTCCAATCTGGAGTGTGTGTTATGCACGGGGGAGAAAAAGGAATAATCCCTGACCCCCGCATGCTGAATCCTCCACATGTCTAACAACTGACATTCATGCAGTTTTTTCCCAACTCTTCGCAGGGTGTCTTTACTCATCCCCCGTGCATTTGATGAGCTATCTAGTGGTGGGTCAAAACAGAAATTGAAGTCCCCTGCTGCGATCACCTCCCCTTCTCTAAATTCCAGTAACTCATTTAGGACCCTCATCAAAAATTTTGATGGGTCTCTGTTCGGGCAGTAGATATTGGCAAGGCTGAGGATTCTCACTCCTATCCTAATTTTCAAAAACAGGAATCGCCCCTCAGGGTCACTCTTCCTATCTATCAAGCGGAAATTAACATTTTTCCCGAAACCAATTGCCACCCCCTTTGCTCGCTTTGTTGGAGAATCACTGTAGAACCAAGATGGGAGGTATTTAGAATAGAGTTTTATATTTGCATCCCACGAAAAATGGGTTTCCTGTAAAAAAACTACCTCTGCTCTGTGGTGGTACAGCTCTCTTAGTAGTTTATGTCTCTTGTTAGGGGAGTTTAGGCCCCTAACATTGTATGTTAAACATAAAAAGTCCATTTGACCAAAACCTTGTGCCTTATTTGCAACTTTATGGAAAAAAAACGAGCTCTATGAGTTTTCTGTCTGCACAGGGCGACACCCCCCCTAGCCCCCCCTCCTCCCCCCCCTCCTGTCCCCACCTCCCCATCCCCCCTCCACATCTCCCTCCCTCCCCCCCCCCGCCATTACTAGGCAAGTGGATCGCAGGGCGGCCATCTCTGAGCGCCCACTCTGCGACCGATGTGCCCTGGGGTGGGTCCCGGTGAAAGGCGGCTGCGGTGACTACTCAAACCTTTATAACTTGCGCCTGTTCCCTCCCTCTTTTTCCCTCCCCCGCCCCCCCGCGCCCCCAGCCAAACCCCCCACACTCACCACCTCCCCCTCCCCCCCCAAGTACACTACGGGAAGACACTTTCAGGGATGATAGGGACCCCAATTTCTAGTTTCTCACAGAAGTCCTGTAAGTCCTCCATTTGTCTCAAATTACAAGTCCTGCCCTCTTTTGCTACGTTCAGGGACAACGGGAACCCCCATCTATACTTTAGGTTTGCATCTCTTAGTAAGTCCAGCAGTGGCTTCAGCTGTCTCCTTCTTGACAATGTACCGGCGGATAAATCAGAAAAAATCTGTATCTCTTGATTGTTGAATTTGACCGGCCAGGCCCCTCTTAGTTTACTCCAGATATTGGCTTTGTCCTCAAATTGATGAAATTTCACAATGATATCTCTGGGTGCATCTCCTCTTAGGTTATGAGGTTTCCTGATCCTGTGGACACGGTCGATTTTCAGTTCACTATCCAGGTTTCTTCCCAAGAGGGGATTGAAAAGCTCTTTACAGACTAAAAACAGGTCCTCATCTCTGTGCTCAGGCAGTGATCTAATTCTTAAATTTTGTCCTCTGTTTTGGTTTTCTTGTTCTTCCATCTTATAAAGCAGCTCTCTGTGTCCCCTCTGTAGTGTTTTTACTTGTTTTTTTAACATGGCTATTTCTCCACCTTGCTGTTCCACCCCCCTCTCCATCTCCTCCACTCTTGCTAGGAGGTGTCTCATGTCAGTTCTTACATTCAAGATTTCTGTTTTAATTACTTTTTCTAGATTTTCAAACATATCTTGAATCTCCATTTTTGTGGGGAGCGCCTCTCTTGTCGGATCTGCCTCCATATTTAAAGCTGGAAATCCTTCCGCAAATGTCCCAGTGGTAGCTGCCCCCCCCTGGGCTCCTTTGCTTTTGGTAATAGCCTTTTTTCTATCTTTAGCTTCCTTTGGCTCTTGTTGTTTATTATCCGTGCTTGGGCTTTTCAGAAACTTTTGAATAGTACTCGAGTTCAGACTGTCTCTAGATTTATTGGGGTCCGTCGATCTTTGGGGGCGCCCTCTCATGTTCAACCCCGCTCCCCCCTGGCCGCCTGAGCCTTGATTGACCTAATTAGGTCCCACCACCTGTTGTTACAGTCTGGCTCAAGGCTCCGCTTCTACCAGTGCAGGGACTTTAACACAGGGGTGGATACCCAACCCGGAGGCCCTCACTTTAGAGAGGGCACGATAGTGCACCCAACGTGTTGTTCAGATTAAATTAACTGGTCTAACCCGGCTTTTAACAATGCTCTATCGTTGGGGCGGGAGCCCAGACGCCTCCGACCGCGGTCTCCCTTAGACCCAACTTAGGTCCACCTTTGAGAGAAATGCAAAAAATATTATGTCCTTGGGGGGTGCTTATGATTTAGAGTCACTCGGGCTACCCGAGCACCTTCTTAGCGATATCAGGTAAGTAGCATACCCCCACTTTAATTACATAATGTCCACTCTAATCGCAGCAATGGTATAATGTTTACAACTCTTCTTGTATCCTTTGCAATGCTTTAGTTGGCTTTTTTTCCACACATAGTTTTAATATAGCAATTAGACCAGTTCATGTAGCATTGATATCAGCCAGGCTGATCCTACCTGACTCCAGGTGGGCTCCAGAGGACCTCTTGCAGGGACGGTATCCACGTGCCAGGGAGGGACCTTTACCAACGCCAATGCCGTGTTCAGCGTAGAGGAGTAGGAAAAAAGGGGGGGGGGGAATCCTCTCCCTGCACGGTTCACCGCACTGTCAGATTGCCAGGCAGTCCTGTCTGCGCTGCCGTACTCCCTCAGATTGTCACAGCGCGAGTAATGCAGAGGAGGAGCGGATTCCGAGGAGTCCTGTGGCGACAACCTCGCGCGGGGGGGGGGGAGACCAGAGGCACCGGAGGTTGGTGAGGTATGTCTCCCTTCCGTCTGCTGAGTCAGCCGCTCCAAGGACGGCACCGATCCCCGGTGTTCGTCGGGCGGCTTCCCCCGCTCACTCTGGTCAGCTGGCCGAGGAGCCCGCCTATGGCTGGGGGGGAGGAGGAGGGGGAGAAGCGATTGACGGCCACGGTCTCTCACCCCGGGCTTTTAGGACGCTGACCTCCAGCAGCGTGCAGCTCTCACCGCTCTCATCGCCCCTGACACCGAGCCCCGCCCCCAGATCACAGCACGTTACGTCATGTCTCCCATCCCCCTGGATCAGGCAACTAACTGAATAGTGAGTTTTAGAAAGGCAGTTCCAGTGGAATGTTGTGGACAGAAGCCAAACTATAGGGGGTCAAGAAGGTTGTTATCAGAGAGGTAGCAGCTCATATGGTTGTGGACAAGGTGCCCCACAAGTTTGGAGGCAAGCAGAAGCAGAGAGATGGGTCTTAAGTTGTTCAAAAAAGTGGGTTCCAGTGAAGGTTTTTTAAGAATGGGGTAACCAGTGCATGTATGGTATGGGAGGGAAAGTTGCCATTGGAAAGTGAGAGATTGAAGATGTGAGCTGGAGAGTGTAGAACAGAGCAGGAGGGGGGCCATAATAGTTGTGAAGGGAGTTTGGCATTTTTTCCAGTGGTAACAGGGTCGAAGGAGGAAAGTATTGAGTGTGGTTGTGTTGGTGGTATGCCGATTGGAGGGGAAAACTGGGCAGTAGAGACCTCATCATGAATTGTATTACTCTTGTTTTTTAAATGATTGGCGATCTCCTGGACAGTAGGTTTGTGAGTATGTGGAGTCAGTGGGGAATGAAGTAGAAAGTTAAGGGTAGAAAAAAGTTGAAGAGGACTGAATGCAGGCCCGGATTTACTCTTTGCCGCCCCAAGGCCGGGTCCTTCAATGCCGCCCCCCCCCCCCACACACACACACACACAGACACACACACACACACACCACGTCCTTTATCGATGACTTCTACAATAGATCAATTAAAAACACATCTCCACACACGAGAACACTGAAAATAACTGGCTTTAATTGTACAGACTAAAAATACTTCAGGGTAAGCGCGCGAGGGGTAAGGATTTTTCGCAGGCAAATTTTCAAGGCAATGGCTGGTGTTAGTGCTTCAATCATCCCCGGCACCATGGTTGTTATGGTGTCAGGATGATTGAAACACATTATTTCTATCATTACATTGTAATATAAACTGAAATAGTTCAACTCACCATAATGCAGAATCATTGGGAGCCCTGAGCGTGTCACTTGCCACCATCTCTTGTCACTTGCCACTATGCCTTCCACCAGATGGGGATGTCACTTGCTACGCTGCCTGCCACCAGATGGGGATATCACTTGCCACCATGCCTGCCGCCAGATGGGGATTTCACTTGCCACGCTGCCTGCCACCAGATGGGGATGTCACTTGCCACGCTGCCTGCCACCAGATGGGGATGTCACTTGCCACCATGCCTGCCGCCAGATGGGGATGTCACTTGCCACGCTGCCTGCCACCAGATGGGGATGTCACTTGCCACGCTGCCTGCCACCAGATGGGGATGTCACTTGCCACGCTGCCTGCCACCAGATGGGGATGTCCCTTGCCATGCTGCCTGCCACCAGATGGGGATATCACTTGCCACGCTGCCTGCCACCAGATGGGGATGTCCCTTGCCACCAGATGGGGATGTCCCTTGCCACGCTGCCTGCCACCAGATGGGGATGTCACTTGCCACGCTGCCTGCCACCAGATGGGGATGTCCCTTGCCACCAGATGGGGATGTCCCTTGCCACGCTGCCTGCCACCAGATGGGGATGTCACTTGCCACCAGATTGGGATGTCACTTGCCACCAGATTGGGATGTCACTTGCCACCAGATGGGGATGTCACTTGCCACCAGATTGGGATGTCCCTTGCCACCAGATGGGGATGTCCCTTGCCACGCTGCCTGCCACCAGATGGGGATGTCACTTGCCACGCTGCCTGCCACCAGATGGGGATGTCCCTTGCCACCAGATGGGGATGTCCCTTGCCACGCTGCCTGCCACCAGATGGGGATGTCACTTGCCACCAGATTGGGATGTCACTTGCCACCAGATGGGGATGTCACTTGCCACCAGATTGGGATGTCACTTGCCACCAGATTGGGATGTCACTTGCCACCAGATGGGGATGTCACTTGCCACCAGATTGGGATGTCCCTTGCCATGCTGCCTGCCACCAGAAGGAGGAGGGCGGAACAGCGGTGCGGGCAATGAGAGATGTCATCTTTCTCCCCCACCGCCGCACCGCTGACATTACTTGCTACTCTCATTTTTTTTAAAAATGGCGCCGGGCGGCGCAATAATGCTACTGCGCATGCGCCGCCCGGCCGAGCGCTTACGAGCTTTCCCGAGCCCGGCCGGCTTCGGAACGGCGCATGCGCAGTTTCGTGGTCGGCTCGTGGCCATCTTTTCTATGGGCACTGGTGCCCATAATAGACTGTAATCGGCAGCACGAAAGGGGGGGGCGGCCGCGAAGTCGCTGCAGGAGCGGCGCCGCCCCTACACCACTGCCGCCCCGAGGCCTGGCCTCGGTGGCCTTGTGGCTAATCCGGCCCTGACTGAATGAGAGGGTTTTGGTGAGAATGACAAAGTAAGTTTGGAGCTGGAGCTAGGAGTTGTATCTGAGAAAGGTAGATTTGTAGAGGATGACGTTTTGATGACGTTTTGCAGGGAGTTAGTTTTACACCACAGTCATTAAACAGCACAGCTATGTCTCTTGAGATTTCTAGTGTGATCTATTTGCCAGGGTTGTAGTGGGCAACTCCTGGTTCTGCCCATTGAGAGGGGAGGAAGTGTGTCTGGGAAGATAGAGATTAGGTTGTTATACATAGAATTGGCCAGGTCCAGGCAGGACAGGGATGAAGTTTTTTCATAAAGGCAGTCAGTAGCAGAATGAAGAAGAGAGAGGTTGAAGTGGCGGAGATTTCTACGGGTAGCCATTTGCTGGTTGAAGTCATGGGGAGTCCGAGGCAAGGACAATGTGAAAATGATGGTTGTGGTCAGAGAGAGGAAAAGGGGTGTTAGAGAGGTTGCAGGGAGTACAGAGGTAAGAGAATGCAAGGTTGCAGTGGCGGCCGGTCAATAAGGGGTGCAGGGGCACTGCCCTTCCCCACTGTTAGAGAAATGAGATGCTTATTTTATAATTATTTAATGAATGCTTGCATGAGATTGCTTAGAAGTAGAATAATTTCAAGTTACATAGAGCTGTTTTGAGTCGTTGAAATGCATATAAATCACAGAGATAAGAAAGTTCATTTTTAGTTCATTAATTAGATTGACAGCAGTTGAGCTACAGCCTGATGCGATAAGAACATCTTATACAGGTGGTTTAAAAATAATTATGTGGAATATGGGAAAGTTATGTACAGTACATTAATTAATTTTGACAGGGTCAAACAAAGGTCTGCTTGTGCCCTCATTAAAACTGTTAAAATACATTCAATAAAGTAGTTAGCTATGTGAATATATATGTGTATAGTGTAGTGTATAGTATAAACTATCACCATGGGGGAAGGGCTCTAACCAACTGTTATTAGTCTTGAGAAATGCAAAGAGGGAGGATTCGGGAACCTATGGGCTAGGATTAAATATACCCCTGGGAAAAGATGATGCAGTAGGGACCATATGGATTCAAGTACTCAGGAAAGGATAAGTTGTGCCCTCAGTCACCAGCATGCCATTAATAAAGCCACGTCCAGACCTGTTCAAAGCTAACTTCAACTATAAAGAGCAGTTAAGTATAGAAATGGGGTTTGGAGATAAAAATGAGTGGATAGAATGGGTAAGATGGACAACCAAGACCAAGGGGCTGGGGAATTGTATCTCATGTGCCAACTCACGACCCCAGCTAGCGACTGTTCCTTTCCTAACTGAGGAAACAAACCTGACATGTATAATAAAAATGTTCAAGGAAAATGTCACAAATACTGAATGTACAAAAGAGCAGAAATTATATTCAACCACCAAGATGCGAAGTATACCCCCCTCTGTTAGAGCTGTCCCAGGGAATTTCACCTGCTTTGTCAGCACCGAGGATAATGGACAGCAGGTAGGAAACTTACCCACGACGTACTGCATACAAAATATGTCAACTAGTGGCCCACCATACCAGCAGGATTGGTTTCAAAATCAAAAAGAAACAATTAGCTAATGTGCGGGGATATGAAACTTAGGACCAAAATCCCTCCTAATTGGAAAGGGAGCTGTGCTTTAACCCATTTGCTTCTTCCCTTTTATATGATACCTGTAGGTGATGAGATAAAGTTGCCACAGTTGAAGAAACAACACTTCCGAATGAAAAGGAACGCACCGCAAGGATCATTTGACAATTGAGTCTACATTGATTCGATCGGAGTACCACGAGGAGTCCCTAATGAATTCAAAGCACAAGACCAGATATCCGACAAATTCACCTCCATCTTTTTGACAAGAATGTCAGTTGGATAAACTAAATCTTCTATAACCAGCAAAGGTTTGTGAACTATACCAGAAATGCCCTTAAAGGAGTAGCCAGCCAACTGGATGCAACCTCATTGACAGCCTGGCAGAATCGTATTGCTCTTGATATGCTGTTGGCAGAGAAGGGAAGGGTTTGCAAGATGTTCAGGAACTTTTATTGCACTTTCATTCCTAACAATACAGCCCCCGGTGGTAGCATAACGAAGGCCCTGAAAGGATTGCAGATGCTGTCCGAAGAACTGGCTGAAAACTCTGGCATGGAAGATCCTCTGGCTGGACTCTTTGAGACATGGTTCGGTAAATGGGGTGAACTGGTGAGAAATATGTTAATCTCAATAGTGATGGCAGCCACAGTACTGACCCTGTGTGGTTGCTGTTGCATTCCCTGTGTCCAAGGACTCCTTCAACGGTTCATTGACACATCCTTGACAAAAACTATGTTTCTACAAAAAGATCTAAATGAACTCTATTCTGGACTTCATTCTGAAACAGATGAGGACGAGTATAAGAACTTTACACCTGACTCTCATGTGTGAACTATATGATAAACCTTGGTGAAATCCTGAAAGCTGAAGTGCTGAAAGAACTGTCATAAATGAGTATAAACAGGGGGCAAATGTTAGAGAAATTAGATGCTTATTTTATAATCATTTAATGAATGCTTGCATTAGATTGCTTATAAGTATAATTTTTTCAAGTTACATAGAGTTGTTTTGAGTCCTTGAAATGCATATAAATCAGAGAGATAAGAAAGTTCATTTTTAGTTCACTAATCAGATGGACAGCAGTTGAGCTACAGCCTGTTAAGATAAGAACATCTTATACAGGTGGTTTAGAAATAATTTGGTGGAATATGGGAAAGTTATGTACAGTACATTAATTAAGTTTGACAGGGTCAAACAAAGGTCTGCTTGTGCCCTCATTAAAACTGTTAAAAAGAAGTGGTGGGTTGAACCTACACACGCAAATTATTGACACACACCCTGCTCAGTTTTGCCCTATTTCTTGTTTCTCAGGTTGAACTTTGAGTTTAAATTACTTTACTATTGCTTACAGGTGACATGCCAGGAACATTGTGTGTAAGGCATGCAAACTAGGGGCCTTCCAGTTTGACATTCAGCACACACTGGTCCACGGATAAAAATAGGCCTCCCCTATGCACTGATCATCCCACATAATTGTTAGCTTGCTTCTAATGTGACAATCCCAGTACTACGCTTGGTACCTTCAACTTTGACCCAATGCCTTCACACTGATGTGCTCTGGAAGTACAAGTGGAGCAATGGTTCCTAGCCTACGCGCAAGAGCAACTTTTCTCTTTTTTTTTTTTTTTTTTTTTTAGGGTTGGGCTACATTGCCGAGTAGATGTATATTGAGGGTGGTTTTTCCTTTCTATTTTTTTTTTGATGATGGAACAGTAGACATAACATCGTATTATTTGCCATAGAGACTTTACGTATTCATATTCCCTATGAAGATGAGCATATAAATATGTATATATCTAGGGATATCTATGTTCTAACGAGGGGTTTTCTTCCCTTTTTTTTTTTTTTTCTGTACAAATGTGAACAGGTAACTGTTTCTTTAACTAACACCTTGCCTTTTTTACAGGTTGTACATTATGGTTACAGTTTTTCGGGTACCACTGGGATGCCATGGCCCTGCCTCGGGATGGTCCTGGTGCCTAGATTTGGGCGCCGTGCGGCTTCGGGGCTGGGACGCGGGACCGGTGCTGCCCTAGCTTAAGGTTTGCTTCTAAGGCAAATACTTTGTGATTACGGCCCGTTAATCCGTCTTCACCAACTTTTTTTTTTTTTTTTTTTTCCCCAGCCGGGTAACAATAATGGTGCCCTAATGGCATGACCACAAAGGCTTCGAGGGCCCATATGGCCGGGGCCCGGAACTCAGCTGTGCCTTACTACTCCCCGCACTAGGCACACTCTGCCCAGGTGGCAGTAGCTTCTCTCTGCGGAGTATACATTTTTGACTACTAGATCTCTTCTCTTCTTATCTTTCTTCTTCTTTCTCTTGTCAATCTTTTCTTCCCTTTTTTTTTTTTTTTTTCCCCTCCCCTCTCCCTTCACCCATTTCCCTCCCCTCCTCCCCTCCCTGTGCACCCCGGGAGTCAACGCAAGTTGACCCAGACTTAGACAACATGACTGTCAAGATCCTCTCATGGAACATAAAGGTACTGAATTCCCCGGAGAAGCGTACTAGCTGTCTTGCCGAGCTCTGGAGACAAAGAGCGCATATTGCATTCCTCCAAGAGACTCACTTTAGGGCAGACAGGATACCTAAACTAATTAACAAACACTTCCCAAGGGCCTATCACAGTCCGTCTTTGTCCTCTAAATCTAAAGGGACGAGTATACTCAGTTCTAAGTCCCTCCAATGGCAATTCCTCGAGGAGTTCCGTGATCGGGAGGGTAGGTTCCTCCTCATAAAAGGAAAAATTTGTTCTCAGACCTTCACTCTCGCAAACATCTACCTTCCGAATTCAAATCCTCTCCCCACCCTTGAGGCTTTCTTATCAACACTTGTCTTAGGTGGGGATTTCAACTTAACATTGGACCCTCATAAAGACTCCTCCTCGAACCTGTCTTCCCTCCCTAGGGGAACCCGACTTCGCCTAAAAGATCTTTTACACTCACACCAACTAATCGATATCTGGAGAATAGTGCACCCTCAAGAACAGGACTACACCTTCTATTCCACCGTTCATGGGTCTTACTCCAGAATCGACCTCTTTTTCCTAAAACACTCAGCCATCCCCATGGTCACCAAGACGGACATAGGTCACATAGCACTTTCTGATCACGCTCCAATTCTGTTGGAGATGTCTATTTCACAAGCATCCCCCAGGACATCCACGTGGCGACTCAATGAGACGCTCCTAAAACCTTTCTGTCAATAATGACTCTGTAGACAACCCAGCCATTGTATGGTCAGTGCATAAGTGCGTCATTAGAGGCATACTAATCAAACACGGTCACGCGGCCAAACAACGTCGTGCTAAAACCTTGTCTGACCTCTTAGCGCAACTTCACACTTTGGAACGTCAACATAAGAGTCGGCCTGATAGTGCTACCGAGACGGAACTTGTCCGTCTTCAGGAAGCTATACGAGACCATTCCATGTACGAAGCGAAACATGTACTACTGAAGGCCCGTCGTTCTTTTTACGAATACGGCGATAAATGTGGTCGGCTCTTGGTCAACGCCTTACGCTCGAAGCGCTCTCAGACATACGTGCCCGCTCTTCTCTCGTCATCGGGCTCCAGAGTCCATTCATCGCCGGAGCTGGCGGATACTTTCCGTGCTTTTTACTACAAGTTGTATAACTTGGATCCAATTTCCACCCCTCAGTTGCTGCCCCAAAAAGCCCTAGACATTCGCAAATATCTTCAAGAGACTGACCTTCCTACGCTGACGACAGAAGAGCGAGTAGAATTGTCCAAACCTATTACCATGGAGGAATTTGCAGCCGCAATAGCTGACACCCAGCCCGGTAGGGCTCCTGGACAGGATGGTTTTACCCTCCCATATTACAAATTATACCTGGACACTTTGGCACCTTCATTTCTTGCAGCCTTCAATTCTGTGTTAGACGGACACAATCTCCCTGCAGACATGCTGCGCGCCTCTATATCTGTGATCCCTAAGCCGGGTAAAGACCCACTACTATGTGCCAGTTATAGGCCCATTTCACTTCTGAACTGTGATATGAAACTATTCACTAAAATCCTGGCCTCTCGGATGAATGCCTTATTACCACATCTGGTCGGAATAGACCAAGTCGGTTTTATTCAAACTAGAGAGGCCAGGGACAACACCACCCGGACACTGAACATCATAGAAAAAGCGAAACGTTCCCGAATACCCTTACTGCTCCTTTCCACAGATGCCGAGAAGGCTTTTGACAGGGTGGACTGGTCCTTCCTTCGGGAGACACTTAAATTTGTGGGTATGCCAGATTCCATCCTGTCATGGATTTCAGCCATCTATGAGAATCCCACAGCGACTGTCCGGGTTAAACGGCTTTGACTCCAGCCCTTTCTCTATCTCGAACGGCACCAGACAGGGCTGCCCCCTGTCTCCAATGCTGTTCATCCTCTCCCTGGAACCTTTTCTACGCCATATCAGAAGTAATCAGTCCATAAAAGGCATCCAATCTGATCAATGCCAACACAAAGTTGCGGCTTATGCCGACGACCTTTTGTTCTACATTACCGAGCCCCTCACCTCTCTACCCTCCTTGTTACAGGAGCTGAAGCGCTATGGCACCCTATCTAATTTTAAGGTTAACTTACAAAAATTAGAGGCCTTAAGTGTTTCCTTGTCAGATTCTACTATTTCTAACTTACGCCCTTCTTTCCATTCAAATAGGCTGCCCGCTCAATACAATATCTAGGAACAAAAATCTCTGCAAAACTACAAGACATCGTCACCCTCAACTTTCAGCCCCTTTTATCTACGCTCGCTGCTGATCTTGAGAGGTGGAACTCCCTGGCCCTTTCCTGGTTCGGCCGCTGCAATATACTTAAAATGAATGCAATGCCCAGACTCCTGTACTTATTACAGGCGCTGCCCGTTAAGATACCTCAAACATTTTTTCACGCCGTTCGCTCATTATTCATAAGATTCATCTGGCGTGGAAAACACCCACGTCTCGGCAGAACACTCCTATTAAGACCAAAGATTAGAGGCGGTCTCGAATTCCCAGATCCAGCTCTATACTATACTGCGGCACATATGACCAGGGTCGTGGACTGGTGCCGTCACAGTGATTTGAAGCTTTGGGTATCCCTGGAACAGGAGGCAGCCAGAGCCCCACTGGCGGGACTACCTTGGGCTGGGAAAACTCCTGCCACCCACTTGACTACTTACCCACTGATTGGACCAACTCTTATGGAACTGAAGAGGTTTTTCCGCTTAGCCTCATTAAGAAACTTTCCATCTCCACTGACGCCACTTATTGGTCATCCGGATTTTCTACCTGGCCTCACTGACCCGTCTTTTCGATCGCAAGCCCCACAGGGACTCATGAGGGCCTCTACGCTCCTGCGGTCCTCCGGTTGGCTAACTACGGAGAACTTGCTCTCAGGTCAGGCTCCACTCCGGTTGGACCACTGGAGGATCAACCAACTATTCCACTTTCTTGGCTCATTGCCCAAACCAACCCACTTTGTCAGAAAGCTCCACTCTTTTGAGGAACTCTGCTTGGGTGAGGGACCGATTCGGAGGTCCTTATCAACCTCCTACAAATCCCTGTTGGACCTTCACGCCACCGAGGATCCCCCATTCTTAGCAAAATGGGAGAGAGACTTGCAAGTCACCTTCACAGAACCCCAAAAAGAACGCATACTCTTTTTCGCACAGAAATCCTCTATGTGCAGCAAGTACCAAGAGACCGCATATAAAATAGTGACGCGCTGGTACAGAACCCCTTCAGTGCTGGCTAAGATATTTCCTCTACAATCTGACCGCTGCTGGCGCTGCAACCTACACCCAGGCACTCTATTACATATTTTCTGGGACTGCCCTGTGCTCAAAACTTTTTGGCAGCCAGTGCTTAAGCTCGTACAGAAACTCATGGATATCTCCCTTCAGGATAATCCAGCTGCGGTTCTTCTTAACCTTACTCCCCTGTCAAGGAAACGTTACCACAAATCCCTCCTCAAGCATCTCCTTAACGCGGCTCGGGCTAGAATTCCACCTCTTTGGAAGCAACAGGCTGCGTCAACGGTGGCCCAATGGTTCGCGAGTGTGAAGGACATTGAGCAGATGGAGGATCTGACCTCTGCGTTGCGGGACAAGTCGGAGGAACATAAGTCCAGATGGTTTCATTGGAACCTTTTTCGCTTCTCCGACGAATTCCACCAATACCTGTCAGGATCCATCATCTAGGATCCCCATTGACAGTTCAGCATTACCGAATTTGGCTCCCCGGGGGCAACCGTCTCTCCCCTCCTCCCCCCCCCCTCCCAGGAGTGTTGTTTGTTTAATTTTTAATTTTTTTTTTTCTTCTATATATCTTTCTTTTTCTCTCTCCTCAGTCTTCTCTCTCTAACTTTACTATTTTTCTCTTTCTATAAAAAAGACATAAAAAGTGATGGGCACAGAAGTTTAAGTTTACATTATATTAGACTTCAGCGAGTGGTATCTCAGTCTAACTGAATAATGACCTTCACTCACATGTAACTGTTAAGTTTCTGACTGTTATACTTGACGTGTTCATTACAGTTTAAATGCAATACGAAGCTATCGTTATATTTGTATCTGTGTCATATCTTTAAATAAAAAATTAAAAAAAAAAAAACTGTTAAAATACATTGAATAAAGTAGTTAGCTATGTGTACCCTGTTTCCCCGAAAATAAGACCTAGCGTGATTGTCAGTGATGGCTGCAATATAAGCCCTACCCCCCAAATAAGCCCTACCCTGTTTCCCCGAAAATAAGCCCTACCCTGAAAATAAGACCTACAAGGACTTTAACTAGGGCTTATTTGGAAGGTAGGGCTTATATTTCAGCTATCACCGACAATCACACTAGGTCTTATTTTCGGGGAAACAGGGTATGTATATATATATTATGTAGATAATACGGTACTTTTTTGTGAAACCAATGTATGTATACATACACATAGGATTGTATAGTGAAAAACAATAAGACATAACACATTTGGTGCGGTTATTGAAAGTTCATTCTCCCAAAGTTGTAAATCTGTTATCCTTGAAGTTGGTTAAGTCTTATCAGGACGAGGAAGGTTGATTTAACACAGCTGGGTGCCATACTGTCTCTACACAGGTGTTTTTAATTGGACAAAAACAGTTATAAATCACTTTAATAAACATAGAGGAATTCTGGGAATGAATAAGTTTGTCTGGTTGTAGAACGGGTGTCAGATTTATGATTAGTTACATTGACGTAGATTTTAGCAAACAATCATATCTAGGAGAGATGGCTAAGATAAGGCTTGTAAAGGTATATAAATGCAAGTTTTGCAATTGTTAGACAGACAAGTCAGATAGGAGCTCATAAGGCTGAACTCTATGTATGCTGCCCTATTGCACAGGTCATAGAGATCATAACGAATGGGCAAATATCTGTTCTTTTGTTGTAACTTGTCTCCTCATACAAGTCAAATAAAGAAAACATCTTAACTTGATCCAATGTGTGGTCTCAGGTGAATTTCCCTCACACCCACCCAAAGATTGCCAAAGAAGAAAGCTACTTTAACATATTAAAAACTGTTAGTCATATATATTATCATTTGTTATAAAAAAATAAAAACTGTATTTCGTTCATATGTGTGAGCAGAACGCCGGACTAATGGGTGTCTATTAGGTCCGTAAACTTTTGAAAAGCATGTGATTTGAGGCTGAGCTTTAATTGTTTTGTTTCAGATTGTCCTCTGCGCCCCGAACCCTCCCACATTTAATTTTAGCGAATCAATATTCTTTTTATATTTTTGGTCTCATTTGATTGGACCATTCTCAATGCGTCGGGTGGGACTTTGAGCGTCATTGCGTCACTTCCAGCTTCTCATCCCATGGAACACAAGGCATCCTGGGCACGCTGTGTATTGCATGCAATTGTTTCTTCTACATCCATGTAAGTGAGTTTTTGGCTTTCAGTTTGTTTGCGCCCCCAAATTTTTTTTAGAACTAGCACTGCAAGGTTGAGTGTGTTGCCGTCAGAGTGGATTACATCTAGTGGCATCAATACAGGGGTTCTGAAGGTGGATTTCACAATTGTGTGATGATCTTGGTGTCATTCCAGGAGCATGTGAGTGCATTATGTGTCATTTTATCATTATTTAATAAAGTCTTTGAGAGGTTCCAGGCTGTGGCCGACTGCTGTCTCCAACTCAATTCAGATATCTTATACCCATGATCAAATTGTGATCATTTGCATTACAATCACTACTGATAGGTTTATGCAACCTTACCTTACCCAATTGGTAAGTGAACTCTGCCTCCCTATATATATATTTTTTACTACTTCTTTTTTCCTTTTTCCCTTTCCCCTTTCCCTCTTTCTCCCCTTTCCCCCCCCCCCCCTCCCCTTGTTTTCTCCCCCCCCCCCCCCCTCTTTTCCTTTTCTTTCCTTTTCCCTCCTTCCCTCTTTCTCCCTTCCCCCTCCCCTTCTCTCTTCCCTTCTTTTTTCCCCCCCTTTCCCCTTTTCTTCTCCCCCTTTCCCTCCCCCCCCCTTTCTGTCATTTCCTTCCCTTTTGTGTTTGGCTTTAATGCTTTAAATCTTTTTAAAAAATACAGATACATTGAGACCCCACAAAAACTTTCTAACTCAGTGTGTATTCTTTGTTTCCCCTGTCCTTGCTGACTCCAACCATCAGGCCTTACCATGTTCTGTCTGGAGACCATAATCTTTCATAGGGCTTGTCCCATTATCCATTTCACCTGGCATTGGTTATACCTTCAATATTGATACCTATATGTGTACTGTGCTTAATATTTCATGTCTTTTGATTTTGTTTTTGTTGTTGTTTCTTTTATGTATTTTAAACTTTAGAATCTCTAGCTCCTGAGGAAGCGTTCTGCGTAACGCGAAACATGTAGAGCAACTAGAGAATATCTCACCGTGGATTACCAAACCTGCTGCACTTTGTCTGCCACAATTGTGTACCTATCTACTGTTCAATACCCAGGGGAAGTATTTCTCCTATATATGGACTAAGTGATATATGTATACATTTATAACCTTCTTTATGTTATACAAATATGCAGGTTAGGACTCTCACGGTGTATGATTATTAGGGTCCACATCTAGCCTGAATTGTTTTTAATTAATCTATGTGTGTCCATTGTCTTTTATAATTTTCCAATAAAATACCTTTATCTAATTTATTTTTTGTAGTCTAACACTATTGTGCCTCCAAAGTCCCATGCCTAGAGTTTTTCTTTTATCTATAATCCGATTTTTGGGGACGTTGGCACAAACCGTTACTGAGTACCTGCAGAGTCACCCTGCTTATTGAGGTACTTTGGCACTAGGTTTCCCATTTGATATTTAATAAAGTCGTTTATTGCAATACTAGGGCATGCACTTCCATGGTCTGTTGTTTTTTATTTAGATTGTCCACAGTCCTTGTTTTGGCAATTCAAGAGACAACTGCAAAGACCCTGATAGAGTGAAGGTTGCAACACTGGTTCAGAGCCTTTTTGGCTGATCACACCTGAGCGGAAGAGTAGGATTAATGTTGATCTGGTTAATAAAAAATTAGATTGTGATTGTTATTAAACAGCGGGTAAACATCCAACAGGGATTGGTCCCACAGAAAAAGCATGATCCTGATTGCTGTTTAAAATCTTCGTTATACTATTCAAAATAAAAAATATGAAAGTTTTGAACCATTTAATTTAATTGTGGCATGCAACCAGTTACCAAATCACTTGGCCCACATTCTTCAAAAGGTTGAGTACCCCTGGCCTAGAGCTTCAGGTTTTCCTGAGCCTTGAGAGTAAGATGCCAAAGGTAGCCTTAAGGACTGTGACTGCTTTTACAGAGTCCCAGATAAACTGGCTGTCCCCTCTGCCTCCAGTAATATTTAAGGCTGCTGCTGAAGGATTTTTGCTTGAGAATCTGTCCTCCTGTATCTGTTTTGCATTTTGGAGTATCTTGTACCCTCAACCCTCTCTCCTGTTCAAACACTGTAATAAATCTCCAGAAAGACGACACCTAGACCAGGGGTGTGAAACCCAATTTCACTGCAGGCCACATCAGCATTATGCTTGCCCTCCAATGGCTGGTTGTATCTGTAAGACTAAATAAATATATCTACTTTTTATCATGTAAAATATTTGCCTCTGCATATTGCTGCATCTAGTAATGACATCCGATACTAGCGGTGTGCGAGCCTCCTTCTCAACTTGCATATCATTTTATTATTCTCATAAAAATTAAAAACAGATGTCCAGAGCCCCCCCCTCCTTCATTAGATGTCAAGAGTCCCCCGCCCTTCCTTACATCACATTGCACCCCCCTTACATTGTGCTGATGCCAGGAAGTAGCCGTGGACGGAGCTGGGAGGCAGATAGTGCAGGGTCTGGAGGAAGACTATAGGAGGACTGGAGTCTGCTTATTGCTGACACCGGGGGAGGCACAGACATGGGGAGTGCAGCAGCTGTACAGAGAGGCGCAGAATCTGTAGGAGGAGATCTGTCCTCCTCTCTGCTGCCAACTGCTGAGACTGGGAACGGGGGCAGAGTAGGGATGAGCTTCGTGTTCGAGTCGAACCCATGTTCGACTCGAACATCGTCTGTTCGCCCGTTCGCCGAATTGCGAACGATATGGGCCGTTCGCGCCAAATTCGTGTGGCGCGTCACGGTCCATAATTCACTGCGGCATCGCAGTGCATTGCTGGCTGATGATTGGCCAAGCATGCACTATGATCCGCATGCTTGGCCAATCACAGCGCCGTCTGAACAGAGAGCCGTAATTGGCCAAAGCCAAGGAGGCTTTGGCCAATTATGGCTCAGGGGATTTAGTACACGCCCCACACTATATAAGGCTGCCTGCACGGCGGCCCTGTGTAGTGTGTGTCCGGCGTTCATAGATAGAGAGAGAGAGAGAGACAGACAGTGTCATTTGATTTGAGTTAGATAGATTAGGCAGAACAGTCAGTCAGTTAGCTGCACTTACAGTGTATTGTGTATATATATGCATCCCAGGTGTTGCATATATATATATATATACACTGTATTCAATTTAGCTAGATCCGTTCCTGTTATCTTCTTACTGACAGGCAGGCTTGTCTTGTTACAGTATTTACAGCTACCTGAAGAAAATTGCTGGTGTTCTTTTGATCCTATTAGTACCACAGTCAGGCAGCTAGACTATTTACAGTTACTGCAGTGCGTCCTGCTCACAGTGTTCAGCTAAAACTACAAGTTAGTGGGGTGCGTCCTGCTCACAGTGTTCAGCTAAACCTACAAGTTAGTGGGGTGCGTCCTGCTCACAGTGTTTAGCTAAACCTACAAGTTAGTGCAGTGCATCCTGCTCACAGTGTTCAGCTAAAACTACAAGTTAGTGTGGTGCGTCCACCTCACAGTGTTCAGCTAAACCTAGAAGTTAGTGCGGTGCGTCCTGCTCACAGTGTTCAGCTAAACCTACAAGTTAGTGTAGTGAGACCTCTGCACAGTGTTCATCTAAAGCTACAAGTTAGTGCAGTGCATCCTGCTCACAGTGTTCAGCTAAACCTACAAGTTAGTGCAGTGCGTCCTGCTCACAGTGTTCAGCTAAAACTACAAATTAGTGCAGTGCGTCCTGCTCACAGTGTTCAGCTAAAACTACAAGTTAGTGTGGTGCGTCCACCTCACAGTGTTCAGCTAAACCTAGAAGTTCCTGTTATCTTCTTACTGACAGGCAAGCTTGTCTTGTTACAGTATTTACAGCTACCTGAAGAAAATTGCTGGTGTTCTTTTGATCCACAGTCAGGCAGCTAGACTATTTACAATTAGTGCAGTGTGTCCTGCTCACAGTGTTCAGCTAAAACTACAAGTTAGTGGGGTGCGTCCACCTCACAGTGTTCAGCTAAACCTACAAGTTAGTGCGGTGCGTCCTGCTCACAGTGTTCAGCTAAAACGACAAGTTAGTGCTGTGCATCCTGCTCACAGTGTTCAGCTAAAACTACAAGTTAGTGTGGTGCGTCCACCTCACAGTGTTCAGCTAAAACTACAAGTTAGTGCGGTGCGTCCACCTCACAGTGTTCAGCTAAACCTACAAGTTAGTGCGGTGCATCCTGCTCACAGTGTTCAGCTAAAACTACAAGTTAGTGTGGTGCGTCCTCCTCACAGTGTCCAGCTAAACCTACAAGTTAGTGCGGTGCGTCCTGCTCACAGTGTTCAACTAAAACTACAAGTTAGTGCTGTGCGTCCTGCTCACAGTGTTCAGCTAAAACTACAAGTTAGTGTGGTGCGTCCACCTCACAGTGTTCAGCTAAAACTACAAGTTAGTGCGGTGCCTCCACCTCACAGTGTTCAGCTAAACCTACAAGTTAGTGCGGTGCGTCCTGCTCACAGTGTTCAGCTAAAACTACAAGTTAGTGTGGTGCGTCCTCCTCACAGTGTCCAGCTAAACCTACAAGTTATTTTTTTGCGAGCTCTGCACAGTGTTCAGCTAAAGCTACCTGTAGAAGGTTGGTGGTGTTTTCCTGATCCTATCACTACCGCAGGCAGCTAAAAAAGCTACAAGTTAGTTTTTTGTGAGCTCTGCACAGTGTTCAGCTAAAGCTACCTGTAGAAGGTTGGTGGTGTTCTCATACTACAGGCAGGCAGTTGATTTTGCTAGCTGCAGTATCAGTACATATATATATATATATATATATATATATCCCAGCTTAGTGCAGCTACAGGCCATTAGTATGTCTGGAAGGCCAAGAAGGAGAGGCAGACAGTCACAAGCCAATAAGAGAGGGCAAGCAGGCTCTGTGTCTAGTGCTGGTCGTGGAGATGGTGCATCCTCATCAGCACGTGGCCGTGGGACACGCTTGGCCTTTTTTTTGGCAGCTGGCCGTGTTGAGCCGCAACATGCGGAAGACTTGGTCGAGTGGATGACCAAGCCGTCCTCATCCTCCTCATCCTCTCTCACCCATGTCCAGGGTACTTTGTCTGGCAAAGCAGCAGCCTCTTCCCTTGGCTCAATGTCATCAGTGACTCCTTCCCTAGCCCCACCATGTCCTCCTGAGGAGTCCCTTGAACTGTTTGACCACAGTGTTGGGTACATGCTCCAGGAGGATGCCCAGTGTTTGGAAGGCTCTGATGATGATACTGAGCTCGATGAAGGCAGTAACGTGAGCACGGACAGAGGGGGTGCCCAAGAAGGACAGCAATCTGGCAGTCATGCTCCCCCTGCTGCAGCATACTGCCAGGTTTGCTCCAGTGATGAGGAGGGAGGGGATGATGAGGTCACTGACTCAACGTGGGTGCCTGATAGGAGAGAGGAGGAGGAGGAGGCGGCACATCACCAACGAGGCAGGATGCCCTCCAGGGACCAGCCTAAGGGCAGCACCTTGACTGCATCACACCTCAAAGCTCCACATGTGCAGGGCGCTGCAGTCTCTGCGCGTTATTCAAAAAGTTCTTTGGTGTGGGCCTTTTTTGAGACGAGTGCATCAGATCGCACCGCTGCTATTTGCAACATATGTCTCAAGCGTATCTCGCGTGGCCAAAACATCTCCCGCTTGGGTACCACATGCTTGACCAGACATATGCTGACCTGCCATGCAGTTCGTTGGCAAGCGTATCTAAAAGACCCACACCAAAGAACAAAGAGGACCTCTCCTTGCTCCTCATCAGCTAAGATCTCCAACCCCACTATACCTTCAGTCCTCTCTGAGACCTGCACTGAGAGGAATGAAGGTGTAGAATTAGGTGTGTCACAGCCAAGTACTTGTGGGCAATCTGCTTTTGGTACACGGACGTCAGATTGTACAGGCAAATTTCCCTGCCCCAGCTGCTGCACCGCCGAAAGAAGTTCGCTCCCAGCCATCCACATGCCCAGCGGTTGAATGCTAGCTTGGCAAAATTGCTAGCACTTCAACTGCTGCCTTTTCAGTTGGTAGACTCTGCCCCCTTCCATGAGTTTGTGGAATGTGCGGTTCCTCAGTGGCAGGTACCCAAACGCCACTTTTTCTCACAGAAGGCGATTCCGACTCTCTACCAGCATGTGGAAGGCAATGTCCATGCCTCGCTGGACAGGGCGGTCAGCGGTACGGTGCATACTACTGCTGACTCATGGTCCAGCAGGCATGGACAGGGATGTTACCTAAGTTTCACGGCGCATTGGGTGACTCTGCTGGCAGCTGGGAAGGATGCAGGACAAGGTGCAGTAGTGTTGGAGGTTGTTCCGCCACCCCGCCTCCAAAATGCTAATGATTGTGACACACCTCTCTCCTCCACCCCCTCCTCTTCTTCTTCCTCCATGGCCTCTTCCTGTGCTTTGTCCTTGTAACCAGCGGTGCTCCGTAGCCGTTCAAGGGGCTACGCAAGTACGCAGGCCAAAAGATGACATGCGGTGCTTGAGCTGGTGTGCTTGGGGGACAGGAGCCACACTGGGGCAGAGGTTCTGTCAGCTCTGCAGGGGCAGGTTCAGAGGTGGCTGACGCCATGCCAACTTAAGGCAGGAATGGTGGTTTGCGACAATGGCACCAACCTCCTCACTGCCCTCCGACAGGGACAAATGACCCATGTGCCCTGTTTGGCTCACGTCCTTAACTTGGGGGTGCAGCGGTTCTTGGGCAGGTTCCCGGGCTTACAGGATGTCCTGAGGCAGGCCAGGAAAGTCTGTGTGCATTTCCGCCGGTCATATAATGCCAGTGCTCGGCTGACGGACCTCCAAAAGGAGTTTAACCTGCCCAAGAACCGCCTAATCTGTGACATGCCCACCAGGTGGAACTGAACGTTGGCCATGCTGCAGCGGCTGCACACGCAGCAGAGGGCCATCAATGAATACCTGTGCGACTATGGCACCAGGACAGGGTCAGGGGAGCTTGATTTTTTTTCCCCACGCCAGTGGGCCATGATCAGGGATGCATGCACTGTCCTGTCACCATTTGAGGAGGCCACGAGGATGGTGAGCAGTGACAGTGCATGCATCAGTGACACTGTCCCCCTTGTCCACCTGTTGGAGCACACGCTGCGTGGAATAATGGACAGGGCACTTGAGGCAGAACAGAGGCAGGAAGAGGAGGACTTCCTTAGCTCTCAAGGCCCCCTTTATCCAGACAGTGTTCCTGCGTGCCCGCCGATCACACAGGAAGAGGAGGAGGAGGAGGAGGAGGAAGATTGTGTCAGTATGGAGGTGGAGCCTGGCACTCAGCATCAGCAGCATTCTTTAAGGGATCAGTCCCAAGAAACAAATGGACTTGTACGTGGCTGGGAGGAGGTGGCTGCGGACCATGTCGTCCTTAGTGACCCAGAGGACTCCGGACCGAATGCCTCAGCAAACCTACGCTGCATGGCCTCCCTGATCCTGCAAAGCCTGCGTAAGGATCCTCGTATTGGTGGTATCAAGGAGAAGGACCAATACTGGCTGGCAACCCTCCTTGATCCACGTTACAAGGGTAAGGTTGCGGACCTTATCTTGCCATCGCAGAGGGAGCAGAGGATGAAACATCTTCGGGAGGCCTTGCAGAAAGGTCTGTGCAATGTGTTCCCAGAGACTGGGAGGTTACAAACTCCTGTTTCTGGACAACGTGTTGCTGAGGCTTCGGTCAGTCAAAGAAGGAGCGGTGGAGAAGGTGGCCGTCTGACCGATGCGTTCAGACAATTTTTTGGTCCGCAGCCCCAAGGTATGATCGGTTCCAGCAACCATCGCCAGCGTCTGTTTTACATGGTGCAGGAATACCTAGGGGCAAGATCCGACTTGGACACCTTTCCCACCGAAAATCCTCTGGGTTACTGGGTCTTGAGGATGGATCACTGGCCAGAGCTTGCACAGTATGCAATTGAGCTACTGGCCTGTCCTGCATCCAGCATTCTTTCGGAACGCACATTCAGTGCTGCTGGAGGCTTTGTAACCGATCACAGGGTGCGTCTGTCCACCGACTCGGTCAATCGACTGACCTTTATAAAAATGAATCAGTCTTGGATCACCACCAGCTACCAAGCACCTGATGCTGATGTAACCGAATAATTTTTTTTGAAATCTCAGATCCCTTCAAAGACTGCCTATGCTGATGCTGAGTGACTATCCCTGAGTAATTATCCTCTTCCTCCTCAATCATCACGCTGATAGCTTGTAAGAACATTTTTGGTTCTGGGCGCCACCACCAGTGCCTAAGGCCCAATTTTTCAGCCCCTTTTTAACAGGGGCGTGTAATTACAATTTTTGATGCAATACTTTGCAGCAGGGCTCGTTTCTGCGTTACAACTAGAGTATCTGTGAGGGGTTGCAGTGTTGTGGCACCAGCACCAGTGCCTAAGGCCCAATTTTTCAGCCCCTGTTTAACAGGGGCGTGTAATTACAATTTTTGATGCAATACTTTGCAGCAGGGCTCATTTCTGCGTTTCAACTTGAGTATCTGTGAGAGGTTGCAGTGTTGTGGCACCAGCACCAGTGCCTAAGGCCCAATTTTTCAGCCCCTGTTTAACAGGGGCGTGTAATTACAATTTTTGATGCAATACTTTGCAGCAGGGCTCATTTCTGCGTTCCAACTAGAGTATCTGTGAGGGGTTGCAGTGTTGTGGCACCAGCACCAGTGCCTAAGACCAGTGCCTAAGGCCTAATTTTTCAGCCCCTGTTCAACAGGGGCATGTAATTACAATTCTTGATCTAATATTTCACAGCAGGGCCCATTTCTGCACCCACCAAGAGCGAGTGAGGACTTACAGTGTTGTGGCACCAGCACCACCACCACCACCAAAGGCCCAATTTTTCTGCACTTGTTCAACAGGGGCATGTAATTACAATTCTTGATGTAATATTTCACAGCAGGGCCCATTTCTGCACCCACCAAGAGCGAGTGAGGACTTACAGTGTTGTGGCACCACCACCACCACCACCAAAGGCCCAATTTTTCTGCCCTTGTTCAACAGGGGCATGTAATTACAATTCTTGATCTAATATTTCACAGCAGGGCCCATTTCTGCACCCACCAAGAGCGAGTGAGGACTTACAGTGTTGTGGCACCAGCACCACCACCACCATCACCAAAGGCCCAATTCTTCTGCCCTTGTTCAACAGGGGCATGTAATTACAATTCTTGATCTAATATTTCGCAGCAGGGCCCTGTGAGGGCTTACAGTGTTGTGGCCACAACAACACCTAAGGCCCAAATTTCTGCTGAGTATATAGGGCAGGCCCCTACTTTCAAACATCTAACTTACAAACGACTCCTACTTGCAAATGGAAGGAGACAACAGGAAGTGAGATGAAATCTACCCCTAGGCAGGGAAATTCTCTCCTGTAAGAGTTAATATGGGGAAAATATTTCTCCTTTCCACTGATGCTTTCCAATCCTTATTCCACAAAAAACCCCAAATTTTCAAAAAACATTTGTCATTGGGACAAAATGTGAGGTGAAATCTTCTGAAGAGGAGGAAAGATAGCAAAACAAATGTCACAGGGGTGATAACCCTTCCCTATGTTTTCCAAAAAGCTTAAAAAAGATTTTTTGGCTGGAGCTAAACACGTTAAAAATGTACCCGTTAAAAATTACAAACAGATTCTACTTAACAACAAACCTACAGTCCCTGTCTTGTTTGCACCGCCTGTATACTGCTGTTCAAAATATATAGGGCCTGGTGGCCCCACACCTTTCCTTATTTTAATTTGGGTGCGGGGTTCCCCTTAATATCCATACAAGACCCAAAGGGCCTGGTAATGGACTGGGGGTACCCATGCCGTTTGTCTGACTGATTTTCATCCATATTGCCAGGACCCGACATTACATTAAACCCGCAAGCAGTTTTAAATAAGATTTTTTCCTTTAAAAATGACATTTTGTGCAGGGACTGTTCTAAACACGGGAAACACGCGCCACTTTACAGGCATACTATAGACACACCCCAGGTACGATATTTAAAGGAATATTTCACTTTTTTTTTTTTTTTACTTTAAGCATCATTAAAATCACTGCTCCCGAAAAAACGGCCGTTTTTAAAAGTTTTTTTTGCATTGATACATGTCCCCTGGGGTAGGACCCAGGTCCCCAAACCCTTTTTAGGAAATACCATGCAAATTAGCCTTTAAAATGAGCACTTTTGATTTCGAACGTTCGAGTCCCATAGACGTCAATGGGGTTCTAACGTTCGTGCGAATTTTCGGTCCGTTCGCAGGTTCTGGTGCGAACCGAACCGGGGGGGTGTTCGGCTCATCCCTAGGGCAGAGATGAGCCTCTCCATGGCTGCATGGAGCACCGGAAAAGTTCTGTTCTCCTTTCTGCTGCCAACTGCTGGGACAAGGTGGGGGCAGAGATAAGGGGGGTTCTGCAGCTGCAGGAGAGGTGTAAGGGCCACATGAGATGGCCTGGCAGGCTGCATTTGGCCCACAGGCCTTGTGTTTTGACACGTGCTCTGGGCAAAGGCCCTATTCACATTGTCCAGGGACAACCATCTCCAAACAGCTTCCCCACAACACTTTGCAGTGAAAAGCCCAGCTTCATAAAGTAGTGTCCTCCAGCAGCATTTTTATCCAGGATCCTCTAGACCCTGAACCTAGAGAAAACCCCAGAAGAACAGAGAGCTGAGCAGCTTTCCCAAACCTTTATCTTCTCCACAGCCACCTTCTGTGCTCCGCCATAGATTGTCTGAGATCAAATTAATAATCATATGAATATATGACTGACCCTCCTACTCTATTTCTGGAAGCTTCTTTCAGAGGCAGTCAGGAGCAATCAACCACCAGGCTTAGGGATAGACCTGACCAGACTTGAAAAATAAATTACTGCTCTAATGAGTACAGCAGAGCCAAAACCTACATTTAACCAGCCTAGTGCAGGGTGCTACAATTGTTTTTTATGTGTCTTAGCGAAGGCTATTATTAAGCAGTGCTGAAAAAGGAACCTGTGGCAACTGCACTCCTGGAATCACAGTGTCATGACTCTGCAGTAGTGTACATGTCTGTTTGCTCACCTTTCTGTTGTGTTCAGGTTAGAGGCCAGTCGCTGTTCACCTGTATGCTTAAGTAATCTCCCCTCAAGCATGGCTCCACCCCAGCCTCTAACTAGGAACACTATATTAACCTCTGCACTGCAAGCCAAGCCTTACTGATCAATATTGTGTGTTTGGCTTCCTGTGTGTTTCTTGCCGTGTGCTCTATGTCTGTTTCTGTTCACCGATCCTGGCTTGTTCTTTGACTATCCCTGCCTGCTTGTTACCCTGACCTTTGGCGTTTTCTTTGTCTAACGCTTGTCTGCTAGTTGCCTCAACCTTTGGCTTGTTTCCTGACTAGCCCTTGTTGTCCTGGATTGCTGCTTCCTCTCTACCCTCTAATAGCCTACCATGAGCATGAGCTGGGAGACTCTAGGGCCCACGACCTGCAGCAAGTTGCAGCGCAGTCCATCCTCTTCACTAAAGGCTCTGGTGAACACCTGCTGGCTCTTAGACTCCACGCCCTGGGGAATCTTATGCTCTAGCTCCCATTGGGATCTGTGTTGGTGCTCCGGTGGACCTGCTTTCCTGATCCACCCAGAGCTCCATCCGCAGCAGTCAGCCATAGGGTCCACTACCTTAGCGGTGAACTCCTGACTCCAATGGTGTGCATCTGTCACCTGGCCTCAGGTGACCTGACACACAGGAACTTTTTTGTTCTTCCCTCCTGGCCAGTGAAAGTGGCATTCCTGGAGCAGCCATGTACCAGTAGGCTAGACTTGTTTAGCTTATAGGAATAGATCTTAACTCCAGGGCAGCTCAGCTTATATCGCCATCACAGTCCATGTGTGCCAAGATGATTGACTCCTGCGTATGCGCAGCAGTGAGGACATCCTGCACTGGCCAGTGAAGATGACCAAAGAATGACATCCAGCAGAAGATGCCAGCTTCGGTGAGGGATGGGGACCTTTGAGGGAAAAGTAAGTTTAGCACTGCTTCAATATTCTATAGACCTTCAATGCATCTCATGCATTCCTCTATACTAAAAGAAATCCACCCTTTCCTCTGTGCTACCCACTATATGCAGATATGAACACAGATAAAAAACAGACGAGAGAGGGGACATTCAAGTCTGACACCAATATTAAAAGACAGTAACTGAGGTACCTAGCCATTAACACAAACCCTAGCTTGTGGGTCAAAATATAATGTTACCCAATTATAGCTAATAAACACTGACTTGCAACCTGATATGGACAGCAAGCGTATAGGGCCATTCTAGGATTCCAGGAATGTATTTTAATTTTCCGTATGACACAAACCTACATCAGAAGCAGGGACGGATTTTTTTTTAAAATTCTTATCTTCGGTATAAAAGAGGTCAGATTAGTTGTGGATAAGCCATACACAGAAGTCCAATGACAATAAACATTCAGGTACAACTGCTGGAAACAGTTCTTTCCAGCTTTAGCCAGCAAGCATCTTTATTATCCAGTTTATAACAAATTAAGCCCAATGTATATTCTGATTTTACATGGCTTCTCAACTCCAGTCCTCAACCATCCTGCAGTATGTTGAAGGTTTCATTCAGCAATCACAGGGGCAGCATTGTGGCTTAGTGGCTTAGTGGTTAGACCTGCTACCTTGCAGCACAAGAATCCATGTTCCAAATCCCACTCTCTGCAAGGAGTTGTATGTTCTCACTGTGCTTTTGTGGGTTGTCTTAGAGTATTAAGGTTTCTTTCCACACTTCAAGGGCATGCCTAAAGTGGTATTGTACCCAAAAACAAAAATGTAATATATTGCAGCTTACCAATCATTAGATGTGTTGGCTGCATCAGTTTTCTTTACTTAAGCCCCTCAAATCATTATTCAACCAAAAAAAAAAAAATGTCAAAGCAATATCTCCAAGGCCAATAATAAATAATACGTTATCTCCTCGGATTCCTCAACATGTCTGGTTGACGAACGGCCATTCAGAAATGAACTGAAAAGCACAAAATGAAAAGCGCGAAAAGAAAAGTACGAATCAACACTCATCAAATCTCTACTAACACAAAATTAGCAGAAGGAGCCCAAAAGGTGGCGCTAAAGAGCTGAAAAACCACATAGTACGTCTAGTACATCACTACGTTCGTAATTGTTGGCCAACATTTGTGTGACCGTGTGTGTAAAATTCCACGGTTTTGTTGGCGGAAAGTCTGATCGTGTGTACCAGGCATTAGACTTTTTTCCCTCTGTTTTTACTGGTGATCTGGCTAGTATTACACCCCCTGTGTTAGTGAGGCACAAATCTGGAGGAAAGAAAACAAGAGACACAGCAGGCAGCAGCATCGTCAGTTGGGGGGGGGGGCGTGTTAGATGCATCATATTTAGATATATTAACAAATTGAATCCAAACTCCAGCTCACATGTTATAAACAGTTGCAGCAAACAAGGTTTTGCATGAATAAATAAAAGCTGATCATTAGGCTGCGTTCACACCTGAGCGCTTCAAAGTTGCGCATTTTTACCACGATTTTGACGCGATTTTGTTCAGGTAACCAATGTAAAAGGCAGAAAAACACCTATAATCTGCCCCAAAGAAGCTCATGTTCTTTTTTGAGCTTAGGGCGTTTTTCAGGCATTTTGCTTCAGGTGACAAAACGTTCAAATGTGAACAGATGCCAATGAAATGAATGGGATTTTCCTTGTTGGCCATTTTTCAGGCGTTTTTTTGAGCATTTTACGAGCGTTTTATGAGCTGAAAATGCTCAGGTGTAAATGTAGCCTAAATTACCCCTGCCAGTGTTAGGTCTAGTTCCTGTAAACTAATACATTCTGCTGGAGAGCTTGTGCTTTTGAAAAAACAGCTGACTTGCTGGCTAGCTCACCAGATGAAAATAGAAGAGCTTTTATATAAACAGAAGTACAACTTGAAAATATAAAAAAAAAAAAACTGTAAACTCTACTGGCTGTAATGCCAGTTACCTGAATATATTACCAATATTAAATATTAGGAAAAAAAATAAGAAAAGCTTTTTTCTTAACTATTTTTCTTTTAGCAGCTTAGTAGATGCCCCCTAAATATTCTGATGTGGTAGTGCACTGTTAATTTTGATGTCAAATTTCAATTTAGTTTAGTCAAAGTCTTTTGACTAAAATGCCATTTTAGTTTTAGTTGTATTTTAGTATTTTTTACTAAAATGCCATTTTAGTTTTAGACGTATTTTAGTCATCTCAATTGTTTTAGTTTTTGTCATATTTAGTAGACGAAAATATTTTAGTCGATTAAATTAACACTGCTAACAAGAGAACATAGTTCCCCATGGATTGAGTACTATCTTCCCGTAGATATCGACAGATCTCTTGAAACCTGATTTACTGAAACAGCCTACTTCTGTGCTAACAGATTACTGAGTTGAGCTCATGCCCTGGCATCTTGCTTCCTCCCTACCCTGGCATCTTGTCATTTTTCTTTACCTTTTCTTTCTTTACTTTTGCTTCTGTTCCCTTTTGGTGTCTGCCATTTACCTGTCTTATAATGGCATGAATGTCCACAACAATTTTTGAAGAGGTGATTATATTATCATAGGCAGAAGCACTAGAAAACAATTTTAGTCTTACATTGATACTAAAGGCTCAGTTTTTTTCTCTAAAATAAAAAAGAGGCTTATACTTACCTGCTCTGTGCATGGATATTGCACAGAGCAGTGGCTTACCTCTTCTTCTGCGTGTGCCCATGTGCCATGTGCTAGGGGGGCACACACGCAGGCATGCTACTTAGCTGGACTGTGTGTGTCCATAGACACACACAGTGCAGCTTGGCTACTCCTCCTACTCCCTCCTCACATGAGTTGACTTACAGCACCAGGAGCCAATGGATCCCGCTACTGCCTGTGTGTCTTGTGAGAAGAGGAGAGGAGACAGGGGTTCAGCCAGGCACAGCGCAGAATTGAGAGAGGTAAGTGTTTGTGGGAAAGAATGGTTAGTGGATAGTTTTTTTAACTCAATGCAGAGAATGCATTAAAGTGGAACTTTAGTCAGAAAATTAAGTTCTGATAGATCACTTCAGGATGGTCCTTTTGCAGATATAGCTATGTAAAACAGGCTCCTATATTGTTTAAAATCCAGCAAAGCCCTGTCTCACCCTACTGTGCACATGCTCAGTTGCTCTCTATTCTCGACTCTGTGCCTAAAATCAGAGCCACTAGTGGCCACTAGAGCTTTAAGATTTACTGTTGCTGAAGGGGGAAGAAAGCAACAGGCATGAAACCAGCTGTGTAAAGGGAAAACAGATTAGCGAGGGAGAAAAGAAAAGCAGTGAGATGACAAACTCTGCTGCCAGGGAGACACAAACTAGTTAAACTTACAAGGATATTGTCTTATCTCCATGATTCTCTCGCCTTTCTCCCTCATGGGCAGCATGTGAATTTCATCACTGTAAAGCTTCCTTTAGCCTTCCACTCTATCCAAGCCAAGGCACACAATCAAGGTTGGAAATGTACATATTTTAATTGAAGAAAGTGATGTATAGTTTTTGAGACCAGGGGCAGAGTTTCCAATAAGGAAGTGACTGATCTGGGCTTCTACAAAATGGTGGCCTCCAGCAAGAAGAAACAAAGGCAATGCTGGAGGCAGTTTACAGCACAAACCAATTTTGGAAGTATATTTTTTTCAATGTGGAATGTATGTTCTTTTGTTAAAGAACAATAATTGTTATAAAACTGTTATGGGTAAGGTTCCAACCTTTTGACTTTAGAACCACTTTAACTGGTTCCCGACCAGCCTCCGCAGTTATACTGCAGCAGGATGGCTCCCCTGGGCGAGCCATCATCGCTGTACGTCGGCTGTAGGAGGCACACGCGTGCCCGCAGCATGTCCCTGGAGCCAATGCGATCACCCTGTGGGCGCAATGACCGCAGGGCACCCACGATCGCCTGTGACAGAGCGAGAACCGGTTCTATGTGTGTAAACACACAAATCCCAGTTTTGTCAGGGGAGAGGAGACCAATTGTGTGTTCACCAATCGGTCTCCTCCCCTAGTCATTCCCATCCCCCCCAGTTAGAACATACCTAGGAAACACAGTTTACCCCTTGATCGCCCCCTAGTGTTAACCCCTTCCCTGGCAGTGACATTTACACAGTAATCAGTGCATTTTTATAGCACTGATCGCTGTATAAATGTCACTGGTCCCAAATTGTTACAAAAGTGTCCAATTTGTCTGCTGCAATATCGCAGTACCGCTAAAAATCGCAGATCGCCGCCATTACTAGTAAAAAAAAGAAAATAATAATAAAAATGCCATAAATCTATCCCCTATTTTGTAGACGCTATACATTTTGCGCAAACCAATCAATATATCCTTATTGCGATTTTTTTACCAGAAATATATAGAAGAATACATATCGGCTTAAACTGAGGAAAAAAAATTGTTTTCTTAAAAAAAATTGGGGATATTTATTACAGCAAAAAGTAAAAGATTTTGTGTTTTTTTCAAAATTGTCACTCTTCTTTTGTTTATAGCGCAAAGAATAAAAACCGCAGAGGTGATCAAATACCACCAGAAGAAAGCTCAATTAGTGGGAAAAAAAAAGACGTACATTTTGTTTGGGTACAGCATTGCACGACTGTGCAATTGTCAGTTAAAGCAACGCAGTGCTGTATCGCAAAAAATGGCCTGGTCAGGAAGGGGGTAAATTCTTCCGGGGGCTGAAGTGGTTAAATTTGCTTGTTTGACAGCTTGGTGCCTATGACCATGTTCGTGTAATGCATAAATGTCCTCTACCTATTCAATTTTGTTTACAGCACTTAGGTACACAAGATAATCTAAACAGGTCAATAAGCATAGCCTGATTGAACTCTTGAATTGTAAGAAGGACACTGTCCTTCTCTGTAACATTATCGAACCATGTTACCCGTTGTAAAAATTGTCAAACTGTATGCACATTGCTTATCCTTAATAAAAAATGTATTGAAACTGATAAAAATACAGTTCATTATTAGGATATGAAAATCTATTTCAAACATGCATAACACAAGGCTGACCATTTAGAAATGATTGACACCCCAACAGCCCACTATTCCCGGCTTCTAGATGCATAGGGGTTGATTTACTAAAGGCAAATATGCTGTTCACTTTGCACGGGCAGTTGCACCTTGCAATGAAATTTGCCCCAAAGTTTAGTTATTGTGATGAAATTCCACTTTTCAAAAATGCCTAATCACATGCTTACACATGATTGGAGGATGGAAGTGAGCAGAGCTTCAGCTCATTTACTAAGCTCTGAGACATATTCCCGTCCAAGTTGTAAATTCCCTTGCAAAGTGAACAGCCCATTTGCCTTTATTAAATTAAGTCCATAGAGTCTGCAGAGCACAAAATGATTGGCTAGAGACAACAGTTCTTTCCAAGGAAGATGGAAGTCTGAAAGCTCTCCTTATTTTGGCAATAAAGTAAAGGATACCAAATTCATTTTCTATTAGTGATAATGTTCCATGGGGTGTACTAACTAAATTATTCTACCTGTTTCCTAGTGTTGCCTTTAAATATAATTTGTACTTATGGACAAAAAGAGTCTAGGTACACTGAGTTTCAAGCTATATTTCATAAATACAGAGCTAGAAGCATGAATAAAAACTTGCTTCTCTACAAGTATCATAAAAATATTGAGTGTAATAGTGCTTGAATCCACCTCTCCTTTATTGATTTCTGTGCTTTATTTCTTTTATATTATGTAAAATAATTCTTATAATTGTAGTATATTCTCCTCTGGTATAACACCACACTTCAGCCAGACCTTGAACTGAGTTATATATCACTGAACATTTAAAATATATAAAGTCTTCTTTGTGTTGAAAGGCAGAACAATTGGACTCATCTTTGAAACTGGAAAAAAGGAAGGAAGTCTATTTTGTAGAAGACACTTAAACTATTTTTTTTTGTTTTTCAAAACTGGCAAAGAGCATATGGGGGAAGTAGGCATCTAACCGCAACTAGTTTCACATGGTAAAGCAATAGTGCAGCTCTCTAGTGCTCAATAGGGATGAGCTTCGAGTCGAACCCATGTTCGACTCGAACATCGCATGTTCGACTGTTCGTCGAATCGCGAATGTTATGGGCCGTTCGGGCCAAATTCGAGTGGCGCGTCACGGCCCATAATTCACTGCGGCATCGCAGTGCATTGCTAGCTGATGATTGGCCAAGCATGCACTATGACCCGCATGCTTGGCCAATCACAACACCGTCTGTACAGAGAGCCGTAATTGGCCAAAGCCAGGGTAGCTTTGGCCAATTATGGCTCAGGGGGTTTAGTACACGCCCCACACTATATAAGGCCGCCTGCGTGGCGGCCTTGTGTAGTGTGTTGCGGCGGCAGCAGAGATATAGACAGAGAGATAGTGTCATTTGATTTAAGTTAGATAGAGTAGGCAGGCGAGTCAGTTAGCTGCACTTACAGTGTATCGTGTATATATATGCATACTAGGTGTTGTGTATGTATATATATATATATATATATATATATATATATATATATATATATATATATTTTGTATTCAGTTTAGCTAGATTCGTTCCTGTTATTCTCTTCCTACTGACAGGCAGGCAGGTGTTTTTACAGTATTTACAGCTACCTGAAGAAAATTGCTGGTGTTCTTCTGATCTTATTAGTACCACAGGCAGGCAGCTACAGTATTTACAGTTAGTGTAGTGCGTCCTCTGCACAGTGTGCACCTAAAGCTACCTGAAGAAAATTGGTGGTGTTCTTCTGATCCTATTAGTACCGCAGGCAGCTGCAGTATTTACAGTTAGTGTAGTGCGCCCCCTGCACAGTGTGCACCTAAAGCTACCTGAAGAAAATTGGTGGTGTTCTTCTGATCCTGCAGCTGCAGTATTTACAGTTAGTGTAGTGCATCCTCTGAACAGTGTGCACCTAAAGCTACCTGAAGACAATTGCTGTTGTTCTGATCCAAATAATACCACAGGCAGGCAGCTGCAGTATTTACAGTTAGTGTAGTGTGTCCTCTGCACAGTGTGCACCTAAAGCTACCTGAAGACAATTGCTGTTGGTCTGACACTATTAATACCACAGGCAGGCAGCTGCAGTATTTACAGTTAGTGTAGTGCATCCTCTGCACAGTGTGCACCTAAAGCTACCTGAAGAAAATTGGTGGTGTTCTTCTGATCCTATTAGTACCGCAGGCAGCTGCAGTATTTACAGTTAGTGTAGTGCGCCCTCTGCACAGTGTGCACCTAAAGCTACCTGAAGAAAATTGGTGGCGTTCTTCTGATCCTATTAGTACCGCAGACAGCTGCAGTATTTACAGTTAGTATAGTGCATCCTCTGCACAGTGTGCACCTAAAGCTACCTGAAGAAAATTGGTGGTGTTCTTCTGATCTTATTAGTACCGCAGGCAGGCAGCTGCAGTATTTACAGTTAGTGTAGTGCGTCCTCTGCATAGTGTGCACCTAAAGCTACCTGAAGACAATTGTTGTTCTGATCCTATTAATACCACAGGCAGGCAGCTGCAGTATTTACAGTTAGTGTAGTGCGTCCTCTGCGCAGTGTGCACCTAAAGCTACCCGTAGACAATTGCAGTTGTTCTGATCCTATTAGTACTACAGGCAAGCAGCTGCAGTATTTACAGTTAGTGTACTGTGTCCTCTGCACAGTGTGCACCTAAAGCTACCTGAAGAAAATTGGTGGTGTTCTTTTTTTTTTTTGCCACATCAGCAAATTGTATTTCCGGGAGAACATGTTTCAATTTTTAAAATTCAAAAACTCGTCCCTTCACGTCGTCACATCATTGTGGCAGTTTTTATCTACTTTTTTTTTTTCCCAACACATGTATCACATACAAAACCCATAGTACAATAGGCTTCCCTTGTTTGACACCTCCTAAGGCACTCCCTGTCCACCCCCGCCCGCCCAACCCCCCCAGCTCACCTCCCTCGTTTCACTTCCCTCTTACCCACACCCACTCTGCTCCGCTCTTATCTTTCCTGATGTCTACTCATCGCGCCCTTACTCTTTTTTTTTCCCCCACTAGGAATGTCTGGACCTCTAGGCTAAGTGCCCCATACCTATGCCGCTTTTAGAGAGTCTTTGAACTCCACCCACAAAAAAGACAAAACAAAAATTCCCCAGGGGGTTTTTTAGGCAGCAATACATATTCGAATATACAACAAATTTATTATAAAATACAAACTCTGGTTCACGTGTAACAAACATCGGCATAAAACATCAACCATGGCTAAAAGGGCCCCCAGATGAATGGCGTATCATCAAATTATTATCCACATGAATACTCCGATGCATTTCGACCCATTGGTCTTCTTCAGGGGGATTTAGATTCTAGGGAAATATATCACAATTAGAGTTTGAACTTGAAACTTTAGTCAATATGTAAGACATTTACACAGCCTTTAGCGTTAATAAATAACTGTATTACATCGTATCTATGGAGGTATATTTACCATTGAGTGGATGATATGGTGGAGATGCACCACACGAACCAGATTGTTTAAAAACATGAAGGCCCAGAGATCCCAGAGACCACACGTATCCCTCCGTGCCCCACAGGCACATCTGCAGTCCATCGGACTTACAAGGGGCCACACACTTGGACGGGGGAGGGGACGGGGGGCGAGGCACCTGCCATTGTATATGAAGGACTTTGTTATAAACCTTAGTAATAATATTCTAAAAGTATCTAAAAGTATCTAGTGCCGTAGGGCAATAGCTGATTAGCCCTCACTGAGGTAGTTGTTTGTATATATGTATATATCTTGTTAGTAGAACCTATTACTTTAAAGTATATAATTTATTGATAATATAATGATTATGAGATGCAAATGAGTAAAAGGGGTATGATGGGTGATAAAAATAAATTGGGAGTATTAAGTCCAATTTGATCATGAGTGGAAGAAGTGAATGTGCTGGTAGTGCCGTGGTGACAGTAATGGATGTGGGATGATCGTGTGGGAATACACTGTGGAGCGTAAAGTGAAAAACCAAATGGTGTAAAAAATTAAAACAAACCAAGCTGTGATAAAAACTAAAAATGTGTATGGGTACCAGTGAACGGAAAAAGCCATGTCTCAATTATTGAGTTAGATACCATGAGTGTATGGGATGAGTGTAAAAATTGAAATGTGAGCATGTGTGTAAATGGTGTGGCAGAGGTGAAACAAGTATGCTAAGTAAGCATGCCTGAAGCCAAAAAGTAGTGGGTAAATGGTAGTACTATTAATAATAATAAAATCAATATCAACTGTAGTAAGTATACCAAGCATAGCACTTACCTAGTGCTAGATAACTCTCAATAGAGTGGCAGCTTTCCGGAGGTACAACTAAGGATCAACCAGGAACTGCCAATTTATACAATCTCAGGGGGCTATCCTACGACTTGCAGGTGGTAAACTCCTCCCCGACACACCAACCCCCACACGTCCACGCCGTCTGTGTGGCCCCCTCGGCGTGGCGGAAGCCCCGGCAATCACCGTCACCTCCGACGCAATTGCATGACGTCACAAGAACCCGCACGCACGTGACGTCACAGACAGTCCGGCGGTGATCACGGGACGCCGCCGGCACGGGAGATGCTCCCCACGGCTGCTCTTAAACAAGAGCCTTGTCGTGGAGACCACAAGGGGGAGAATCGCACAAGTGTAATGCGTCTCCCCCCCACACGTGCCGGGAAGTCAGATGGAGATAGGAATGCCACCCCGGGACACGAAGCGGACACAGCAGTCCGTGGGCAGTGAGCCTTACATGCCAAAACAAAATATTGTAACCACATATAATAGTTCATAAATTTTTAGGGTAGTAATGTAAATCTGATAATATATCTAGATGTTGAACAATTCATTAGAAAAGCCAGGGACATATTATAAAACCAAAGAGGTCAAAAGATGGGGAGGGAAAAAGAGTGTTTTCCTTCATCCCAGGAGCACTATGAAAGCCAATTGGAGCGAGGATGGGGAGGGGGAAAAATAATTGTTTTCCTCCATCTCAGGAGTAATGTTCTCCTATGCCAGTTAGTGGTAAGTACAATCTATACCGGGCAACATCTTCAAACCATTGGAATATGCCCTGGCCTATGTGGGGTCTTTCATGTGCTAAAGGGGGAAACGGGTGTTTAACCACCGAAATAGACGAAAACAATGGAGAAAACACATATGCAAGAGCACCCAAGGCTGCACAACCCAAAAGTATAATACAAAAAAGACAAAACAAAAATTCCCCAGGGATTTTTTTAGGCAGCAATACATTGAATATTATTGTAACAATAAAGTAAATCAAGTTCATATGGAATTCGAATATACAACAAATTTATTATAAAATACAAACTCTGGTTCACGTGTAACAAACATCGGCATAAAACATCAACCATGGCTAAAAGGGCCCCCAGATGAATGGCGTATCATCAAATTATTATCCACATGAATACCCCGATGCATTTCGACCCATTGGTCTTCTTCAGGGGGATTTAGATTCTAGGGAAATATATCACAATTAGAGTTTGAACTTGAAACTTTAGTCAATATGTAAGACATTTACACAGCATTTAGCGTTAATAAATAACTGTATTACATCGTATCTATGGAGGTATATTTACCATTGAGTGGATGATATGGTGGAGATGCACCACACGAACCAGATTGTTTAAAAACATGAAGGCCCAGAGATCCCAGAGACCACACGTATCCCTCCGTGCCCCACAGGCACATCTGCAGTCCATCGGACTTACAAGGGGCCACACACTTGGACGGGGGAGGGGACGGGGGGCGAGGCACCTGCCATTGAATATGAAGGACTTTGTTATTAATAGTACTACCATTTACCCACTACTTTTTGGCTTCAGGCATGCTTACTTAGCATACTTGTTTCACCTCTGCCACATCATTTACACACATGCTCACATTTCAATTTTTACACTCACCCCATACACTCATGGTATCTAACTCAATAATTGAGACATGGCTTTTTCCGTTCACTGGTACCCATACACATCTTTAGTTTTTATCACAGCTTGGTTTGTTTTAATTTTTTACACCATTTGGTTTTTCACTTTACGCGCCACAGTGTATTCCCACACGATCATCCCACATCCATTACTGTCACCACGGCACTACCAGCACATTCACTTCTTCCACTCATGATCAAATTGGACTTAATACTCCCAATTTATTTTTATCACCCATCATACCCCTTTTACTCATTTGCATCTCATAATCATTATATTATCAATAAATTACATACTTTAAAGTAATAGGTTCTACTAACAAGATATATACATATATACAAACAACTACCTCAGTGAGGGCTAATCAGCTATTGCCCTACGGCACTAGATACTTTTAGATACTTTTAGAATATTATTACTAAGGTTTATAACAAAGTCCTTCATATACAATGGCAGGTGCCTCGCCCCCCGTCCCCTCCCCCGTCCAAGTGTGTGGCCCCTTGTAAGTCCGATGGACTGCAGATGTGCCTGTGGGGCACGGAGGGATACGTGTGGTCTCTGGGATCTCTGGGCCTTCATGTTTTTAAACAATCTGGTTCGTGTGGTGCATCTCTACCATCTTCAGCTGGGGGCCCTTTTAGCCATGGTTGATGTTTTATGCCGATGTTTGTTACATGTGAACCAGAGTTTGTATTTTATAATAAATTTGTTGTATATTCAAATTCCTTATGAACTTGATTTACTTTATTGTTACAATAATATTCAATGTATTGCTGCCTAAAAAACCCCCTGGGGAATTTTTGTTTTGTCTTTTTTGTATTATACTTTTGGGTTGTGCAGCCTTGGGTGCTCTCGCATATGTGTTTTCTCCATTGTTTTCGTCTATTTGGGTGGTTAAACACCCGTTTCCCCCTTTAGCACATGAGAGACCCCACATAGGCCAGGGCATATTCCAATGGTTTGAAGATGTTGCCCGGTATAGATTGTGCTTACCACTGACTGGCATAGGAGAACATTACTCCTGAGATGGAGGAAAACAATTATTTTTCCCCCTCCCCATCCTCGCTCCAATTGGCTTTCATTCCAATGGTTTGAGAATGTTGCCCGGTGTAGAACACATGTACCATAAGCATGGGAGAATAGTGCTCCTGGGATGAAGGAAAACACTCTTTTTCCCTCCCCATCTTTTGACCTCTTTGGTTTTATAATATGTCCCTGGCTTTTCTAATGAATTGTTCAACATCTAGATATATTATCAGATTTACATTACTACCCTAAAAATTCATGAACTATTATATGTGGTTACAATATTTTGTTTTGGCATGTAAGGCTCACTGCCCACGGACTGCTGTGTCCGCTTCGTGTCCCGGGGTGGCATTCCTATCTCCATCTGACTTCCCGTCACGTGTGGGGGGGAGACGCATTACACTTGTGCGATTCTCCCCCTTGTGGTCTCCACAACAAGGCTCTTGTTTAAGAGCCGCCGTGGGGAGCTTCTCCCGTGCCGGCGGCGTCCCGTGATCACTGCCAGACTGTCAGTGACGTCACGTGCGTGCGGGTTCTCTCGCGCACGCGCGTGGCGTCATGACGTCACGCAATTGCGTTGGAGGTGACAGTGATTGCCGGGGCTTCCGCCTTCCGGAACGCCGAGGGGGCCACACAGACGCCGCCAGTCGACGGCGTGGACATGTGGGGGTTGGTGTGTCGGGGAGGAGTTTACCACCTGTAAGTCGTAGGATAGCCCCCTGAGATTGTATAAATTGGCAGTTCCTGGTTGATCCTTAGTTGTACCTCCGGAAAGCTGCCACTCTATTGAGAGTTATCTAGCACTAGGTAAGTGCTATGCTTGGTATACTTACTACAGTTGATATTGATTTTATTATTATTAATAGTACTACCATTTACCCACTACTTTTTGGCTTCAGGCATGCTTACTTAGCATACTTGTTTCACCTCTGCCACACCATTTACACACATGCTCACATTTCAATTTTTACACTCACCCCATACACTCATGGTATCTAACTCAATAATTGAGACATGGCTTTTTCCGTTTACTCGTACCCATACACATTTTTAGTTTTTATCACAGCTTGGTTTGTTTTAATTTTTTACACCATTTGGTTTTTCACTTTACGCTCCACAGTGTATTCCCACACGATCATCCCACATCCATTACTGTCACCACGGCACTACCAGCACATTCACTTCTTCCACTCATGATCAAATTGGACTTAATACTCCCAATTTATTTTTATCACCTATCATACCCCTTTTACTCATTTGCATCTCATAATCATTATATTATCAATAAATTACATACTTTAAAGTAATAGGTTCTACTAACAAGATATATACATTTATACAAACAACTACCTCAGTGAGGGCTAATCAGCTATTGCCCTACGGCACTAGATACTTTTAGATACTTTTAGAATATTATTACTAAGGTTTATAACAAAGTCCTTCATATACAAAGGCAGGTGCCTCGCCCCCCGTCCCCACCCCCGTCCAAGTGTGTGGCCCCTTGTAAGTCCGATGGACTGCAGATGTGCCTGTGGGGCACGGAGGGATACGTGTGGTCTCTGGGATCTCTGGGCCTTCATGTTTTTAAACAATCTGGTTCGTGTGGTGCATCTCCACCATATCATCCACTCAATGGTAAATATACCTCCATAGATACGATGTAATACAGTTATTTATTAACGTTAAATGCTGTGTAAATGTCTTACATATTGACTAAAGTTCAAACTCTAATTGTGATATATTTCCCTAGAATCTAAATCCCCCTGAAGAAGACCAATGGGTCGAAATGCATCGGGGTATTCATGTGGATAATAATTTGATGATACGCCATTCATCTGGGGGCCCTTTTAGCCATGGTTGATGTTTTATGCCGATGTTTGTTACACGTGAACCAGAGTTTGTATTTTATAATAAACTTGTTGTATATTCGAATTCCTTATGAACTTGATTTACTTTATTGTTACAATAATATTCAATGTATTGCTGCCTAAAAAACCCCCTGGGGAATTTTTGTTTTGTCTTTTTTGTATTATACTTTTGGGTTGTGCAGCCTTGGGTGCTCTCGCATATGTGTTTTCTCCATTGTTTTGAACTCCACCCACTTCCTCCACTTCGTCTGAAAGACTTCCATGTCAATACCTTCACTAAACCTAAGATATTCCAGGCCTTGTATTTCATTAATTTTGTTGAACCAATCCCTCATCGTGGGTCTTCCTCTCTTTTGTCAATACCGGGGTATAAGGCTCTTAGCTGCGTTAGTGAGCTGCAGTAATAATGTATATAGATATAAAAAATAAAGATATATCTTTGTGGACATTTCGCTCTTATGAAATAGACACGCCTATGGGTCATTCGGGATAGCAATATCAGTAATCTCCTTGGTTATTTCCCTTACCTCCCCCCAATATTTTTTTATTTCAGGGCAATGCCACCAGATATGTGCCATTGTCCCAATTTCTTTGCAGCCCCTCCAACATCTTTGCGAAGTTTCCTTCTGACATTTATGTGTTCTTCTGATCCTATTAGTACCACAGGCAGGCAGCTGCAGTATTTACAGTTAGTGTACTGTGTCCTCTGCACAGTGTGCACCTAAAGCTACCTGAAGACAATTGCTGTTGTTCTGATCCTATTAATACCACAGGCAGGCAGCTACAGTATTAACAGATAGTGTACTGTGTCCTCTGCACAGTGTGCACCTAAAGTTACCTGAAGAAAATTGGTGGTGTGCTTCTAATCCTATTAGTACCACAGGCAGGCAGCTGCAGTATTTACAGTTAGTGTACTGCGTCCTCTGCACAGTGTTCACCTAAAGCTACCTGAAGACAATTGCTGTTGTTCTGATCCTATTAATACCACAGGCAGGCAGCTACAGTATTTACAGTTAGTGTACTGTGTCCTCTGCACAGTGTGCACCTAAAGCTACCTGAAGAAAATTGGTGGTGTTCTTCTGATCCTATTAGTACCACAGGCAGGCAGCTACAGTATTTATAGTTAGTGTACTGTGTCCTCTGCACAGTGTGCACCTAAAGCCACCTGAAGACAATTGCTGGTGTTCTCATACTAATAATACTACAGGCAGGCAGTTGATTCTGCTAGCTGCAGTATCAGTATATATATATATATATATATATATATATATATATATATATACATCCCAGCTTTGTACAGCTACATCTCACTGCTGGCCATTAGTATGTCTGGAAGGCCAACAAGGAGAGGCAGACAGTCATAAGCCAATAAAAGAAGGCAAGCAGGCTCTGTGTCTAGAGGCAACAGTGCTGGTCGTGGAGACGGTGCATCCTCATCAGCACGTGGTGGTGGGATATGCTTGTCCTTTTTTTCGGCAGCTGGCCGTGTTGAGCTGCAACATGCGGAAGACTTGGTAGAGTGGATGACCAAGCCGTCCTCATTCTCCTCATCCTCTCTCACCCAGGCTCAGGGTACTTTGGCAAAGTAGCTGCCAACGTGGCCTCTTCCCTTGGCTCATTGGCATCAGTCACTCCTTCCCTAGCCCCACCATGTCCTCCTGAGGAGTCCCCGAACTGTTTGACCACAGTGTTGGGTACATGCTCCAAGAGGATGCCCAGCGTTTTGAAGGCTCCGATGATGGTACACAGCTAGAGGAAGGCAGTAACGTCAGCCCAGTGAGAGGGGGTGCCCAAAAAGGACCGCAATCTGGTAGTCATGTTCCCCCAGCTGCAGCATACTGCCAGCTTTGCTCCAGTGATGAGGAGGGAGGGGATGATGAGGTCACTGACTCCACGTGTGTGCCTGATAGGAGAGAGGAGGAGGAGGAGGCACATCAACAAGGCAGGATGCCCTCCAGGGGCCAGCTTAAGGCCAGCACACCGACTGCATCACACCACAGAGCTCCGCATGTGCAAGGCGCTGCTGTCTCTGCACGTTATTCCAAAAGTTCTTTGGTGTGGCCCTTTTTAAAACGAGTGCATCAGATCCCACCACTGCTATTTGCAACATATGTCTCAATCGTATCTCGCGTGGCCAAAACATCACCCGCTTGGGCACCACATGCCTGACCAGACATATGTCGACCTGCCATGCAGTTCCTTGGCAAGCGTACCTAAAAGGCCCACACCAAAGAACAAAGCGGACCTCTCCTTGCTCCTCATCAGCTGGGATCTCCAACCCCACTATACCTTCAGTCCTCTCTGAAACACACTGAGAGGAGTGAAGGTGTAGAATTAGGTGTGTCACGGCCAAGTACTTGCAGGCAATCTGCTATCGGTACACCGATGTCAGATTGTATCAGGCAAATTCCCCTGCCCCAGCTGCTGCACCGCTGAAAGAAGTTCGCTCCCAGCCATCCATATGCCCAGCGGTTGAATGCTAGCTTGCTAGCACTTCAACTGCTGCCTTTTCAGTTGGTAGACTCTGCCCCCTTCAGTGAGTTTGTGGAATGTGCGGTTCCTCGGTGGCAGGTTCCCAAACGCCACTTTTTCTCACGGAAGGTGATTCTGGCTCTCTACCGGCATGTGGAAGGCAATGTCTTGGCCTCGCTGGACAGGGCAGTCAGCGGTAAGGTGCATATTACCGCTGACTCATGGTCCAGAAGGCATGGACAGGGACGTTACCTATCTTTCACCGAGCATTGGGTGACTCTTCTGGCAGCTGCATGCAGGACAGGTTGCAGTAGTGTTGGAGGTTGTTCCGCCACCATGCCTCCAAAATTCTACTAGTGGTGATTCTGCTACACCTCTCTCCTCCACCCCCTCCTCTTCTTCTTCCTCCATGGCCTATTCCTGTGCTGATTTGTCCTCGGAACCAGCGGTGCTCCGTCGGCATTCAAGGGGCTCCGCAAGCACGCAGGCAAAAAGATGCCATGCAGTGCTTGAGCTTGTGTGCTTGGGGGACAGGAGCCACACTGGGGCAGAGATTCTGTCAGTTCTGCAGGGGCAGGTTCAGAGGTGGTTGACGCTACGACAGCTTAAGCCAGGTATGGTGGTTTGCGACAATGGCACAAACCTCCTCTCCACCCTCCAACAGGGACAACTGACCCATGTGCCCTGTTTGGCTCACGTCCTTAACTTGGTGGTGCAGCGGTTCTTGGGCTGGTCCCCGGGCTTACAGGATGTCCTGAGGCAGGCCAGGAAAGTCTGTGTGCATTTCCGCAGGTCATATAATGCCAGTGCTCAGCTGGCTGACCTCCAAAAGGAATTTAACCTGCCCAAGAACCGCCTAATCTCTGACATGCTCACCAAGTGGAACTCAACGTTGGCCATGCTGCAGCGGCTGCACATGCAGCAGAGGGCCATCAATAAGTACCTATGCGACTATGGCACCAGGACAGGGTCAGGGGACCTTGTTTTTTTTCCCCACGCCAGTGGGCTATGATCAGGGATGCATGCACTGTCCTGTCACCATTTGAGGAGGCCACGAGGATGGTGAGCAGTGGCAGTGCATGCATCAGTGACACTGTCCCTCTTGTCGACCTGTTGGAGCACACGCTGCATGGAATAATGGACAGGGCACTTGAGGCAGAACAGAGGGACGAAGAGGAGGACTTCCTTACCTCTCAAGGCCCCCTTTATCCAGACAGTGTTCCTGCGTGCCTGCCGATCACACAGGAAGATAACGAGAAGGAGGAGGAAGAGGAGGATTGTGTCAGCATGGAGGTGGAGCCTGGCACTCAGCATCAGTAGCATTCTTCAAGGGATCATTTACAGTCCAAAGAAACCCATGGACTTGTACGTGGCTGGGAGGAGGTGGCTGCGGATCATGTCGTCCTTAGTGACCCAGAGGACTCTGGACCGAATGCCTCAGCAAACCTACGCTGCATGGCCTCCCTGATCATGCAAAGCCTGCGGAAGGATCCTCGTATTCGTGGTATCAAGAGCAGGGATGATTACTGGCTGGCAACCCTCCTTGATCCATGTTACAAGGGTAAGGTTGCAGACCTTATCTTGCCATCGTAGAGGGAGCAGAGGATGAAACATCTTCAGGATGCCTTGCAGAAAGGTTTGTGCAACGAGTTTCCAGAGCCTGGGAGGTTACAATTTCCTGGTCCTCCTGAGGCTTCGGTCAGTTACAGAAGGAGCGGTGGAGAAGGTGGCCGTCTGGCCGATGTGTACAGACAATTTTTTAGTCCACAGCCCCAAGGTCTGATCGGTTCCAGCAACCATCGCCAGCATCTGATTCACATGGCGCAGGATTACCTAGGGGCAAGATCAGACTTGGACACCTTTCCCACCGAAAATCCTCTGGGATACTGGGTCTTGAGGATGGATCACTGGCCAGAGGTTGCACAGTATGCAATTGAGCTACTGGCCTGTCCTGCATCCAGCGTTCTTTCGGTGCTGCTGGAGGCTTTGTAACCGATCACAGGGTGCCCCTGTCCACCGAAACGGTCGATCATGAGTTAATATGGGAAAAACGTGTCTCCTCTTCACTGATGCTTTATCACCAATCCTTGTTTCACTAAAAACCTGCAAATTTTCAAAAAACATTTATCATTGGGACAGAAAGTGAGGTGAAATCTTCTGAAGAGGTGTACAGACAGCAAAACAAATGTTACAGGGGTGATAACCCTTCCCTATGTTTTCCAAAAAGCTTAAAAATAGATTTTTTGTCTGGAGCTACACTTTAAAAATGTAACAGTTCAATATTAAAAACAGATTCTACTTAACAGCAAACCCACAGTCCCTGTCTTGTTTGCACCACCTGTATACTGCTGTCAGAATATATAGGGCCTCGGGGCTCCACGCCTTTCCTTTTTTTAATTTGGGTGCGGGGTTCACCTTAATATCCATACAAGACCCAAAGGGCCTGGTAATGGACTGGGGGGGGGGGTTACCCATGCCGTTTGTCTGACAGATTTTCATCCATATTGCCAGGACCCGCCATTACATCAAAGCTGCAAGCAGTTTTAAATGACTTTTATTCCTTTAAAAATGTTTTGTGCAGGGACTGTTCTAAGCACGGGAAACACGCGCCACTTTATAGGCATACTATAGACACCCCCCAGGTACGATATTTAAATGAATATTTCACTTTTATTTTTTCACTTTAAGCATCATTTAAATCACTGCTCCCGAAAAACGGCTGTTTTTAAAACTATTTTTTGCATTGATACAAGTCCCCTGGGGCAGGACCCGGGTCCGCAAACCCTTTTTAGGACAATACTATGCATATTAGCCTTTAAAATTAGCACTTTTGATTTTGAATGTTGGAGTCCCATAGACTTTAATGGGGTTCTAAAGTTTGTGCCAACTTTCAGTCCGTTCTCAGGTTCTGGTGCGAACCAAACCGGGGGGTGTTCAGCTCATCCCTAGTGCTCAAATAACACATGCAATTGAACTTTAGTAATCCATAAAGTAAAAAAAGTGAAATATAAAAAGTGATCGAACATAGTCCAGAAAGAAGAGGAAATATAAATTTCACTGATCCCACAGCCGTGATGGAAACAAAAGACTCCAAGAAAGACAGGTGACATCCTTCACTTTCATGCTCTGCTTACTGGACAGAGTGTGACTCCCTAATTATAGTGGTCAACATGCGTTCCTATTACAAATTAAATCCAGCGTTTCTGGTTAGTGTGTCCATCTTTTACCAGCATTAACTGAAATTAAATGTTTCTGGTAACTGTTGATTAGTTCTGCTTGGAGGAATTACGGGGAAAAGTAGCTTTGGAATGGTCCCCAGGGGCTCACTGGCTCAGTCAGGAGCTGACTGGTTGCTGGAGCTGTTTTGTCACCATTCTGAGAGGGATCTCCCTGCCTGCTGAAGACGCTGGATTGGCTTTGTAATAAAAGTGCATGTTGATCACTCTTACAAGGCAAAACAGAATGGCGCACGAGAGAGTACTGAAACACACTTAAAACAACTTAAAGTCTATAAAGTCCAGGAATTATACGTATGCAGCATTAATGGCAGCTCCCTTGAGAGAAAAGCAGTCTCTAGAAGAACAAATAGGAGAAAGGCAAGGTGCGCCAAAAACTAAGTGCAGCAGAAGATGCAACAAATGGTATATTTAATTAAAATCAGCCAAATTTCTACTTTGTCAGAAACCATGAATCAGACCAAGACAGAAGTACAGTTTATCACACTTGTTTAATAATAATAAAAAGGTAAACAGAGTAAGCGTAGTCAATACATAGCCAGAATTCAGTAACCAGATCGGGTAGTCAGTCAATGCCAATGTCAGAGAGCCAGAGATCAATGTAGTAGTACAGCAAGCAGCATCAGGAGCCAGAAGGGATGTCAGCCGAGCAAGTCTTCAACAGGAACGCAGGAGAAGTCTCTGAGATGTGACCAAAGGCGAAGGCAGAGATGAAGTGAGCTGGACGGATTTAAGTAGCCAGGACTGATGAGCAGATCATCAACAGCTGAGTCACTGTGGAGAGAAAGGAGCTGGCAATTAGCCGACAGCTGAATGGCCAGCTCAGAGAAGGAAGGGCTGGGCCCAGCACTTGCATACTTACACTTTTATAAAAATCAGTAGTCATATAACAGTAAAATACTGTGGTTACTCAGCAAGTCCCTGGTGGATGGTGGTGTGTAGATGTTGACACGAGAGGAGAGGAACAACCGGCTCGTCGTCTCGGAACCAGCATGGAACACACTCGGAGTCGCATTGAAAGTGACGTGAGAACATGGAGATAACGTTTTAAAGCATCCGCTTCTTCGTCAGATCGAAATGGCTATTGATCTCGAGATCAATAGCCATTTCGAACTGACAAAAAAGCAGATGCTTTGAAATGTTATCTCCATGTTCTGACGTCACTTCCGATGTAACTCCGAGTGTGTTCCATGCTGGTTCAGAGACGACGAGACGGATGTCTGGACGGTTGTTCCTCTCCTCTCGTGTCAACATCTACACACCACCATCCACTGGGGACCCGCTGAGTGACCACAATATTATATTGTTATATGCCTATTGATCTTTATAAAAGTGTGAGTAGCCATTTGGCTGATTTCAATTAAATATACCATTCGTTGCATCTTCTGCTTCACTTCGTTTTTGGCGCACCTTGCCTTTCTAATATAAGGGGGTCACACTCCATTCAGTAAGCAGAGCATGAGAGTGAAGGGTGTCATCTGGCTTTCTTGGAGTCTCTTGTTTTCATCACAGCTGTTGGATCACTGAAAATTATGTTGTTTTCTATTTTTTCTCTACTCGGTTTGATCTCATTAAATACATGTCACTTTTTTTTTTTTTGTACTTTATGGTTTACTAAAGTTCAATTGCATGTGTTATTTGAGCACTAAAGCGCTGCGCTATTGCTTTACCATATTAAAAGAGTTTTGTATCAGGACACAGTGCACAGCAGCTGTATACATTTTTGCCCTAGCGTGGATCTACACCAATTTTTATAACTAGTTTCACATATAATTCAGAGCACCTCATGAACCCTTAAACTTAGGGCATTCTATTATGCAAATACAAACTGCAGTTTTTTTACTCAGTGCTCTAGCCTGCGCTCTTAGGCACATCTCAGCCAACAAAGTCTAGTAAAACTCCTGTGTTGCCAGGGGCAACAGCTGACAACAAACAAACAGATATAGGGTCAGAGCAAACGAAAACAGACAGTAGCAGGGTCAGAAGACTGATGGCCAAGTCAAGTGCAGACATAATCAAGGTTCCAGACAGGCAAGCAAAGCAATAATAGACAACAGCAGAAATAACAGGCTGGTGATAAGCACAGACACGCTAAGAACCAGAACAATTCTAACAATATGTAGGAATAATCCAAGACATGAACAGTTAGATAATAATCAGAGACAGACCTCTATTCAGAGCATGAGCAAACATACAAACCTGTTGATCAGGGGTTGACTTGCAATTCTGGCTTCAATTTAAAGTTCACTAATAAGGGCAGGTGTGCACAACAGAGACCTGAGCTACAGTGCTCAGGAGCGACCAGCAAAAGGAAAATATTTAAGGCCCATTTTTACACTCTTCTGAGACCAGAACTTGCTTGATGCCTGTGTTATGTGTAAATTAGCTGGTTGAAGGTAAGTCTGACCATAGAAGGGCAGTTATCTTCCAGAGAATGAAGTATGGGGATATGCCCAGCTCTGCTTACTGAGACTTGCTGCAGTTCTCACCTGATACTAACAGCATTTAACAATCAGTACTTATGACCCTTCAGACTTTTACATCAAGGAGTAAAAGGTCACTGTGGATTTCAGGGAGAATTTCCAACAAGATAGAAACTCTCCTTGTCTTATAGCAAGCCCCTTCAACTGCCTGCCCTCTTCGTATCCAAAAATGGCCAATAAAATGAAATATGCTAATATTCAAGCATAACCTCATAAGTGCTTCTGTTGAGATAATGATATGGACACAATGGAGCTATGGGTGTGCCTTGGGTGCTAAAGGACCTTGTTCCGGCACCAATTGAAGGAAAGACCAAACATTTTAATGAAAAGTATTTAAAATATATATTTATAGGGCAGATTACATTTTCTTGGAATTAAACTTTCCTAATAGCTTAATCTATGAAGGATTCAGACTTCCTGCATTGTACTGCTTTAGCGTGACTGAGGTTCACGGTTCTTCTTTGAAGCTTTGCCTGTCAGAGCCTCACAGCATTAGGGGTTATCTGCAGTCTGTTTAAAATCATGATAGGTATGAGCAAGCACTCTTAGTACTGAAGTCTTAATGTTTTTTTACCTTAATGTATTCACAGCATAAATGTAAAAAAAACAACCCAGTACATTTTTGTTACCCCAGGTGTTTTCTAGGATAGACCAGGGGCACCTCTGGGCACACAGATTAAATGTTAAGGGCCTAGTAGGATACCATGGTGACCACTTTGGATAAATTCTTTTTTTAATTAATAAAAAAGAATTGGTTTAAAAACTGTATTGTCACTTTATGATGACAAAATAAATAATAGATGGATTTAAAAATACATTTTACAATGTTCCATCTCCATATTTCAAAGGAGACCAAGGGGAATCAGTGGAAGATTTGGGAAATATACCATGGTTGCCATGGTTTAGCAATGCCCCTGCTACCCCCATGTCCATGATTACCTACCTGTTGTCCTTGCCCTCAAACTTCTTTGTTCCACTATAGACACTGAGGGCAGCGGAGTAATGGGCTCCTGCTGCTACCAGTCAAACTACTGAGTGGACAGGGGGTGGAGAGAGCAGGGCAGGGCTTGCCAGGCGCTGTGTTTTTTCATGGCACACAGCTGAGCACAGGTCCAGAACAGGAGTTCTGGTGTCTCCTAAACCCTCAGCCAGCTAAAGGAGACACCCACAAAGAGGGAGCAAGTGGCAGTGGCTTTAGGACTCCCAGGACAAGATAAAAGGGGAATTTGTATGAACAAGGACTACAAAGAATAGGTGAGTTTGGATCTCATGTTCTAGAATTTAGAAGAAAAGAGGGCTCATCTTCAACAAATAATAATAATTAAAAAAAATGCTGAATAGTTATGGAGTCAATTGTGAAAGTCTCATGAAAATATTAATTTGATTGGCAGTTCTCAACTGGAAATTACAAAGCTACAGTAATAATTGGGGTGTCTACTTTTTGAATCTTCTCAATATAGGTTCCCTTCACTGTATTTTTTTCTATATGTTTTCTGACATTGTGAGAATCCATGTGCTATATAGAAATTATTATTTGATATAGTTCCTAAGAACCAATGAATAAATCAGGCATGAAGCACAACACAACATTGTTCTTTCCCAATAATTTTTATTACATTTTTTAAAGAAATTGGATAACAGCAGATGCACCTACACAGTTTATATACAAATTACACAGGTAGTTTGTATGTAATTGAGGTAAAACATCCTCAAACATATACAAAATAGTGGACCAAGGGACAACACAATATTTTCTAATTTTGAATTTCAAAAATACACTTAGCCTCTATGAGCTAAAGTTAAAGGAAATTTTTATGAAATTTGTGACTAACTCGGTTTCAAATTGCACTTTACTGTACATGCGGACCAAACTTTCTTGGTTTAGAAAATTGAAGATTTGGTCCAGCATATACTCACAGTCATCCTGGTTGAACAAAAACAAATGTCAGGCAAGCTTAGCTTCTTTGTTGAGGTGAATAAACACCAAAATGCACATCTGTGAGCACTTCCGTGTTCCGTGTTCAGTGTTGGGTGCCAAGGGACAGGAGATCAGGGACTTTGTGTTCCCAATGTCCATCTCTAGTACAAAGAAAAAACAACATAAATTTGTTTAGACCCCCTGATGTTTTATTATTGTGTACCTGTCAGCCTACCAATGGCAGTAATAAAGTGAACTGCAAAAAGTAGAATGTTCAAGAAATAATAAAATAATCTTTTAGTGCCTCCCCTCTAGTTGGTTCAGCCCCCACTTGTGTGAAGTACGTTAGTTTTCTAGCAAAGTGTATAAAAGCATGTTGCCTTTACTAGAATCTAATATACCAGTCTATGTCTGAATTGTTGAAATCACCCATATCAATGATTTTGTTGGCAGCCTTTACAATTTATGGCAGAGTTTCAACTTCAGCTGCGTTGCCTAACTGAAGTGATTTACAACAAACCCCAATTAGTGCTCTGCGGCTGTGTTAATTAACTGATACAGATGTTGTTGTTGCCTTCAGAAATGCCTATTTTTGAAGCTGGTCTATGACACGATTATTCAGCGAAACCTTTATTTAGAAGATGTATTACATTTACTAAGATGCATCTTAGATTTTCCTTACTTTTTTATTAGCTAGCACAAGCAGTCTTAATTGCCTGCTCTTGCTAACCCCAACTTGTCATTGTAAACCCACTAACCCCTGCTCTCCCTTGCCACTTAATCCGGTTTTAAAATGATCTCTAACCTTCTGACGATTCTATCCCCCCATTACAACTGGAGCCTTTCTATGATGATGTAGCCACACCATAGCTTAGAACCTGTCGCATATTGAAAAGACATTCACTTGTTTCCATCCTTAAAGTCCCACAGTCCTGGGTGTAGCATGTAGCATCTACACTATTTCTAATAATTACTGCTTTGAAGGTCATGGAGCTACAGTGCCTTGAAAAAGTTTTCATACTACTTGAAATTTTTCACATTTTGTCATGCTACAACCAAAAGTGTAAATGTATTCTATTTGGATTTTATGTGATAGACCAACACAAAGTGGCTCATAAATGTGAAATGGAAGGAAAATATATGGTTTTCCAAAATTTTTCCAAATAAATATGTGCAAAGTGTGACATGCATTTGTATTCAGCCCCCTTTACTCTGATACCTCTAACTAAAATCTAGTGGAACAAATTGCCTTCAGAAGTCACCTAATTAGTAAATAGAGTCCACCTGTGTGTATTTAATCTCAGTTGAAATACAGCTGTTCTGTGAAGCCCTCAGAGGTTAGTTAGAGACACCTGGTGAACAAACAGCATCATGAAGGCCAAGGACAGGCCAGGGATAAAGTTGTGGAAAAGTCTAGGTTAGGTTATAAAAAAAATCCCAAGTTTTGAACATCTCACGGAGCACTGTTCAATCCATCATCCGAAATTGGAAAGAGTATCCTACAACTGCAAAGCTACCAAGACATGGCCGTCCACCTAAACTGACAGGCTGGGCAAGGTGGGCACTAATCAGAGAAGCAGCCAAGAGGCCCATGGTAACTCTGGAGGAGAGATCCACAGCTCAGTTAGGAGAATCTGTCCACAGGACAACTATTAGTGCACACTCCAAAAATCTGGCCTTTATGGAAGAGTGACAATAAGAAAGCCATTGTTGAAAGAAAGCAATAAAAAAGTCCCGTTTGCAGTTTGCTAGAAGCCATGCGGGGGACACAGCAAACATGTGAAAGAAGGTCCTCTGGTCAGATGAGACCGAAATTTTACTTTTTTGCCTAAAAGCAAAATGCTATGTGTGGCGAAAAACTAACACTGCATATCACCCTGAACACACCATTCCCACCGTGAAACATGGTAATGGTAGCATCATGTTGTGGGGATGCTTTTCTTCAGCAGGGACAGGGAAGCTGGTCAGAGTTGATGGGAAGGTGGATGGAGTCAAATACAGGGCAATCTTAGAAAAAAACCTGTTATGCCGCGTACACACGGTCGGATTTTCTGACGGAAATGTTGGATGTGAGCTTGTTGACTGAAAGTCCGACCGTGTGTATGCTCCATCGAACATTTGTTGGCAGACTTTCTGCCAACAAATGTTGGCTAGCAGTTTCTCATATTTTCCGCCAACAAAACTTTGTTGTCGGACTTTCCCATCGTGTATACACAAGTCCGTCACACAAAAGTTCACGCATGCTCGGAATCAAGTACGAACCGGAAACACTCGGTCTTGTAAAACTAGCGTTCGTAATGGAGATATCACATTCGTGACGCGGCAAATTATGAAATCTCTCAATGCAGCGCATTCTCTTCTTCTTTATAATGGTATAATAATGAAGTTGCTTTGCTGCTGATATTCACAGAATTCTGACAAACGTATTTTTTATTATTTCTAGTGATCTCCTGAATAATATTTACATAGTAGGTGAGGTTGAAAAAAGACACAAGTCCATCAAGTCCAACCTATGTGTGTGATTATGTGTCAGTATTACATGTATATCCCATGTTGCAGTCATTCAGGTGCTTATCTAATAGTTTCTTGAAGCTATCAATGCTCCCCGCTGAGACCACCGCCTGTGGAAGGGAATTCCACATCCTTGCCGCTCTTACAGTAAAGAACCCTCTACGTAGTTTAAGGTTAAACCTCTTTTCTTCTAATTTTAATGAGTGGCCACGAGTCTTGTTAAACTCTCTTCTGCGAAAAAGTTTTAAACCCTATTGTGGGGTCACCAGTCCGGTATTTGTAAATTGAAATCATATCCCCTCTCAAGCGTCTCTTCTCCAGAGAGAATAAGTTCAGTGCTTGCAACCTTTCCTCATAACTAAGATCCTCCAGACCCTTTATTAGCTTTGTTGCCCTTCTTTGTACTCGCTCCATTTCCATTACATCCTTCCTGAGGACTGGTGCCCAGAACTGGACCGCATACTCTAGGTGCGGCCGGACCAGAGTCTTGTAGAGCGGGAGAATTATCGTTTTATCTCTGGAGTTGATCCCCCTTTTAATGCATGCCAATATTCTGTTTGCTTTGCTAGCAGCAGCTTGGCATTGCATGCCATTGCTGAGCCTATCATCTACTAGGACCCCCAGGTCCTTTTCCATCCTAGATTCCCCCAGAGGTTCTCCCCCCAGTGTATAGATTGCATTCATATTTTTGCCACCCAAATGCATTATTTTACATTTTTCTACATTGAACCTCATTTGCCATGTAGTCGCCCACCCCATTAATTTGTTCAGATCTTCTTGCAAGGTTTCCACGTCCTGTGGAGAAGTTATTGCCCTGCTTAGCTTAGTATCGTCTGCAAATACAGAAAATGTACTGTTTATCCCATCCTCTAGATCGTTTATGAACAAATTAAATAGGATTGGTTCCAGCACAGAACCCTGGGGAACCCCACTACCCACCCCTGACCATTCCGAGTACTCCCCATTTATCACCACCCTCTGAACTCGCCCTTGTAGCCAGTTTTCAATCCATGTACTCACCCTATGGTCCATGCCAATGGACCTTATCTTGTACAGTAAACGTTTATGGGGAACTGTGTCAAATGCTTTTGCAAAATCCAGATACACCACGTCTACGGGCCTTCCTTTATCTAGATGGCAACTCACCTCCTCATAGAAGGTTAATAGATTGGTTTGGCAAGAACGATTCTTCATGAATCCATGCCGATTACTGCTAATGATACCGTTCTTATTACTAAAATCTTGTATATAGTCCCTTATCATCCCCTCCAAGAGTTTACATACTATTGATGTTAGGCTAACTGGTCTGTAATTCCCAGGGATGTATTTTGGGCCCTTTTTAAATATTGGTGCTACATTGGCTTTTCTCCAATCAGCTGGTACCATTGAAGTCAGTAGACTATCTGTAAAAATTAGGAACAACGGTCTGGCAATCACTTGACTGAGTTCCCTAAGTACCCTTGGATGCAAGCCATCTGGTCCCGGTGATTTATTAATGTTAAGTTTCTCAAGTCTAATTTTAATTCCGTCCTCTGTTAACCATGGAGGTGCTTCCTGTGTTGTGTCATGGGGATAAACACTGCAGTTTTGGTTACTGAAGCCCCCCGATTCACTCGTGAAGACTGAGGAGAAGAATAAATTCAATACCTTTACCATCTCCCCATCCTTTGTAACCAGATGTCCTTCCTCATTCTTTATGGGGCCAATATGGTCTGTCCTCCCTTTTTTACTGTTTACATACTTAAAGAATTTCTTGGGATTTTTTTCGCTCTCCTCCGCTATGTGTCTTTCATGTTCTATCTTAGCCGTCCTAATTGCACCCTTACATTTCCTGTTGCATTCTTTATAAAGTCTGAATGCTGAGGATGATCCCTCAACCTTGTATTTTTTGAAGGCCTTCTGCTTTGCTTTTATATGCATTTTTACATTGGAGTTAAGCCATCCAGGACTTTTGTTCGCTCTTTTAAATTTATTACCCAATGGGATACATTGGCTAATGCCCTTATTTAATATGCTCTTAAAGCAAACCCATCTCTCCTCCGTATTCTTTGTTCCTAATATTTTATCCCAGTTTATGCCTTTTAGCAAGGTTTGTAGTTTAGGGAAGTTGGCTCTTTTGAAATTCAGTGTCTTTGTATTCCCTTTATGTTTCCTATTTGTGTGATTTATACTGAAACTAATTGACCTGTGATCGCTGTTACCTAAATTGCCCCGTATTTCCACATCCGTGATCAGGTCTGTATTGTTGGTAATCAGTAGATCCAGTAATGTTTTATTTCTCGTTGGTGCGTCTACCATCTGACCCATAAAATTGTCCTGCAAGACATTAAGGAATTGGCGAGCCTTAAATGAATGCGCGGTTCCCTCCACCCAGTCTATGTCTGGATAATTAAAATCCCCCATTATGATAACACTTCCCATCCTTGCTACTAATCCAATTTGTGATAGGAGATCCGTCTCCACTTCCTCCCTCAGGTTAGGGGGCCTATAGCATACTCCCAGTATTATTTTCCCCTTAGCTTCATCCCTTTGGAGCTCTACCCATAAGGATTCCACCTCCTCCCTAGCCCCCTCAGTGATGTCATCTCTCACATTCACTTGTACATTATTCTTGATATATAGGCATACCCCTCCCCCTTTTTTACCCTCCCTATCCTTGCGGTAAAGGGTATACCCTTGAATGTTTGCCAGCCAATCATGAGAGCTGTTGAACCAGGTCTCTGAAATTCCCACAAAATCCAAATCCTCCTCGTACAACAGTATCTCTAGTTCCCCCAATCCTGTCTGCCATGCTCCTGGCATTGGTGAACATGCCACATAGTTTAGACCGGTCGCATATTGTCCTCGTATTGGGTGTTTCGAGATTGCAACTAGGACTTGCTACTATACTCACCTTGTGTTTTTGTGCTTTGGTTAACCTGCCACTAATGCCCCCAATACTACCCTCTGGAATATCTTCCGCGCTGGCTATCTCTGCCTCTGGACCCTCCCCCCCATCGCCTAGTTTAAAAACCCCTCTAACTTTTTGGCCATCTTCATTCCCAGCGGATCTGCACTCTCCTCATTTAGGTGCAGTCCGTCCCTTCTATAGTACCGGTTACCGACTGAGAAGTCGGCCCAGTCTTCCAGGAACCCAAACCCCTCCTTACTACACCAGCTCTTCAGCCACTTGTTTACTTCCCTAATCTCCCTCTTCCTTTCTGGTGTGGCTCGATGTACCGGTAATATTCCTGAGAATACTACCTTGGAGGTCCTTTTCCTCAATTTAGCTCCTAAGTCCCTAAAATCGTTCTTTAGGACACTCCATCTGCCTCTGACTTTGTCATTGGTGCCAACGTGCACCATGACAGCCGGGTCTTCCCCAGCCCCTCCCAGTAATCTGTCCACATTTCTTTTTGTTGTTTTTTTTCTCGGGATCTCCAGAATAATCTTTTTTTTTCTAGTGATCTCCATAAAAATTTTAATTTTCGTTTTGTGTGTCAAGTTACCCCAACACCATTATTATCTTGTATTTTTTAACCTCAAAGATACAATTATGTTGGTGTCCCTTGTTAATTTGACATTGTATTTTTTAAATGTACCTGCCTACTCACAAACAAACTGTCCTTTTTAAAGTAAAACACATAGCCACGTATTTGTCAAAACAAAAATTTGAAATTTAATAGGGAGCACAAGGTCATAACAAAATAAAGAGAAAGGCAATGCTGAAGAAACAGTTGAAATTTGTGAAGCCTCTGTACCCCAGGGCAGACATCAATAATTTGACTGTCAAAATTGGTAACCTGAGGAGTCCATTTAATAGGGAGCACAATACGGTTCAGGACTCCGAGAGATCAGGAGCAGCAGCAGATGACATATGTGTGGTCTTACAACAGCCTGCGTTTTTTGCCAGACCACACCAAACCCAGGCCATCACTATCAACACTTCCTTCCACACTTCCTTCCATGCTGCTGTGGTGGGTTGGGTGGCTGTGGTGTTGGCGGTATTGCTGGAGGTGGTGGAGGCGTATGGTCCAACTCACAGAGGTGGATTTGAGTTTGTGATTTTGCCACTCGTCCCCTTGTTTAGGGCCTTCAGATTAATTTCTTCCCAGATTGTGCATTGGCCCTCCTCCATGTGTTCTAGTTTGCTTCCAGTGACACATCCAAATGCCTCATGGCCACCAGGGGTCGTGTTAAGTGCCGCATTAGCCTGTTTTAGGAAAGCAGCCGCAGACTCCTCAAGATTTCTTGCCTTCCTGGTCCTTTTGGTTGGAGGGCGGAGGGGAGGAACCTGGGATTACGTCAAGCTGCTTGCCACGGCCTCCTCCTGGCTAAGACTTTCCTGTGTATGAAAATGGTACACAGTTTTAGGTTTTTGGTTATCAATCACACACAATTTTGAGCTCATGATTGTTGCAAATTGAATGTTAACAAATAGAAAAGACTATCATTCTGACCCCAGCATTTTTCATTCTTGTCCCCATCATTTTTGGCTACTACTGTCTATTGATATGTAAACCACTTTGTTAAATCTGAAATTATTGATCAATAACATCTAGTTAACATCATTCAATTTTTGACAAGAAATATGTTCATCAATGCTTGGGTCAAGCTGGGCTCCTCCACATCTTCTTCCTGGGTGGAACGCCCAGGTTGGACTTCAGGATCCTCAGCTGATGTAGAAGGAAGTGTTGAATAAAGTGTTGATAGCGATGGCCTGGGTTCCATCTGGTCAAACAAAAAATGCAGGCTGTCGTAGTACCACAGCCTGGGGACATATATACGTCATCTGCTGCTGCTCCGGATCTCATGGAATCCTGGACCTTCTTGCACCCCCTATTATATGTGCTCCTCAGGCTACCAATTTTGGCCTTCAAATAGTTGATGTCTGTCATGGGATACACAGGCTTCACCAATTCCAACAGTGTATCCAGTGCTGCCTTCCTCTTTTGCTTGTTCGAATAGTCCCTGAATTGGACTTGCCAGAGACATGGCAGCTCCCTGTACTTGTCTATGAAATTGGGAAGGAAGTCAGGGGCTGTGAATTTGTTAATCATTTTATCTGCAAGACACAACACAAGACAAACCTTAATGTCAGGCTAAACTCTCCTAATCTTGTCCCAATATAGGCCTCAAACTATAAGCAGTATAGACCACTAGCTACTGATGCCCCAAGTTACAATTGTACCTTCGTTTGAACGATCGGCACTAATGATCCTCTGTCCTCCACCCACAGATTGTACATACGTCGCCCGGGTGTTATGCTTTATATACACTGTGCATGCGTGAAACTCCACCCCGTCCTTCTTTCTAGTGTATTCCTCGCTTCTTCTCTTTCGGGGCAGTGGGAGAGTACATGGCAGAGACACTGAATCAAGTTGTGATTCAATCAAATTTTTAAACACATCTAGACAACAATGTAATAAACTTCTTCTAATCAAAATAGGCATGAACAAATATAGTTAACCTGCATCTGCCAAAAATGTCGTATTAGTGGTCGAATGAACGATGTTTAATACGAACGATTACTGTGCCCACGAAACTCACGATGAGAACAGCAACAACGAGGAATGCCCGGAGCAAGGCAGTTCCAGATCCAGGAGGAGATATAAGGCCTCAAATATGTCCTTTGAATAGATGGTGGAAATCTTGAAGAGGACAGACTATGATGGGAATCATGGCCTGTACAGAAACCCAAATGTGAGAAAGGCCAAGATCATGACTAAAGTTGTGAGAAGTCTTCGCAGGACTTTTGGGGTACGCCGATCCAAGGAGCAATTGAGGAAACGCTGGTCAGACCTGAAATTGACGGAGCAGGATCAGTATAGAAGGATCAGGAAAGGGCTGCAAAAAAAGTAAGTACTTGTCGTGTGTTCCTCTTATTATTATTACTTTCGTGCTGGTCCATGTGCTTTTCTTTACTGTTGTACAGTTTAAAATGCCAAGTTAGAGGTTCGTGGGCACAGTAATCGTGAGGTTCGTGGGCACAGTGATCGTGAGTTTCATGGGCACAGTAATCATGAGTTTCGTGGGCACAGTAATCGTTCGTATTAAACATCGTTCATTCGACCACTAATACGACATTTTTGGCAGATTCAGGTTAACTACATTTGTTCATGCCTATTTTGATTAAAAGAAGTTTATTACATTGTTGTCTAGATGTGTTTGAAACTTTAATTAAATCACAACTTGATACAGTGTAAGGAGAGGACACTCAGCAGCTATTTACACATCTGGATGCAGGAGCACTAGTGTGGGACACCATAACAGCCTTTTTAGGGTGTCCCACGCAGGTGCTCCAGTGGATACTAGGGGTCTCTCTATGTGTGAAACTTGCACAAAACAGGTAAGTATTCCAGCTTTTGAAATGGAAAAAAATCATGTCTTCAGCTTGGAACTCTGGACGACAATTCCAAGCAATGTTTCATATTACTATTTCTAGCCTCAACTATCCGTCTGCTAAGTATACCATTTTTGTATTCACATAGGGAGAAAAGAATCGGGACATCTGAGGACACCAGTAACCCCACACCTCCTGAAGAAGGAGAACTCAGCACACAACCTGAGTATATGGATGCAGAACCTTAGGATGTGGATGCAGAACCTAAGGATGTGGATGCAGAGGTTCAGGAAGTGGTCGAAATGGTGTCGACAACAGGTCAGTGTCTGTGACCACAGCTTCAGGTAATAGATGGATGCCTGCATATTTATAATACATGGTGTGTTTTTTTATTTTTAGGTGATGTGGATGTTGTGGAAGAAGAAACTCACTTCAGCAGTGCAAGAGCACAAGTACTCATGAGTGAGATCACGGTGTGCAATCGGGATTTAGAAAAGCTGAAGCAAAATATCAATGATGTTCAAAAAAGACTGACCAACATCATTGATGTTTTAGGCAAAATCTAAACCCCCAAAAAATGTAAATTTTGTCGTTATTGTCATACGTTTTTTAAAAGTTTCAAAGTAATTGCAAAGCCAAATTTTGAAGATGCACACAGTGCGTCAACATGTGCTATCTGCCATCATGTGATATCCATGTACGCGTTTTGTGGGTGCAACCCCTTCCTCCAAATTAAAGTAGGTGAGAGGAAGGGGTTGCACCCCCAAAACACATCCATTCATCCCCAATGATGGCAGCTAGCACATGTTGACACACTGTGGCTTATTTAAAAAAAGCAAAACCACTTTGCACTACAAGTGCAATGCAAGTGCACTTGAAAGTGCGCTTGTAGGGCAAAGTGGATTGTCCTTTCTGTATTAAGGCCCAGTGTGTCAACATGTGCTAGCCCCATCATGGGGGATCAATGGACGTGTTTCGGGGGTGCAACCCCTTCCTCTGACCTACTTTAGTTTGGAAGAAGGGGTTGCACCCACAAAACACGTACATTGATATCCCATGATGGCAGATAGCACATGTTGACACACTGTGTGTATTGTGGCTTTAGAAAAATAGATGTAGGGAAAATACATACATTTTAAGCATGGGATCATGAGGGAAATCCAAATTTTGAGTCCCAATTTCTGTGTGTCAGGTCTGCCAGGAGATTCCAACCGTCTGTCCGGTTTCCTGACCGGTAGTCTTGTTATCCCAGTATCAGGTGGAGGGACGGTTGAGATCCTGCAGCCAATATATAGGGACCGCAATAGATGGTGCAAACAGCCTAACAAGGAACCACCAGCAAATAACTCACGGTTAGTAGAGGCCGAAGACAGGAACCCGGTGGGTGAAAGGACAATCCAAGACAGTGGACCAAGGCAGAAGTACACAAGGGCCAACCAGAAGGCAGTGTCGAAAACAGGCAGGGTCGGCAACGAGATCAGCATAAATCCAAGGGGTAATCCAAGAATCAGAGTCGGGAACAAGCAAAGACAGCAACCAGAAGATCAGCGTAAATGCAAGGGGTAATCCAAGAATCAGAGTCAGGAACAAGCAAAGTCAGCAACCAGAAACAAATAGCATCCATCAAACTAGCACGAACAGGAACCTATACTAGGGCAAGAACAGGAAGGGGAAGTGAAGATTTATAGGGTCACTGATCAGATGACTACCAACAGCTGGTCCCAGGGTGGAGCCAACATCCAAGCTCATGGAGAGAACATAACAAGGATTCTACCAACAAACAAGCTCCCTGTTGGTTCAGGCAATATGAAACTGTCTGCGAACACCAGGCCCCAGGATCAAATTCCGGACACGGCGTGACAGTGTGCATCTTCAAAATTTGGATTTTACAGGGATGAGATCATCCCATCTGATGAAGGTAAAATCAACACAGTTTTGACATACTAATGTCTCATATGGCCTTCACTTTAGCAAACTTTGAACTTTGTAAGTTCCTGAGTTGGGGATGTGTATGTTATGGTTTTAAACATGCTTGTTTAGCCACAAACAAGGCTATATACTGTCAAACATACATGTTATACAAAAAGATTTTGGTTAGTTAAAAAACCCTTATATAACGCACATGTGAATGTGCTTGGAGTAAAATGTTTTATACGCAACAATGTGTGGCTTCTTCTTTCAATGCTCAATACCAGTTTTTTTTAAAGTTGGTGTAGTTACAGTGACAATGGGGGGTATTTACTAAAGACAAATCCACTGACAGTGCACTTGTAGTGCAAAGTGGATTTGCCTTAAGTAGATAACCCCCACTGTGCTGTAAAATTTGCCAAAATCAGGGCATTTTAGGGACTACAAGCAATTAATTCATGGACTTGAAAAGAATGATTATTTTTATCATTAATGCATTGCATACATTAACAACAAAAACATTGTGTGTGTGTAGCAGACCCACAACACAACATAATAATTAGCTGAAGAAGAGATCGTCACCCCATGTATCAAATAAGTTACGTTTGCACTATTGAAGAAAATGGCCAAAAATAAAAGGCCATTGGAGAACCTAGGAGACCGATAAGAAACACAAACCGTAAATCAAATGAAATATGAGTTTAGTTTTTCAATTTATTTTAAACAGCTTCCAGATTTTCTGGTAAATCAATTGCCCCCCTACCCACGAAGTACTCCACATAGCTTGGAAAAAATTAGGAAAAGAAACTGCGCTATGAAATATTTACATGTGGGAAAATAGTGCAAGGAGCAGCAATTCCAACAATAAACATCAATTGTGAAAGTAAAACATGGAAAAAAAGGAATCGCGCTAAATAAATGTGCAATGTTGGATACATAAAATAATGCAAAATACATACAATATATGTGAAAGAAAATGGATACACGTGATAACTGCATACAATCCAAAAATTGTGTCACATCAACTAAAAATAAGATGAAAAGTGACTACGGATCACCCATAAATTTTAAAAAAGTCCAAGGGATTAATAATAATTCATCCGTGAGAACCAGAGAAGATCCACCACCAGGAATAGAAGGGGTCACTTCTTACCGGATGGCCACGATCCCCCTCTACAGAGGATCATAGCTAGCAGGTACACTTTAAAACTGCCTGTGGAAACTCCTGTCAACATCCGCTAGGGGTCATCACACCGTCAATAACAACAGCAAGCTCATGGCAGAGATGCACCATAAAACGAAAGAGGGTACTATATACTCCACATAGCTTTGCCGTACTTCGCAGGCGCTTTGGGGGGGCAAGCCAGGACGGCCACTTTCAAGCGCCGTCATTGTTTGTGCGGGTGACAAGTCGGCCTCAGTAGCAACTGAGGTCAGATAGTTGGCTGCATTCTTCCGTAGGAAATTTTGAAGAATGCAGCAGCTCAAGATGATGTAATTGAGTTTGTATTCGGCCATGTTGATGGCCGTTTGGAAAAGCCGGAACCGGCTGGCCATTATGCCAAAGGCATTCTCGACCGCTCTTCTGGCACGGGCCATGGGGAATGGCCTCATCAGATGGTCCCCCAGAGCAAAGGCCTCATCCGCCACAAAAACAAACTGGAGGCCCACCACGTTATCCGCTGGAGGTGACAACCCCAAGCTGCCATTCTGGAGACGCCGGTAAAATTTCGTCTGGGCGATCACTCCTCCATCAGACATATGGCCATTTTTCCCTACGTCCAAATATAGGAACTCATAATTCGCTGTCAGAACTGCCAACATCACAATACTACTGTACCCCTTATAATTAAAGTAGTATGACCCCGAGCTGGGTGGTGATATGATCCAGATGTGCTTCCCATCTATCGCACCACCGCAGTTGGGAAAGTCCCACTGTTGGTGGAATTGGGAGGCCACAGTCTGCCATTCCTGTGGGTTGGAAGGTATCAGGGAATTTAGTAGACCAGACTGTGTGGACTGCACAGAAGAAACCAGAAACACAGGTAAGTGAAAAATAATGGTGTTTATTAAATGGGTGACAAATAAATGAAATATAAAGAGTGCAAACCACCCACAGACCCACAAACAAATGGATGGGAAATACCGTAATCCTAACAAAAGCCAGGCCGAGGTCATACACAAGGAGGTCAGTCAGATGGGAAAGGACAGGGAACCAACAGAACAGGGAGAGGATGGATGGGTAGGCGGCAGGGCAGGGATCCAGGGAAATCAGGAAACAGGAGGGACAAGTCCAGGATGGGCTCAGGATAGGGATTGGATCAGGTCAGGACAGATGCAGGTTCAAGGTCAAGATAACAGGCAGCAAGATCAGGGCACAGGGAGAGAGACACCAAGGCAAGGATGTGAGGGCTTGCCGGGTATTTATCAGACTGCAGTGATTTGACCTCACGTTACACCTGAGCGCAGAGGTTGCTGTCTGCTCCACACTGCCGGAATACACCCGCTGGTGGACACCGGTACTATGGCCCAAGGATGCAACAGTGCCACCAGCAGGTGAGTCCTCTTATTACAGGTCCTGGGTGTTGGAAGACACCCGCTGGTGGACACTGGTACTGCGATCCAAGAGACTGATAGCGCCACCAACGGGTAAACCTTTTCATGACAGTACCCCCCCTCAAAGGAGCGGCCTCCGGCCGCTCCAACTAGATGAAATTATCCAAAGTTTATGGCCTCAAACTGAACAACAGATGAGGGCACGTCAGGCTGGGCATCAGGTACTTTAGGCTGGGCATCAGGCACCTTAGACTGGGCAGTGGATACATCAAACCGGACAGCGGGCACATCCGAGCAGACAGCGGGCACATCCGAGCAGACAGCGGGCACATCAAAGCAGACAGCAGGCACATCAAAGCAGACAGCGTGCACATCCGAGCAGACAGCGGGAACATCAGAGCAGACAGCGGGCACATCCGAGCAGACAGCGGGCACATCCAAGCAGACAGCGGGCACATCAGAGCAGACAGCGGGCTCCAGGTTGTCGAGCTGGGCAGCAAGCTCCGGGTTGTCGAGCTGGGCAGCAAGCTCCGGGTCTTCAAGCTGGACAGCAAGCCCCGGGTCGTCGAGCTGGACAGCAAGCTCCGGGTCGTTGAGCTGGACAGCAAGTGCCGGGTCGTCAAGCTGGGCAGCGAGCTCCGGGTCGTCGAGCTGGGCAGCAAGCTCTGGGTCATCAGGCCAAACAGTGAGCACTGTAAGGGCAGGCTGGATCACAGGCACCGGCTCAACAAACTGGGTAATGGGCCCTGGCCCAGTGGGCTGGGTAACGGGCCCCGGTTCAGTGAGTTGGACACCAGGCACTGGTCCGGCAAGCCGAATAATGGGCACTGGCTTAACGGACTCCGATTTAGCAGACTGGGTAAAGGGCACCGGTTCAGCAGACTGGGTAACGGGCACCGGTTTAGCAGACTGGGTAACCGGCACTGGTTCAGCAGACTGGGTAACGGGCACCGGTACAGCAGACTGGGTAACGGCCACCGGTACAGCAGACTGGGTAACGGCCACTGAAACTTCAGGCTGACACACGGGCACCGAAACTCCAGGCTGACACACGGGCACGAAACTTCAGGCTGACACACGGGCACCGAAACTTCAGGCTGACACACGGGCACCGATTCTTCAGGCTGACACACGGGCACCGATACTTCAGGTTGAGACACCAGGCTGGAAGGCAGGTACCAAGACATCAGACTGAGAAGTGAGCACATCAGACGGGGAAGTGGAGACATCAAGCTGGAAGGCAGGCACCAAGACATCAGGCTGGAAGGTGGGCACATCAGACTAGAAAGCGGGCACATCAGACTGGAAGGCATGCACCAAGACTTCGGGCTGGAAGGCAGGCATCAGGACATCAGACTGGAAAGCGGGCACATCAGACTGGAAAGCGGGCACATCAGGCTGGAAGGCAGGCACTGAGACTGTGGGCTGGATAGCAGGCACTGGGTTGGCAGGTTTAGGTGGGTCCACATTGGAACACTTACATTCTAAGGTGGTGTTTATCACCACCTTCTTAAATGAATATTTTTCACTTCATTCTATTTTCACCATTCACATTGACCTTCTCTCTTGTCAAAAATTAATTTTTAATTATTTTTTCATTTCTTTAAATAATTTTCCATTTCTTTTCCTCTTTTATTTTTAGTTTTATTTATTTATTATTAGTTATATATTTTTAATTTTATTTTATTATATTTTATTTTATTTCATTTTTATCTTAAGTTTATTTTTATATTTTTTATGATTAGTTTTTTCCATTTTTTAATTTTCTATTTTTTCATTTTTTTCTTATTTTTTCTTATTATTTCTTATTTTTTCCTTCTATTTTTCTCATTTTTCACCATTTTATATCTTTCTTTTACTGTTCTATCTTCATTATCTCAGTGGGTTAGCTTATATTTTTATAATTTTTTCCGTTCGTTGTTTTACCATCACGATATCACCACACATTGGATACACCGAGTGATAACTGCTATTGATATATTATTTTCATATTTACACATATTCATTTATTCATTTAAAGCTCACATTGATCTTTTTTGCTGCGCAGATCCTAGTTTATGTTACTACACACTGCGGCTTCGCAGTGTCGTCGGTATAGAGCTTAACCGACGTCACTGGGTTGTTGATTACCAAAATGAGGCTTGAACCGCTGTTTACTTCTAGCGGTCCACGAGAAGGGAAGTGACGTGCTTTCGTCCCACTTGACGCGGCGACGCGCGTCCGGTTACTGGGTTGATGATTACCAAAATGAGGTTTGAACCGCTGTTTACTTCCAGCGGTCCACGGGAAGGGAAGTGACGTGCGTTCGTCCCACTCGACGCGGTGACGCACGTCTGGCTACTCGCTTTCCCTATCTCGGAACATATTCTTCACTAGAAAATGATAGCAATCTTACTAGTTTTCATATATTGGGGATTTCTTTTCAAGGAAGTGGTCTTTATCTCTATTCATTCCTACACTCTTAATCTTATTATAGTTTACAACAATATCCTAGTACGAAGCTGGAACACATCAAAGCAGACAGCAGGCACATCAAAGCAGACAGCGTGCACATCCGAGCAGACAGCGGGAACATCAGAGCAGACAGCGGGCACATCCGAGCAGACAGCGGGCACATCCAAGCAGACAGCGGGCACATCAGAGCAGACAGCGGGCTCCAGGTTGTCGAGCTGGGCAGCAAGCTCCGGGTTGTCGAGCTGGGCAGCAAGCTCCGGGTCTTCAAGCTGGACAGCAAGCCCCGGGTCGTCGAGCTGGACAGCAAGCTCCGGGTCGTTGAGCTGGACAGCAAGTGCCGGGTCGTCAAGCTGGGCAGCGAGCTCCGGGTCGTCGAGCTGGGCAGCAAGCTCTGGGTCATCAGGCCAAACAGTGAGCACTGTAAGGGCAGGCTGGATCACAGGCACCGGCTCAACAGACTGGGTAATGGGCCCTGGCCCAGTGGGCTGGGTAACGGGCCCCGGTTCAGTGAGTTGGACACCAGGCACTGGTCCGGCAAGCCGAATAATGGGCACTGGCTTAACGGACTCCGATTTAGCAGACTGGGTAAAGGGCACCGGTTCAGCAGACTGGGTAACGGGCACCGGTTTAGCAGACTGGGTAACCGGCACTGGTTCAGCAGACTGGGTAACGGGCACCGGTACAGCAGACTGGGTAACGGCCACCGGTACAGCAGACTGGGTAACGGCCACTGAAACTTCAGGCTGACACACGGGCACCGAAACTCCAGGCTGACACACGGGCACGAAACTTCAGGCTGACACACGGGCACCGAAACTTCAGGCTGACACACGGGCACCGATTCTTCAGGCTGACACACGGGCACCGATACTTCAGGTTGAGACACCAGGCTGGAAGGCAGGTACCAAGACATCAGACTGAGAAGTGAGCACATCAGACGGGGAAGTGGAGACATCAAGCTGGAAGGCAGGCACCAAGACATCAGGCTGGAAGGTGGGCACATCAGACTAGAAAGCGGGCACATCAGACTGGAAGGCATGCACCAAGACTTCGGGCTGGAAGGCAGGCATCAGGACATCAGACTGGAAAGCGGGCACATCAGACTGGAAAGCGGGCACATCAGGCTGGAAGGCAGGCACTGAGACTGTGGGCTGGATAGCAGGCACTGGGTTGGCAGGTTTAGGTGGGTCCACATTGGAACACTTACATTCTAAGGTGGTGTTTATCACCACCTTCTTAAATGAATATTTTTCACTTCATTCTATTTTCACCATTCACATTGACCTTCTCTCTTGTCAAAAATTAATTTTTAATTATTTTTTCATTTCTTTAAATAATTTTCCATTTCTTTTCCTCTTTTATTTTTAGTTTTATTTATTTATTATTAGTTATATATTTTTAATTTTATTTTATTATATTTTATTTATATCTTCTAATAACCATACCAGGGATTCAACTTGGCCATAATTGAAGGGGGGAGAAAAACCATCGCTCCCTTCGGGAATGCATGACAGGGCTGGTTTTGCACATAACTGGATCAGGGGCTGAACATTTTCAAATGACATATACCCCTGATCCACTAGGGAATGAGCTGATCGGATAGTTTCCATCAGCTGGTCACTAGTCCACCCTTTCAAAATCTGGCGACAATATTCACCATCATCTTCTGCCAGCAGGGAATAATAAATGATTTCATTGAAATCCATATTAGCAGAACTAACAACCCGAATGGTTCCTCAATGCAGCCACATCTAGTCAGGGATGGCCTTAGTGTACTATCAGGGAATTTAGTAGACCAGACTGTGTGGACTGCACAGAAGAAACCAGAAACACAGGTAAGTGAAAAATAATGGTGTTTATTAAATGGGTGACAAATAAATGAAATATAAACAGTGCAAACCACCCACAGACCCACAAACAAATGGATGGGAAATACCGTAATCTTAACAAAAGTCAGGCGGAGGTCATACACAAGGAGGTCAGTCAGATGGGAAAGGACGGGGAACCAACAGGACAGGGAGAGGATGGATGGATAGGCTGCAGGGCAGGGATCCAGGGAAATCAGGAAACAGGAGGGACAGGTACGGATGGGCTCAGGATAGGAATCGGATCAGGTCAGGACAGATGCAGGTTCAAGGTCAAGATAACAGGCAGCAAGATCAGGGCACAGGGAGAGAGACACCAAGGCAAGGATGTGAGGGCTTGAAGGGTATTTATCAAATCAGGGTGATTTGACCTCACGTTACACACTGCCAGAATACACCCGCTGGTGGACACCGGTACTACGGCTCAAGGATGCAACAGTGCCACCAGCAGGTGAGTCCTCTTATTACAGGTCCTAGGTGTTGGAAGACACCCGCTGGTGGACACTGGTACTGCGATCCAAGAGACCGATAGCGCCACCAACGGGTGAACCTTTTCATGACAGAAGGAAAAACTGTGGAGTCAAACAAGAATTTGCTGTCACAACCGCCAACATCACAATACTACTGTACCCCTTATAATTAAAGTAGTATGACCCCGAGTTGGGTGGTGGGATGATCCGGACGTGCTTCCCATCTATCGCACCACCGCAGTTGGGAAAGTCCAACTGCTGGTTGAATTGGGAGGCCACAGTCCACCATTCCTGGGGTTTGGAAGGAAACTGTGGAGTCAAACAAGAAAAAAAATGGTACTTTTGCACATAATATTGCAAACAGATTAGACACAAATGTTCTTGGCCCACATAAGTATAACATTTATTGAAATGAGTATTTAAAGACAAAAGTATAAGGTTCACTTATCAGATTCCTCACCACCTCTGATGGCCCATTGTAAAAAAATTAGGGTGGGGGGGGAGATGTTTTGGACAGGTAACCCTCTCCACTTCATTGAGAGGTGAATGCATAAATAATGTGTGTTACTTTGGCCAGCCCCTCCTTACTTATACTATTGGCAGCCCAATGGTCAGGTAAGAAGTGTCATAATCCAAAAACATGAATATACACAAAACAAATTGAAGCACATTTTTACATTCTGCAATTACCTATCAAGATAATAGGAGAACAATACTTTAAACAGTACCATTTGAAAGTATTTAGGCAGGCACCACATGCTTTGGTGAATTCATCCATAAATATGACCACAAAAGAGGTAGGTATAATGTGTATGGGTTTGGCAAAGTCAGCAGATAGAGTATTGGTATCGGTTGACTTAGGGGTTGGGGGGAGGGTTCCAAATGAGTTTTGCCCCCCCCCCCAAAAAAAAGCCTCTTGCACTGTGCCTGAATTTAAGGACAACAATAACATTTGGACACATTTTAGGGGGTGTTTAGGGTAAGCACCACAATGGAGCTGACAAAATACATTGTTAAGTGACTAGGCTAGGTGTGTATGGGCCCAGGATAGCATGCTGGGGAGGTTAGTGAAGGCAAATATGCATGTAGGACAAAAAGGAGCATTAAAAGCTTACAGCATGCATGAGGACAAAGAAGACATTCACAGCATATTACAATCATGGTAATTATGGAATTATGAAATAAATCCAATACATTAGCAAACATTAAATACATATAATGTCATGTTAAAGGATAAAACTTACCTTAATATAGTCCTTCTGCAGGATCTGAATGATGGCAGAACAGGTCTCTGGAATAATGATTCCCAGAGCCTGGGGGGAGATCCCAGTCGTGAACTTGATGTCCTGGAGACTTCTCCCCGTCGTCAAGTACCGCAAGGTGGTGACGAGCCTTTGTGTGGGAGTGATGACTTGCCGCATGCAGGTGTCCTGCTTCGTAATATAAGGGAACAGCAAAGCCAACAGACGGTGAAAGACGGGGTCCGTCATCCAGGGATAATTCCTGAAATCATCAGGATTATTCTCCTGGAGCTCCTGCAACAAAGGCATAAGCGAATTATAAATAGAACGCACTGAAAGACAGGAACGAACTGACAAGCACACACTGAAGAACAGATATGAACCGACAGGCACAAACTGAAAAGCAGAAACGAACTGAAAAGCCCGAGGCTGAAAAGCATGAATCGTCTCCCACCAAACTTCTACTAACACGAGATAAACACAAGATTAGCAGAAGGAGCCCAAAGGGTGCTGCACTGGCTATTGAACTTCCTTTTTATTGGCTTATCGTATGTCTTGTACGTCACCAGGTTCCCACATTCGTAATTGTTGGCCAACATTTGTGTGACTGTGTGTATGCAAGACAAGTTGAAGCCAAAAACCTTCGAACAAAAATCCATGGTTTTGTTGTCGGAAAGTCCAGTCGTGTGTACGGGGCATTAGAGTCTGCCAAAGACTTGAGAATGGGAAGGAGGTTTACCTTCCAACAATACAACAACCCTAAACATACAGCCAGAGCTACAATGGAATGGTTTAGATCAAAGCATATTAATTTGTTAGAATGACCCAGTCAAAGTCCAGACCTAAATCCAATTGAGAATCTGTGGCAAGACTTGAAAATTGCCGTTCACAGATGCTCTCCATCCAATCTGACAGAGCTTGAGCTATTTTGCAAAAGAAGAATGGACAAAAATGTCACTCTCTAGATGTGCAAAGCTGGTAGAGACATCCCCAAGACTTGCAGCTATAATTGCAGAGAAAGGTGGTTCTACAAAGTATTTACTCAGGCGGGCAGAATACAAATGCACGCCACACCTTTTACATATTTATAATGGTTAATAAATGACATAGCAATAAATGGTTTTGCATATATTACTCATGGGCCTTTCAGGAAGGAAGGTGTTAATGACCCATACACCTTTACCTTGATCTTTTAAATTCAGTGTTCACGGGCATATTACACAAATTCTTTTTGATTTTGACCAATACCTTCTTTTTAATTTTTTTGAAATGTCATTACAGAGATAGAGAGTTCAGCTGGGCATTGATTTTTTCCCTTTGATATTTTGTTAAGTTGACAACTCAAAGGAAATTTTGAATTCAGTGATGAGTATGTCTCTCGGCATAAACTGCTCTGATGTCCAATTTTAAAGATTTACTGTACATTCTGGCATATCAAGAAAGAAATTTGTGCAGCATAAATAATCCCATAGTTCTGTGTGACTATGATAACCATTGCACAGGACATTCAGATTGTGCCGTTTAATTTTTGTTGGAGTGGAGTGAGTTTGTAATTGGAATTTTTCTTTTCCTTTTTTTTTTATTGATTTTCAAAACATTTATTACCTTATACATTCATCACATATGTTGATCATGATTTATAACACTCTTGATATGACGTAGCTTTTACCCTAGGTTCACACCTATGCGTTTTTTTAGTGCGTTTTGCAGTTTGCAGAAACGCACTACAGTCCATTTAACATAGCTTCCTATGGTACAAGTTCACAACTATGCGTTTTGCAGCCGGTGCATTTTTGGAAAGCGTCGAGGACTTTTTTCCTGTGATTCGCAGGTAATAGACTTCAATGGAATCGCACCAGAAATGCAAGTGTTGTGTTTGTGGTGCGATTTTTTATGTGTTTTGCGTTTTTTATTGTTATTTTTACGCTTAAAACACTGTATATAGCTGGTTGCTAAGGAGGCTCCTTAACAACCAATGAGTCATCAGCTTTCAGCGGGCTTCCCTGCTGAAACCTGAATGTATACAAAAAAAAATTGCCGGCAAAAAAATTCACAAAAAAAAAAAAAACGGTCTGGTATGGATTCAGAAGGGACCCCTTTTAAAAAATGGCGTGGGGTCCCCCAAAAATCTATACCAGACCCTTATTCGAGCATGCCCCCTGGTAGGTCAGAAAAGGGAGGGGATGAGCGAGTGCCCCCCCTGAACCATACCAGGCCGCATGCCCTCAATATGGCAGGGTGGGTGCCGGTTACCCACTAAAAAAAAAAAAATCCGGTCATGTCCTGAAGCTGTCTCTCTTCATTGTAATGTCCCTGCTATCCGGCATCTCTTATATAACCTTGGGGCGTGGCCATCCAATGACGTCGCTTGGAGAGCCCGCCCCATGGCTATATAAGAGATAGCGGGGACATTATTATTATTCACGATTTATATAGCGCCAACAGTTTACACAGCGCTTTACAATGTAGAGGGGGGGCAGCATAATTACAAGTACAATACAGAAGGGACAGGAGGGCCCTGCTCATAGAGCTTACATTCTAAAGCGAGGGGGTGGTGGTACAAAAGGTAATAGATGCAGGGAATGATTTGATGGGGTTGTTAGGTGGGTGTGGGATAGGCTTCCCTGAATAAGTGAGTTTAAGGGACATCTCAACGAAGGAAGACAGCTTCAGGACAAGACTGGCTTTTTTTGTTTTTTTAGTGGGTAACCGCCAGTGAAGAATAAGACAGCGGCGAGGAGGAAGAAGACAACGGTGGCGAGGAGGAAGACAGCTCTGCCGGAGAAGACAGCACAAGAAGATGACGACACCAGGAGATGACGGCTCTGGGAGATGACGGTTCTGGAAGAAGATGGCTCCGAGCTTCCTATTTAATAAAGGACTTGTCAAAAACTGGCTTATATTTTGTTAACATTTCACAATTTTACGATGTACCCAATACCCATTCACATGGGGGGGCGGGATCTGGGGGCCCTTTTGTTAATGGAGGCTTTCCAGATTCTGATAAGCCCCCCGCCCACAGACCCAGTCAGGGTTGTCGGGAAGAGGCCCTTGTCCTCATCAACATGGAGGCAAGGTGCTTTGTGGTGGGGCGCAGAGCTCTCCCTGCCCCAAGGCACCCACCCCCCATGTTGAGGGCATGCGGCCTTGTATGGTTCAGGAGGGGGGGCATTAACTTGTCCCCTCCCCTTCCTGACCTACTGGTCGGTATGCTCAGCCGAAGGGCCTGGTATGGACCTGGGGGGGAACCCCACGCTGGTTTTTTTTTTTGCAAATTCTTTTGCCGGCAATTTTTAATTTTTTTTTACATTCAGCTTTTAGCGGGGAAGCCCACTGACAGCTGATTACGCATCAATTGGTAAGGGCACAGCGGCCAGCTTCCCGGACCCCTCCTTAGTAACAAGCTATATACAGTGTGTTTACAGTGTGCTTACCACTTCCGCCCCGGAAGATTTTACCCCCTTCTTGCACCATAAACAAAAAAATAACGAAAATTTTGAAAAAAAAGCTATATTTTTACTTTTTGCTATAATAAACATCCCCAAAAATGTTTTTAAAAAACAAATTTCTTCATCAGTTTAGGTCAATATATATTCTTCTACATATTTTTGGTAAAAAAATTGCAATAAGCGTATATTGATTGGTTTGCGCAAAAGTTATAGCGTTTACAAACTATGGGAAAGATTTTTGACATTTTTATGGCATTTTTATTGTTATTAATAATTTTTTTGTACTAGTAATGGCGGTGATCTGCGATTTTTAGCGGTACTGGGACATTGCGACGGACTGATCGGACACTTTTGACACATTTTTGGGACCATTGACATTTATACAGCGATCAGTGCTATAAATATGCACTGATTACTGTGTAAATGTCACTGGTAGGGAAGAAGTTAACAGTAGGGGGAGATCAAGGGGTTAACTGTGTGTTCCCTGGGTGTGTTCTAACTGACAGGACAGGGATTTGTGTGTTTACACACACAAATCCCCATGCTGGCTCTCGTGCATGCGATCACGCATGGCCGGCGGCGATTGCGACAGGAAAGGGAAACCCGTATATGTACGGGATTTCGCCAAGGAGAGACATTGTGCCACAGTAAATCTGCGTGAGCTGGTTGGGAACCGGTTAAAAAGAAAAAAAAAACTTAAGATGCAAAAAAGCATAAAAAAACTCTGGTTTAAAAACGCAAAATGCACTGCAAAACCGCATAGATGTGAACCTAGACTTAAAGTAAACCTGCAATCTATTAATTTGTAAACCCTGTATATCATTCAAACAACAGGAATTTCCAGGTACCTACATAAAGTTGAAGGTCAGTTCAGATTTCCACATGTAACCTTTGCTCCATGACTGTGATGGATGTCCTTAGTGATCAATAAAGAAGAACAACGATGCAGAAGAGGCCAGGCTAAAGTGACAGTTTTCTAGATGAAGCCTGATTTTGTATCATAGAGAGCTTCCTGGATTTAAGGACTATCAGACTCTGGGAAAGAGCTACATGTAGGCTTGTTTAAGGTTCAAGCAGCGGAACTTAGCATAAATGAAATAATCAATTAGCCACCAGTGTCTACAACAATTGTGAAATAAATAAAGTAGATAAAATAAAACACACTCATCATTTGTCCTTCAATTATGGACAGGTAAATGCACTTATGCACATATAAAAAAAATCAGCGGCTTGCACAATATTAGATATATCACATAAAAAACATTAAATGTAGAAACTGTTGCGCTAATCCATATATATATATATATATATATATATATATATATATATATATATATTTATATATATATATACAGGTGCGGAAATAATGAAATAATGATAAATATCTGTGCCAATATTATGTGAAAAAAAAGTCTGTGAAATCATGACAGCAATGTGTCACAATGTGAGTGACAAAGGGTATTTCTCTAAAGTGCTCAACTGCATGAAATCCAGTGCCTCCAATGATGTCATTTCTGACGAAACACATAGGGTGGAGCCAGATACTGTGACGTCACAACGCACGTAAAAGAAAGCTGATTGGGTCCTGAGTATTCTGGATACATAGCGCTATTACTTCTGTTTTATATGTGAGTGCCATGTGCTCCCAATAGTGTGAGATTCATTGTAGCCTCTGCGTGGAGGGCACAGTTGGTGGTAAGGAGTTGTACTTCTAAAACTGTGGAGTCAAACAAGAAAAAAAATGGTACTTTTGCACATAATATTGCAAACAGATTAGACACAAATGTTCTTGGCCCACATAAGTATAACATTTATTGAAATGAGTATTTAAAGACAAAAGTATAAGGTTCACTTATCAGATTCCTCACCACCTCTGATGGCCCATTGTAAAAAAATTAGGGTGGGGGGGAGATGTTTTGGACAGGTAACCCTCTCCACTTCATTGAGAGGTGAATGCATAAATAATGTGTGTTACTTTGGCCAGCCCCTCCTTACTTATACTATTGGCAGCCCAATGGTCAGGTAAGAAGTGTCATAATCCAAAAACATGAATATACACAATACAAATTGAAGCACATTTTTACATTCTGCAATTACCTATCAAGATAATAGGAGAACAATACTTTAAACAGTACCATTTGAAAGTATTTAGGCAGGCACCACATGCTTTGGTGAATTCATCCATAAATATGACCACAAAAGAGGTAGGTATAATGTGTATGGGTTTGGCAAAGTCAGCAGATAGAGTATTGGTATCGGTTGACTTAGGGGTTGGGGGGAGGGTTCCAAATGAGTTTTGCCCCCCCCCCCAAAAAAAAAGCCTCTTGCACTGTGCCTGAATTTAAGGACAACAATAACATTTGGACACATTTTAGGGGGTGTTTAGGGTAAGCACCACAATGGAGCTGACAAAATACATTGTTAAGTGACTAGGCTAGGTGTGTATGGGCCCAGGATAGCATGCTGGGGAGGTTAGTGAAGGCAAATATGCATGTAGGACAAAAAGGAGCATTAAAAGCTTACAGCATGCATGAGGACAAAGAAGACATTCACAGCATATTACAATCATGGTAATTATGGAATTATGAAATAAATCCAATACATTAGCAAACATTAAATACATATAATGTCATGTTAAAGGATAAAACTTACCTTAATATAGTCCTTCTGCAGGATCTGAATGATGGCAGAACAGGTCTCTGGAATAATGATTCCCAGAGCCTGGGGGGAGATCCCAGTCATGAACTTGATGTCCTGGAGACTTCTCCCCGTCGTCAAGTACCGCAAGGTGGTGACGAGCCTTTGTGTGGGAGTGATGACTTGCCGCATGCAGGTGTCCTGCTTCGTAATATAAGGGAACAGCAAAGCCAACAGACGGTGAAAGACGGGGTCCGTCATCCAGGGATAATTCCTGAAATCATCAGGATTATTCTCCTGGAGCTCCTGCAACAAAGGCATAAGCGAATTATAAATAGAACGCACTGAAAGACAGGAACGAACTGACAAGCACACACTGAAGAACAGATATGAACCGACAGGCACAAACTGAAAAGCAGAAACGAACTGAAAAGCCGGAGGCTGAAAAGCATGAATCGTCTCCCACCAAACTTCTACTAACACGAGATAAACACAAGATTAGCAGAAGGAGCCCAAAGGCTGCTGCACTGGCTATTGAACTTCCTTTTTATTGGCTTATCGTATGTCTTGTACGTCACCAGGTTCCCACATTCGTAATTGTTGGCCAACATTTGTGTGACTGTGTGTATGCAAGACAAGTTGAAGCCAAAAACCTTCGAACAAAAATCCATGGTTTTGTTGTCGGAAAGTCCAGTCGTGTGTACGGGGCATTAGAGTCTGCCAAAGACTTGAGAATGGGAAGGAGGTTTACCTTCCAACAATACAACAACCCTAAACATACAGCCAGAGCTACAATGGAATGGTTTAGATCAAAGCATATTAATTTGTTAGAATGACCCAGTCAAAGTCCAGACCTAAATCCAATTGAGAATCTGTGGCAAGACTTGAAAATTGCCGTTCACAGATGCTCTCCATCCAATCTGACAGAGCTTGAGCTATTTTGCAAAAGAAGAATGGGCAAAAATGTCACTCTCTAGATGTGCAAAGCTGGTAGAGACATCCCCAAGACTTGCAGCTATAATTGCAGAGAAAGGTGGTTCTACAAAGTATTTACTCAGGCGGGCAGAATACAAATGCACGCCACACCTTTTACATATTTATAATGGTTAATAAATGACATAGCAATAAATGGTTTTGCATATATTACTCATGGGCCTTTCAGGAAGGAAGGTGTTAATGACCCATACACCTTTACCTTGATCTTTTAAATTCAGTGTTCACGGGCATATTACACAAATTCTTTTTGATTTTGACCAATACCTTCTTTTTAATTTTTTTGAAATGTCATTACAGAGATAGAGAGTTCAGCTGGGCATTGATTTTTTCCCTTTGATATTTTGTTAAGTTGACAACTCAAAGGAAATTTTGAATTCAGTGATGAGTATGTCTCTCGGCATAAACTGCTCTGATGTCCAATTTTAAAGATTTACTGTACATTCTGGCATATCAAGAAAGAAATTTGTGCAGCATAAATAATCCCATAGTTCTGTGTGACTATGATAACCATTGCACAGGACATTCAGATTGTGCCGTTTAATTTTTGTTGGAGTGGAGTGAGTTTGTAATTGGAATTTTTCTTTTCCTTTTTTTTTGATTGATTTTCAAAACATTTATTACCTTATACATTCATCACATATGTTGATCATGATTTATAACACTCTTGATATGACGTAGCTTTTACCCTAGATTCACACCTATGCGTTTTTTTAGTGCGTTTTGCAGTTTGCAGAAACGCACTACAGTCCATTTAACATAGCTTCCTATGGTACAAGTTCACAACTATGCGTTTTGCAGCCGGTGCATTTTTGGAAAGCGTCGAGGACTTTTTTCCTGTGATTTGCAGGTAATAGACTTCAATGGAATCGCACCAGAAATGCAAGTGTTGTGTTTGTGGTGCGATTTTTTATGTGTTTTGCGTTTTTTATTGTTATTTTTACGCTTAAAACACTGTATATAGCTGGTTGCTAAGGAGGCTCCTTAACAACCAATGAGTCATCAGCTTTCAGCGGGCTTCCCTGCTGAAACCTGAATGTATACAAAAAAAAATTGCCGGCAAAAAAATTCACAAAAAAAAAAAACGGTCTGGTATGGATTCAGAAGGGACCCCTTTTAAAAAATGGCGTGGGGTCCCCCAAAAATCTATACCAGACCCTTATTCGAGCATGCCCCCTGGTAGGTAAGAAAAGGGAGGGGATGAGCGAGTGCCCCCCCCGAACCATACCAGGCCGCATGCCCTCAATATGGCAGGGTGGGTGCCGGTTACCCACTAAAAAAAAAAAATCCGGTCATGTCCTGAAGCTGTCTCTCTTCATTGTAATGTCCCTGCTATCCGGCATCTCTTATATAACCTTGGGGCGTGGCCATCCAATGACGTCGCTTGGAGAGCCCGCCCCATGGCTATATAAGAGATAGCGGGGACATTATTATTATTCACGATTTATATAGCGCCAACAGTTTACACAGCGCTTTACAATGTAGAGGGGGGGCAGCATAATTACAAGTACAATACAGAAGGGACAGGAGGGCCCTGCTCATAGAGCTTACATTCTAAAGCGAGGGGGTGGTGGTACAAAAGGTAATAGATGCAGGGAATGATTTGATGGGGTTGTTAGGTGGGTGTGGGATAGGCTTCCCTGAATAAGTGAGTTTAAGGGACATCTCAACGAAGGAAGACAGCTTCAGGACAAGACTGGCTTTTTTTGTTTTTTTAGTGGGTAACCGCCAGTGAAGAATAAGACAGCGGCGAGGAGGAAGAAGACAACGGTGGCGAGGAGGAAGACAGCTCTGCCGGAGAAGACAGCACAAGAAGATGACGACACCAGGAGATGACGGCTCTGGGAGATGACGGTTCTGGAAGAAGATGGCTCCGAGCTTCCTATTTAATAAAGGACTTGTCAAAAACTGGCTTATATTTTGTTAACATTTCACAATTTTACGATGTACCCAATACCCATTCACATGGGGGGGCGGGATCTGGGGGCCCTTTTGTTAATGGAGGCTTTCCAGATTCTGATAAGCCCCCCGCCCACAGACCCAGTCAGGGTTGTCGGGAAGAGGCCCTTGTCCTCATCAACATGGAGGCAAGGTGCTTTGTGGTGGGGCGCAGAGCTCTCCCTGCCCCAAGGCACCCACCCCCCATGTTGAGGGCATGCGGCCTTGTATGGTTCAGGAGGGGGGGCATTAACTTGTCCCCTCCCCTTCCTGACCTACTGGTCGGTATGCTCAGCCGAAGGGCCTGGTATGGACCTGGGGGGGAACCCCACGCTGGTTTTTTTTTTTTGCAAATTCTTTTGCCGGCAATTTTTAATTTTTTTTTACATTCAGCTTTTAGCGGGGAAGCCCACTGACAGCTGATTACGCATCAATTGGTAAGGGCACAGCGGCCAGCTTCCCGGACCCCTCCTTAGTAACAAGCTATATACAGTGTGTTTACAGTGTGCTTACCACTTCCGCCCCGGAAGATTTTACCCCCTTCTTGCACCATAAACAAAAAAATAACGAAAATTTTGAAAAAAAAGCTATATTTTTACTTTTTGCTATAATAAACATCCCCAAAAATGTTTTTAAAAAACAAATTTCTTCATCAGTTTAGGTCAATATATATTCTTCTACATATTTTTGGTAAAAAAATTGCAATAAGCGTATATTGATTGGTTTGCGCAAAAGTTATAGCGTTTACAAACTATGGGAAAGATTTTTGACATTTTTATGGCATTTTTATTGTTATTAATAATTTTTTTGTACTAGTAATGGCGGTGATCTGTGATTTTTAGCGGTACTGGGACATTGCGACGGACTGATCGGACACTTTTGACACATTTTTGGGACCATTGACATTTATACAGCGATCAGTGCTATAAATATGCACTGATTACTGTGTAAATGTCACTGGTAGGGGGAGATCAAGGGGTTAACTGTGTGTTCCCTGGGTGTGTTCTAACTGACAGGACAGGGATTTGTGTGTTTACACACACAAATCCCCATGCTGGCTCTCGTGCATGCGATCACGCATGGCCGGCGGCGATTGCGACAGGAAAGGGAAACCCGTATATGTACGGGATTTCGCCAAGGAGAGACATTGTGCCACAGTAAATCTGCGTGAGCTGGTTGGGAACCGGTTAAAAAGAAAAAAAAAACTTAAGATGCAAAAAAGCATAAAAAAACTCTGGTTTAAAAACGCAAAATGCACTGCAAAACCGCATAGATGTGAACCTAGACTTAAAGTAAACCTGCAATCTATTAATTTGTAAACCCTGTATATCATTCAAACAACAGGAATTTCCAGGTACCTACATAAAGTTGAAGGTCAGTTCAGATTTCCACATGTAACCTTTGCTCCATGACTGTGATGGATGTCCTTAGTGATCAATAAAGAAGAACAACGATGCAGAAGAGGCCAGGCTAAAGTGACAGTTTTCTAGATGAAGCCTGATTTTGTATCATAGAGAGCTTCCTGGATTTAAGGACTATCAGACTCTGGGAAAGAGCTACATGTAGGCTTGTTTAAGGTTCAAGCAGCGGAACTTAGCATAAATGAAATAATCAATTAGCCACCAGTGTCTACAACAATTGTGAAATAAATAAAGTAGATAAAATAAAACACACTCATCATTTGTCCTTCAATTATGGACAGGTAAATGCACTTATGCACATATAAAAAAAATCAGCGGCTTGCACAATATTAGATATATCACATAAAAAACATTAAATGTAGAAACTGTTGCGCTAATCCATATATATATATATATATATATATATATATATATATATATATATATATATATATATACAGGTGCGGAAATAATAAAATAATGATAAATATCTGTGCCAATATTATGTGAAAAAAAAGTCTGTGAAATCATGACAGCAATGTGTCACAATGTGAGTGACAAAGGGTATTTCTCTAAAGTGCTCAACTGCATGAAATCCAGTGCCTCCAATGATGTCATTTCTGACGAAACACATAGGGTGGAGCCAGATACTGTGACGTCACAACGCACGTAAAAGAAAGCTGATTGGGTCCTGAGTATTCTGGATACATAGCGCTATTACTTCTGTTTTATATGTGAGTGCCATGTGCTCCCAATAGTGTGAGATTCATTGTAGCCTCTGCGTGGAGGGCACAGTTGGTGGTAAGGAGTTGTACTTCTAAATGTTACCGCCCCCTATGCCCTCCACATAGAGGCTACCATGAGGCAACAGCTAGCTGCTGAGGACACTGTCCATTGGCATTTTTTTGACAGCTGTCAGAGCAAGATTCCTGTATGCTGGCTATGAGATCAGGAGCTGCCGCTGCCTCAGCTTAGCCTGGTTATGTGTCTGTCCTGGTGCACCCTGCTTCCCATGCTGATCGACCAGATTTTAACTGTTATGCCCTATACACATGATCGGACATTGGTCGGACATTCTGACAACAAAATCCATGGATTTTTTCTGATGGATGTTGGCTCGAACTTGTCTTGCATACACACGGTCACACAAAGTTGTCGGAAAATCCGATCATTCTGAATGCGGTGACGTAAAACACGTACGTCGAGACTATAAATGGGGCAGTAGCCAATAACTTTCGTCTCTTAATTTATTCTGAGCATGCGTGGCACTTTGTGCGTCGGATTTGTGTACACACGATCGGAATTTTCGACAACGGATTTTGTTGTCGGAAAATTTAATGGCAAGCTCTCAAACTTTGTGTGTCGGAAATTCCTATGGAAAATGTGATGGAGCCTACACACGGTCGGAATTTCCGACAACAAGATCCTATCACACATTTTCCATCGGAAAATCCTATCGTGTGTACAGGGCATAAGGGTGCTATACATTTTTGCTAATAAATCAGTTGCTTTTATTCTAACTTGGATCCCGCGCTTCTGTCTTTCTGTCGTTTGAACTGCACTGGATCACCTCGGATCCCTTTGTGGTAGCTGCTGGATCCTATTAGTCCATTATTCTTGGTTCCCTTGTGGCCTGGATGGAACTTTTTGTTGCCATTTTGGATACTGAAGCCGGGACTTTTGGTGCACTGTGGTGGCTTGTTAAGTTTGAAAAAAGATTTTGTATTGTGTAAAAGCCTTGTGAAAAAAACAAAGCTTTCCTTTATTTATAGAAAAGCTTCTTACACTATATTAGGGATAAGGTAGTAATAACATTTATTGACCCACCAGCTAAAAACAATATTGCTATTTCAGTGAGAAGGGATTTCTATCCCTGCAAAAGATGCAGTTATTACATTTTGGGATTTTGCACAATATGCCATTTATTTGTTATATTTGATATGGCTGATACATGAATGCTAGAGGGCTATACAGTAGATGAGGAGTAATATATTTAGCTGCATAAGGGCAAACTTCTAGTTCCATACAGACATTTGATTAATGGGCAGCACAGTGTCTAAGTCAGTGGTTCTCAACCCTTCTAGTGCCATGACCCCTTGATAAAATTTCCCAAGTTGTGGGGACCCCTAACAGTAAAATTATTTTCGTAGCGTGGGTTGTCAGCACCCAAGGCAAGACAAGTAATTTGCGCCCCTAACCCACGGACATTTAGCGAGTCCCTTCCACTAGTACAGTATTAAAACCCTGTATGGTAAATTTTAGGATGTACCACTCTGCGTTCTCCTTTCTTTCCTTTTTATCTCTCTCTGTCCTAATTTCTTGTTTTTTTCCCCCATTCCTCTCTCTAGGCATCTTTTTCTTATTCTTTCTTTCCCTTTTTCTTTGTTCCTCCCCCTCTTTTCCTCTCCCTTACATGTATTCTCTATTATTATTCCTTCTCTTACACCTTGGGGGTGATGGGAATGGGATGAGTGGCAGTGCTGGTGGGGGTTGGGATGAGTGGCAGTGCTGGGGGAAGTTCTAATCAGCCAACTTAGGTGCTCTTGATCAAGGTCATCTGCTGATCTGAGAACTGAAGTAGGGACTTTTAATGGCAACTCTAATCACAGGTAGTGTGACTCACTGTGTCTCCAGCTCTGTGGTGTCTCGCAGCAGTGACACGTATTCCGAATTTAGGAGATAGGGTCTCCTCCAGCCCCTCCCACTTCACATTCCTCACCAGTAAGCGACCTCCTGTCTCTGCCCCCCAGCCATGCCATGAACTGAATGAGCGGCTGGTAAAAAGGCTGAGTGGGTGGCCGCGGGCTCCAGGAACAGCCCAGCCGGGCTTCCACAGGCTCCATGGCCAGGCTGCTGGGTAGCCGCGAAAAGGCTGGGAGAGTGGTGCAGGCTTCAGGTGACCCCTGGCAAATCGTCATTTGACCCCCGAGGGGGTCCCAACCCCCAGGTTGAGAACCACTGGTCTAAGTGGTTAACACTTCCACCTAGCAGCACTAGGATCACTGGTCCGAATCCCAGCCCCGACACTACTCTGCCAAGAGTTTGCATATTCTCCCTGTGCCTGTGTGGGCTTCCCCCCCACCAGTGGTGGCTTTTTTGGGGGGGTGGCAAACAATCCACCTGACGCCACCTCTCCCCCCCAAGTCGGTCACCAGCCCTGCACTTACCCCATCTAGGTCACGGCAGCGCTTCCTCCAGGCAGGGTCTCCTCCTCCTGGTGCTTTACGGCGGCTTCCCCTGTGTCTTCTCCCTCCTTCTCCTTGGAGGCCAATAGGATTGCTTCTCCTCTCTGCTAATCGGGTGACGGGTCCCGGAAACCGATTTCTGATTGGCCGGCAGGAGAATCAGGAAGACAATAGCAAATATTAATTCGCTATTGTCACACAACTGGGTGGTCTTTTTTGAAGCCTATTAGAGCCTCTGGTTCTAATCACGTGCTTCTAAAAAAAGCAAAAACTGAAAAAAGAAAACCCTATTGAAATCCATGTGTTCTGTGATGTATGGATTAGGGGGCCTGCATTACAGGCCCCCACTGCCTCCCACACTCTAAAGACATGCTGCTAGGTTAATTGGATCCTGCCTAAATTGGTCCTAGTATGTGTATGAATGAATGTGAGTTAGGGACCTCCAGATTATAAAGTCCTCAAAGGCAGGGACTGATGTGAATGTGCAATATATATGTGAAGCACTGTGTAAATTGACAGTGCTATATAAGTACCCGTCATAAACAATTTGTGTAGAGTGTCTAATCTATAGGATTCAGATTAAAATGATATGTGGCCTCAAGCATATTTACACACAAGTGCAATAATATAAGGGCAAATTAACTGGTGAGTGTGTTTTAATTTTTGGGTGGAGGGAGTTGCATGGCATGTTGAGTTGAATTAATATAATGCCGCGTACACACGAGCGGACTTTCTATCCTACTTGGTCCGGCACACTTTCCGACGGACTTTGTCCGCCAGGTGCGCCGGACTTTAAAACGAACGGACTTGCCCACACACGCCGGGATTTTCCGGCGGGCTAAGTCCGCCCGTCTTTCCGACGGACTTTCGCCGGAGTTCCGGCGGACTTTCAGAATGAACGGACTTGCCCACACACGGACAAGTCCGTTCATTTTGAACGTGACTCAGGTGCGACGGGACTAGAAAAGGATGTCAATCTTGCCGCTTTTATCGGCTAGATTGACACCTTGCGAGCCCCGTCGCGGGGCATACCAGGCCCTTAGGTCTGGTATGGATTATAAAGGGGAACCCCGCTACGCCGAAAAAACGGCGTGGGGCCCCCCCTAAAATCCATACCAGACCCCGATCCGAGCACGCAGCCTGGCCGGTCAGGAAAGGGGGTGGGGACGAGCGAGCGCCCCCCCCCCTCCTGAACCGTACCAGGCCGCATGCCCTCAACATGGGGGGTGGGTGCTTTGGGGGAGGGGGGCGCCCTGCGCCCCCCCCCAAAGCACCTTGTCCCCATGTTGATGAGGACAAGGGCCTCTTCCCGACAACCCTGGCCGTTGGTTGTCGGGGTCTGCGGGCGGGGGCTTATCGGAATCTGGGAGCCCCCTTTAATAAGGGGGCCCCCAGATCCCGGCCCCCCACCCTATGTAAATGAGTATGGGGTACATGGTACCCCTACCCATTTACCTAGGAAAAAAGTGTAAGTAATAAAACACACTACACAGGTTTTTAAAATATTTTATTAAACAGCTCCGGGGGGGGGATCTTCCTCCGGCTTCGGGGGTCTTCTTCCGGCTTCGGGGGTCCCTCCGCTTCATCTTCTCCCGGCGTCCGGTTGGTTCTTCTCCGCTCTCCGGCCTCTTCTCCCGGTGTCGCAGGTCTTCGGCCGGCCCCTCCGCTCTCTTCATGTAGCTCTATTGCGAGCGGAGGTCCGGACTTCTGGGCTTCTGGGCTTCTTGGCTTCTCTTCTCTTCCCCCAGATGTTGACACGACGCTCTCTCCGGCTGGACTGGTCTCTGAGGGCTGCGTTGTGACTTATATAGGCGGAGACCCCGCCCCCATATGATGTCACAGTCCCTGGGCATGCTGGGACTGTGACGTTTTAGGGGGCGTGGTCGACCACGCCCCCTAAAACGTCACAGTCCCAGCATGCCCAGGGACTGTGACATCATATGGGGGCGGGGTCTCCGCCTATATAAGTCACAACGCAGCCCTCAGAGACCAGTCCAGCCGGAGAGAGCGTCGTGTCAACATCTGGGGGAAGAGAAGAGAAGCCAAGAAGCCCAGAAGCCCAGAAGTCCGGACCTCCGCTCGCAATAGAGCTACATGAAGAGAGCGGAGGGGCCGGCCGAAGACCTGCGACACCGGGAGAAGAGGCCGGAGAGCGGAGAAGAACCAACCGGACGCCGGGAGAAGATGAAGCGGAGGGACCCCCGAAGCCGGAAGAAGACCCCCGAAGCCGGAGGAAGATCCCCCCCCCGGAGCTGTTTAATAAAATATTTTAAAAACCTGTGTAGTGTGTTTTATTACTTACACTTTTTTCCTAGGTAAATGGGTAGGGGTACCATGTACCCCATACTCATTTACATAGGGTGGGGGGCCGGGATCTGGGGGCCCCCTTATTAAAGGGGGCTCCCAGATTCCGATAAGCCCCCGCCCGCAGACCCCGACAACCAACGGCCAGGGTTGTCGGGAAGAGGCCCTTGTCCTCATCAACATGGGGACAAGGTGCTTTGGGGGGGGGGGCGCAGGGCGCCCCCCTCCCCCAAAGCACCCACCCCCCATGTTGAGGGCATGCGGCCTGGTACGGTTCAGGAGGGGGGGGGCGCTCGCTCGTCCCCACCCCCTTTCCTGACCGGCCAGGCTGCGTGCTCGGATCGGGGTCTGGTATGGATTTTAGGGGGACCCCACGCCGTTTTTTCGGCGTAGCGGGGTTCCCCTTTATAATCCATACCAGACCTAAGGGCCTGGTATGCCCCGCGCTCGCCGCAATAGGAAGATTTGTTTTTCCTATTGCAGCGAGCGCGAGATGCAATACCATCCCCTCGTGTCGTACTTGGTCTGTCGGACCAGCCTACACACGAGCGGGCTTTCCGTCGGACCAGCACACACACGAGCGGACTTTCCGCCCGAAACTGAGTCCGACGGAAAGATTTCAAACATGTTTAAAATCTAGGTCCGGCGGGCTTTTGGGAAGAAGTCCGCCGGAAAAGTCCGCCGCCGCCCACACACGGGCGGATTGTCCGGCACACTCTGGTCCGCCGGACCAAGTATGCCGGAAAGTCCGCTCGTGTGTACGCGGCATAAGACACAAAAAATTATTGAATTGTTGAGAAGACTTTATTTGGATTGATTGTTTTACACTTTTCCGTGTGTATAATATGTGATGTGGAATTAATAAAAGATTTTCTGAAAAGACTTTATTTGTTTACATTTTTCTATATGTTTATTATATTTATTTTATTTCACAGTTGTCATAAAGATGGGTGATTCATTGATTGTTTTATTTATCCTAAGCTCTACAGTGTTTAAAATAAGTTTCTTTAACGTGGTGAAATTATAGATAGCAGCAGCATTAAAGGTATTTTGTTGACCCTTATAGCACAGAGATCACACATTTACATGGAAGGATCTGCTAATGCTCTGTGGTGCCTGTTTACTAAGGTTAGATGACTTAGGGTACACAGAGGGATAATGTTGAGATTGTCTGATAATTTTATTTTACATTTTTTAGCTGTTTATACATGTTTAAAGTGACACTAAGCACTAAAAAATATATTCTCTTTAAGTATGAATGGAAGTACCTTCCATTGCTCTCAGTCTCCTCCAAATCTTCAGATTTCTTTTTTCTGCTGCTGTGATCTGACTTCCTGTTAGAGGGTGGCTATGATCATTCCCCATGGTCCCACTGTATGTAGGGATGTATTAGGCTCAATTAGGGAATATGGACTCTGAACTATGGGAATTACAGCGTGCACTGATCAGTGCACATGACTTTCAAATAGCATGCACTGCTCATTCCAAACAGATGGAAGTGGAGAAAGGACATTACAAGGTAGGAAAAATGTCCACTAGTGACATGTCTCATCCAAATGTATAAAGTTTTGTGTATTAAGCTCTGCAAGCAACCTAGTGTTGGCAGGTCTATTAGCCTTAAGGCCCTGTTCACATATCGTGTAGTGGGAACATCGGTTGCTGCTCGCAATTTTAAAAGAGCAATTGTGCAAAAAAAAAGCAAAAGTGCTTCTGCGTGCCATGAGTTCTGGTAGTTGTAGAGACGCAAAAGAAATGTAAGTACAGAGTGCTTGGAATTGTAGTTCTACAGAAGAGGTAGGAATGCTGGTATGGAGTGCTGGGAGTTGTAGTTGTAATTCTAAAGAAGAAGTAGATATACAAGCAAGAAGGGGTGGGAGTTGAAGGCCTATATTATTTTTATTATTATTATTCAGGATTTATATAGCGCCAACAGTTTGCGCAGCCCTTTACAACATGAGGGCAGACAGTAAACTTACAATACAAATCAATACAGGAGGGATCAGATGGCCTTGCTTGTTAGAGCTTACAATCTAGAAGGAGGGTAAAGTGGAGCAAAAGGTAGTAACTGTGGGGGGTGAGCTGATGGAGAAAATGAAAATACAGTTGTTAGGTGAGGGTAGGGTAGGCTTCTCTGAAGAGAAGGGTTTTCAGGAATTGTCTAAAAGCTAATAGAGTAGGAGATAAGCGGACAGATTGGGGTAAGGCATTCCATAGGATTGGAGAGGCTCTGGAAAAGTCCTGGAGGAGAGCATGGGAGGAGGTGACGAGGGAGCTAGAGAGCAGGAGGTCTTGAGAGGAACAAAAAGAACAAGTAGGGTGGTATATAGAGACTAGGCTAGTGATGTAGCTGGGGGCTAAATTGTGGGTGGCTTTGTAAGTAGTTAGTATTTTGAATTTAATTTGTTGGGTGAGCGGAAGCCAGTGGAGGGATTGACAGAGAGGAGTAGCAGACACAGAGCGATTGGTAAGGTGGATGAGTCTGGCAGCAGCATTCATGATGGATTGAAGGGGTGATAGACTATGTAGAGGTAAGCCAATGAGAAGGGAGTTGCAGTAGTCGATGCAAGAGATAACCAGCGAGTGAATTACCAGCTTTGTTGTGTCATTCGTTAGAAAGGGGCGTATTTTGGAGATGTTGCGGAGGTTGAGGCACCAAGATTTAGACAGTGATTGGACGTGGTGCTTAAAGGAGAGTTCGGATTCCAGGACTACACCTAGAACCTCGGCATGTGGGGATGGGCTTATAGTTGTGCCATCGATTTTGACAGAGATATCAGGGGAAAGGACACAGGGGGGAGGAAGAATTATAAGTTCGGTTTTGGATAGATTGAGTTTGAGGAAGTGGTGTGACATCCAGACAGATATATCTGATAGTAAATTAGTGATACGTGAGGAGACAGAGGGAGTGGGTTGAGGGGTAGAGAAATAGATTTGGGTGTCTTTAGCGTAGAGGTGGTAATGGAATCTGACCCTGGGAGGAAGTGTAGATTGAAAATAGGAGAGGTCCAAGAACAGAACCTTGGGGGACTCCAACAGAGAAAAGAAGAGGAGAGGAGGAAGTAGAGTTGTAAGAAACGCTAAAGGTGTGGTTGGATAAGGAGATAGAGAACCAGCGAAGAGTACAGTCATGTAGACCAAAGGTGTGTTTTGAGGAGGAGGGGGTGGTCATCCGTATCAAAGGCAGCAGAGAGGTCCAGGAGTAGCAGAATAGTGTCCATTGGGTTTGGACGTTAGTAGATTGTTAGTTTTAGGAGAGCAGTTTCTGTGTTGAGTGTTGAGTACGAAATCCAGACTGAAGGGGATCAAGAAGGCTATTATCAGCAAGGTGGACGCTCAATCGGTTGTAGACCAGACGTTCAAGGAGTTTGGATACGAAGGGGAGCAATGAGATGGGGCGTAGGTTGTTAAGATTGGATGGGTCCAGTGAGGGCTTTTTAAGTATGGGGCTGACAAGTGTATGTTTTTGAGAGTTGGGGAAGATGCCAGAAGAGAGGGAGAGATTGAAGATGCGAGTTAGAGAGTGTAGAATAGAGCCAGAGGGTGAACGTAGCATTTGCGAGGGAAAAGGATCCAGAGGGCAAGTGGTAAGGTGGACGTTAGCAAGTAGTTTAGCAACCTTGTCTATAGTGGTGGGGTTGAAAGAGGAAAGTAATGATTGTACCTGTGGGCGTGAAGTGTAAAGCGTGGAGGGTATCTCAACAGTAGAGATCTCCTCGCGAATTGTATCAATCTTCTGTTTGAAGTAATTGGCAATCTCCTGGGCAGTGAGTGAGTTGGCGGGTGGAGGCAGTGGAGGATGAAGTAGAGAGTTGAAGGTAGAGAAGAGTTGACGGGGATGAGATGATCAGTTGCTAATGAGAGTGATAAAATAGGTCTGCTTGGCAGTGAGAAGGCTGGAATTGTATTTTTGGTGGGCAGATTTATATTGGTTGAAATATTTCTGAGACTTAGTCTTACGCCACAGGCGCTCATGAACACTAGTCTTTTTCAGACTTCTAGTATCATCTGTTTGCCAAGGTTGAAGGGGTCGGGGCCTGATTCTGTGTGTAGTGAGGGGGGCCAGTGAGTCCAGTGAGGCTAAAAGTGAAGCGTTGAAGACAGAAGTGGCTAGGACAGTGCAGGATAGGGGTGAGATTTTGTCATAGAGGTCATCGAAAGTAGAGTAGAGAAGAGAATGGTTGAGATGACGTAGGGGTCAGAAACCATGAAATCAGACCGAGACAGAAGTACAGTTAAATCACACTTGTTTAATAATAAAAGTGAAAAGAACAAAAGTAGTCAAAACATAGCCAGAGTTCAGTAACCGGAACAGATAGTCAGCCAAACCAGAAGTCAGAGATCAAAGTAGTGGAACAGCAAGCAGGATCTGGAGCCAGAAGGGATGTCAGCAAAGCCAGTCTTTAAACAGAAACGCAGAAGATTTTTCTTGTGATGTTGACCAAGGCAAAGGCAGGCCTCTGGGCTGGATGGCTTAAGTAGGCAGGACTGACGAGCAGGATATGAACAACAGCTGAGTAACTGTGGAGAGAGATGGGAGCCGGAAATTAGCCGACAGCTGAGCAGCCAGCTCAGAGAAGGAAGGGCTGAGCCCAGCCCTGACAGTAGGTTTCTGCGGGTAACTTTTAGGGGGTTAGAGGGAGAGGAGGTTGAGGAGAGGGAGAGAGTGAAACTAATAAGGTAGTGATCAGAGGGAGGGAATGGATAGTTAGAGAGGTTGCATGGAGTGCAAAGGTTAGAGAAAACAAGGTCAAGGGTATTGCCTTCAGAGTGAGTAGGAGCGTGTATCCACTGCTTCAGGTCAAAGGAGGAGGTTGGGCTGAGAAGTTTGGAAGTGGCAGGAGTGTTAATAGTTAATGTTGAAGTCACCCAGAATGATTATGGGGATTTCAGAAGAAAGAAAGTAGGGTAGCCAGGCAGAGAAGTCATCAAGAAAGGTTGATACTGGTCCAGGGGGCCTGTAGATCACAGCTATCCTTAGAGAAACTGGAGTGAAAAGACAAATGCAGTGTGCTTCGAAAGAGGAGAATGACAGGGAGGGAGCTGGTTGAAGTACCTGAAAGGTGCTATGTGGGGCTAGAAGGATTCTGACACCTCCTCCCTTACGTCCACTGGATCTGGGGGAGTAAGTGCAGAAAAGACCACCATGGGATAGGGCAGCAGAAGACGGATTCATGAGCCAAGGTTTTGGTAATGGCGAGTAGATTAAATGAGTTAGCGATAAAGAGGTCATGGAGAGAGGTGAGTTTGTTACAGACAGAGTGGGAATTCCAAAGGGCACCAGAGAAAGGGAGTCTGGTCTTGGGAAGAAGAGAAATGGGAACTAAATTGTGTTGATTGCGGCTGCTGCCAGAGGTTTCAGGGTGATGGATGCATGGGGTACAGTTAAATGATGGAGGCTCGGGGTTTGGGAATATATCTCCAAAGGTTAGGAGAAGCAAGAGGGTGAGGGAGGTAATATGGGAGTAGGATTTATATGAAGGGACATGCCCCAGGGTCCTGGAGATTTTTTGTGTGCGTGGATTTAGAATTAGCAGGAGTTGGTGGGTGCAGTAATAAGGAGAGGACAGAATTGAGGGTGATATATATATATGCTGTGGGGGGGAGAAGAGGGGTGAAGGAGAGATGGTCTAAGGATAGAAGACGGAGCTGTCAAAAGGAGTGGTAGAGAGTGCATGCTACAAGAAAGAGCTGAAGGGGTAAACAAGGCCATCTGATGTCTGTGTGGTGTTTTTCAAAGTATTTTCTTGTGTTCATTTGCTTTGTGCATTCACTGAAGTGCAGAGTCAGAAGTGCTCCCACTTTGAGAAAGAGCCCAGTTGCAAATGTGCCCCCTGCAAATGCTTCCCCCAAAAGATGCTTATATTTATACTGATAGGGATGGGGGTGGGTGCATTTCAATTATCAATTAGGAGGTAATAAAGGTTTGCTGGTTAACAGGGCAAAATTCTCACTTCAGAAACAGACTAGCAAAAGGGCACTAAAGTTAACGGGCCATAATTTTGGGTAAGACAAGGGAGATAATAAAGCAATGTAATGTTGACAGGTCTACAGACGGTTAAGCAAAAAACATACCAGTATTATTAAATAGACATAAGCAAAAGCAGATAGCAGTGTTTCAGTTTTTGGGTGCAGATGTTTCAGCATACACAACACATACCTTCGTCCCTTCAGGCGGCTGGGCTGGGCTTACTCTCTCAGCTCCACACTGCTTCCTCCCCCTTCTTTCTTCTTTTGCGTGCCAGATGCCGCAGTTCAATAGAGAGAGGAAAGATGCTATTGGTGTATACCATGGGTGAACAGAACATTCCATCTACAATACTTGGCAAGTAAGAATAGCATGGCAGTAGTTTGTATGCAGAGTGAATTTTGATATAGCTACAGTCCCTTCCCCACAAACCTCATCTGCAGAGTCCTGTTCCCCTAAGGGTAAATTTAAAAAGTTGGATAGTGGGGTCGCAGGAGGTAGACCATACTGAACATGTGCAATGGCTACATTTGCTGAAACCATTGCTAAAAAGACTTGGGGATGGGAGACATTTCAGAAAACATGACACTGCAAGCAAAGACAAGCAATACAAACACTTCCAACAGCAGATCAGTGCTGCATCACAAGCCCAGCATTTCCCAGACTTTAAGAAAAAAGGTCCCTAATCATTTGAATCATCTTTAATGATTTCTATTCATAACAGTGGTTTCTCCTATCATCAGCTAATTGATCACCCAGCTATCATCAGCCAATTGATCACAAAGGCTCTTTTTATACATTCTGATATGTTCTATTGCCTTCCGTTTACTGATCCACTGGGATACTAATGTATATGGTATGGTACTCCCCCCAAATCGTAAATAAAATCCATATACAGTGACAAATGTCACTGCTAAAAATTTACTTTAGATCAAGTAAACCACAAATGAAAATGCAGCTCTTCTCAAGACTCACCTATAATGTTCAAAGTACACATATGGTACAGCATGTCTACGGTGTGTCATATTCATTGTGTAAAGGTTGGAGACATAAAATGGCCATTATATTTATCTTCACCCATGCTTTAAGGAAACCTGACAGGTGGGAAACACATATGACATAGTTGCCTATCTGCCATGCTATCTCTATGGGGTTGATTTCCTAAAGGAAAATAGACTGCTGACTTTGTAAGGAAATTTTCACCAGAGCTTAGTACTGAGCTAAGGCTCTGTTTCCACTACTGTGACTTATTTTGCGACTTGACACATGTCAAGTCGCATGACAAGTCAAAACCCATGTATTTCAATGGTCCCCGTTCTAATTGGTGCGACTCAAGTCGCAGCGACTCCAAAAAAGGTTCTTGCACTACTTTGTTCCGTCTTCGGTGCGACTTGTTCTCCATAGAAAGGTATTAAGTCGCAATGCAGTCGTATGTACATGTCTGACACCGCGACTTTGTTGCGACTTCCACGGAAGTCTACGGAAGCACATGATCTCTGCTCCTCCCAAATACATCACTTCCTATATTGATGTATGTGAGTGTGAAAGACAGCAGGAAGCATGCCTAAGGCTAGAAAAAACAAGCGACAAGTGCATGACAATGAGGAAATTATTCGGCTTGTCAGACAACGTCCAGCAATATATGACCTCAGAGATCCAGGTTACAAAGATCATGCAAAGAAGGAGAGAGCATGGTTGGAAGTGGCTCGCATATATTATGAGACCTGGGACTCTTTATCAGCCACAGAACGTTCTTCAAAAAGTAAGTGGTTGATATATGCTGCTTAGCACTTTGCGCCTTGCACCTATTTAAATATTCTGCAACCAATGGGTGTGTTTTAACAATGTGCACCGTGTTTTCTTGGTGGGGACCGCTTCTCCTGCCAGGAGATCACAATGGTTTGGCAGGAGGGAATCCCCTGTCAACACCATCTGTGTTGATGGTGGAATTTATATACCGTATTTATCGGCGTATAACACGCACCGGCGTATAACACGCACCCCAATTTAGGAGGGAATTTTAAGGAAAAAAAAACTTTTAGGAGGGAAGTTGAAGGGAAAAAAACTTACATTTAAATGCCGATCATTGCAGCCTTCTCAGTGCAGCCTTGCCCCAGTGCAGCCATGTCAGTGCAGCCTTCTCAGTGCAGCCTTGCCTCAGTGCAGCCATGTCAGTGCAGCCATGTCAGTGCAGCCTTCCTCAGTGCAGCCTTGTCAGTGCAGCCATGTCAGTGCAGCCTTCCCCAGTGCAGCCTTGTCAGTGCAGCCATGTCAGTGCAGCCATGTCAGTGCAGCCTTCCCCAGTGCAGCCTTGTCAGTGCAGCCATGTCAGTGCAGCCATGTCAGTGCAGCCTTCCCCAGTGCAGCCTTGTCAGTGCAGTCATGTCAGTGCAGCCATGTCAGTGCAGCCTTCCCCAGTGCAGCCTTGTCAGTGCAGCCATGTCAGTGCAGCCATGTCAGTGCAGCCTTCTCAGTGCAGCCTTCTCAGTGCAGCCTTCCCCAGTGCAGCCTTCCCCAGTGCAGCCTTCTCAGTGCAGCCTTCCCCAGTGCAGCCTTGCCCCAGTGCAGCCTTGCCCCAGTGCAGCCTTCCCCAGTGCAGCCTTGCCCCAGTGCAGGCTTCGATCCCCTGTCCCTGCTTTGTGGGCTTCAAAATCGCCGACCGCGATTTGAAAATGGCGCCGCCGGCGCCGAAATACAAAGAGCCGGTCCTCGTCTCTTTCCGGCGGCTCTCGTTCACTTTCGGTTCCACTTGTAGTCCCGAGCGGAGCTATCTGAGTAGGTTCGGATAGCTCCGCTCGGGACTACGAGTGGAGCCGAAAGTAAACGAGAGCCGCCGGAAAGAGCCGAGGACCGGCTCTGTGTATTTCGGCGCCGGCGGCGCCATTTTCAAATCGCGGTCGGCGATTTTGACACTTTGACAGCTCGGGATCGCAGGGGATCGGCGTATAACACGCACCTGTGACTTTCCCCTGATTTTAAGGGGAAAAAATTGCGTGTTATACGCCGATAAATACGGTAGTTACTTTCCTGTAACCTGTGGCTGCAGGAAAGTAAATCTGTGTGTGTGGGCCAGCAAATAATATTTGACCACGGTTCTAATAATATTAAATGGTATTAAAGATGGCCCTGTCAACATCCTCCAGCACATGGCAAATTATGTAGGTGTCATGGGTAATATATTTAGCGGTTGTTTTAACACCATCCATATCAATTATGCAGCCTAGCAAAATGAATGACCTATAGGCAGTTACTAAAGTTTTTGGTTTAAATTTATTTGCTTTATATTTTGTAGTGCACTCATTACAAACTCGATGGAGAAGGCTCAAAGACTGCTACAACCGGTACTTACGAAAATTAAAAGAAGGAAGGAGTGGTTCCGGCTCAAAAAGATTAGCCCCATATGCCCATGCCGAGCAATGTCTCTAGGCCTTTGCGAAGATCTTCAAGGGGAAGTGCCCGGCCTGTGAAACCCATGGATAAAATTTTAGATGTAGTCAGTCAGATGTCCACTAAAATCGCTGAAAAACAGTGTGAAGACACAGCATTTCTCACTGTAATTTTAGGCATATGTAAACAGGTACCCCCTGAGAAAAAATATGCACTCAGGATGGCTTTGCTGTCAACTGCTCAATCATTTGTGGGTGAGGGGCCAACAACATCCTCAGCATATATGCAACCCCCCCTTCCCCAATATCCCCCTTATCAACAATACACTCACTTTCCAAGTACACAGTATGCTCCACCAATAAACCGTCCATACTGTGACCAGTATGGTAATATGCTGAATCCCTCAAGGCCACGCACGTTGCATCCAATTCCTGCCCCCACTACCTCTACCCTTGGCCCCCCAACCACTCACCAACTTAGGCAGCCTACACCTAGTCAGGTTCCGCCTTTTCTGGAAAGGAAATATTACCCTGGTCCATCAGTGGATTTCCCTGTACCAACCAATAGTTCAGTTTCCGGGACCACTGAAAACAAAACATACGAGCAATTGTAATTTTCGATTATTTTTGCTGTGGGTTTAAGACTTGTTCTATATTTTTTGGTTGGTTGAGGAGGCCAAAACAACAACTGTTGAATTTTTGAGTTCATGGATCTTATTTCTTTATTTTTGCCTTCTTGCAAAAAGAGTTGTCTTGTAAAAAAGATTCAGATTATATATTTTATTTTTTTATGACTTTTATTTGGGTGTTTTTCAAAGTGAAATATTTTATTATTTTAATATTTGCTGTGCTTGTTAAAAAGTAAAAAAAAAATGGTGTAGTTCACCAAAACACATAAAAAAAATGTTTTGGTGCATTCTTGCACAAAATTCAGGAAAATAACAATTATTCTGGTTACATTATGCATTTTCTGCTTATCCTTTTTTCGAATTTGTGGTAAAGACCTGTTATTCTGCATTTGGATGCAATGAAACATAACAGACATCTAAATAATATTACAATAAAATGCATGACATACATTATGCAATGGCATCCTGCTGCCAGGGGACAGAACCAGCAGCAGACATAGAATAAGACGAGAATCCCTCACGCACAGTGGCACCATTGGTGGTGCCCCTACTGGCACTCCATTGTGCACCTTCCAGATCGTGCATGAGGGAATCTTCAAAAAGATAGCCATCACGAATTCTAACAAAATTATGAAGCACACATGCTGCTTTTACTGCAGATATTGCATTCTCAAGTTTTAAATTAATCGGTGTATGTAGCAAACGGCACTTGTTGGCTAAAATGCCAAATAAACATTCTACCACTCGTCTTGCCCTCGTTAACCGGTAATTGAAGATTCCCTTCTCTTCACTCAGACACCTATTGGAATAAGGCCTTAATAGATGCTCACTGAGAGCAAAGGCCTCATCCCCAACATACACAAATGGCATTGGCGGCCCATTTGTTCCTGGCAACGGACAGTCCTGTGGCAGGTCCAGACCATTTTCCCGCAACATTCTTCCAAACGATGATCTTTGGAAAATACTGGAGTCTGAGCTGCTGCCATATGATCCTATGTCTATATAGCTAAAACAATAATTGGCATCAGCCACTGCTAGTAATACAAAAGAAAATTTTTTTGTAATTAAAGTATTTTGTTCCACTGCCGATGGGCATCACTACCCTCATATGTTTTCCGTCAATTGCCCCTAGACAATTTGGGAAATTGCAACGATCCCAGAAAACTTCCGCTATCTTGCACCAATCTTCGCAAGTGGGCTTCTTCAGGACCAAATCCCTAAGGACATTCCAGATGTCTCTGCAGGTATCGTGGACAATATTGCTGACAGTAGTTTTGCCAACCAAAAACTCATAATGCAAACTTGCAAAGGAATGTCCAGTTGCCAGGTACCTAAAATGGAAAAGTACATACATTTTATGATAATGATACATATTTACACAAAGCTACTTCAATAAACTAAAAAAAAAGAGCTAGGAAGGAGGTGCCTGAGGAAGTGAAGGAAGAAGAGGAGCAGGAGAAAGACACTGGTGATGTAGAGGCAAAGTTAAGGTTGGAAAAACAATCTCACGCACAATTACATGCTAGTATTTATTTTTTTACTTCATGTAAAGAGGATGAAAGAATGATGTGGATATCCAAATGCCACATAGAAGTTAAGAAGAAGAAATAGTAGGTATGAAAAGTTACCTCAATGTTATTATGAGTCTTTCAACAGCTGGAATACTCCTTCGGAAACATGTGTTTTGTCGCTCTAGATGGCTAGAGAGCAAAGCCAACAATTCATCAAAACTGTAAAGAGAAAATATATGGCTATTATCTACATTGACCATGTAAAAATCAAACATTTAAAAATCGAGTTCCATTTTTATAACAATTTGATCAGATTATAGTTAACACTTCTAGCTATTCAAACCTAAAAATTCTAAAAAGAGTCATACTGACCAGGCATATACACATTTTCATAAATATATCTGGCAGCATTTGCAAGTTGACATCAAAAAATGTTCTCACCTTCTAATTGACATCCTTGTGTAGTTGAAGAATTTGTCTTCATGATCACAGAGGTCGTTGTAAAGGACCCCAAACTGGCCTCTCACTTCCCTTTGGGCGATGATGGAATGGATCCAAAACCTATGCCTTCTCCTCCTCCGGTTATCCTCCTCTTCTTTATCTATAAATGCTGCTACAGCAGCCAAAATGACTGCTGACCCAACATATTGCATAGCCAACATGTTTGCTAACAAACATACAACACGTGACAACGAAAGAGGAAGGGGAAATAACTAAGCAGGATAAGGAATTACATCACTATGACTAAATCGCAGAACATTCAAGTCGCACAAAGTCGTTATTAAAGTTGCAACAAAACGCACCACAAATCGCATCGCAAAATCGCAGTGTAAATCGCGCGACTTTGGGGACGCACTAGTGGAAACATAGCCTAAGTCCTTGAGCTGACAATGCTTACCGTGAACACAAATCCCAATCAGAATTGTCTGCCCTGCCCCACCCTTCCCCCACCCTTAGCCCTTTTTAGGGGATGTTCTGTGGACCAGCTGAGAAGAACGCAGGTAAGACTGACAACGCAGCTTAGGATTTCAGTATATAAAGTGAATAACTCAACACCAAGTTTAACATATTTGTACATGTTGTTCATATGGGCGGCACAGTGGTGTAGTGGGTAGCACTCTCGCCTAGCAGTAAGAAGGGTCGCTGGTTCAAATCCCAACCACGACACTACCTGCCTGGAGTTTGCATGTTCTCCCTGTGTCTGCGTGGGTTTCCTCCGGGTACTCCGGTTTCCTCCCACACTCCAAAGACATGCTGGTAGGTTAATTGGATCCTGTCTAAATTGGCCCTAGTATGTATGAATGTGAGTTAGGGACCTTAGATTGTAAGCTCCTTGAGGGTGTAGGGACCGATGTGAATGTATAATGTATATGTAAAGCGCTGCGTAAATTGACGGCGCTATATAAGTACCTGAAATAAATAAATAAATAAATAAAATATGCCCCCTTAATCTCCTCTTCTCAAGAAAATAAATTCAGTTTCTCTAATCTTTCCTCATAGCTGAGCTCCTCAATGCCTCTTATCAGTTTGGTTGCACTTCTCTGCACCTTCTCCAGTTCCCCGATATCCTTTTTGTGAATATATATAGAAAGTTCTGCAAGCCTCCTCTACTTATGAATTGCCTAAAATGGCACTATAAACCAGCTGCAAGCGTTAAATACGTCTCATAAAGCCATGCAGATAAAAGCAAAAATAAATAGATACGCTGCGCTTCCAAATATGAAAAAGACTCTACACATTAAGTGTATGAAATAACCTAGGTGCAGATATGCATGTGAAATGCACACAATAATAAATGCAGTCTGTGTTCCTACTGTAGAAAAGTGACAGTAGTGCAACAAATAAATATAAATTCTTAAAAATAGCTATAAAGTGCTGTAACGTGCATCCATGTGATAAATAATTATATCAAAATTAATGTCCATAAGATCATGTAGTGGACCTAATCCACTAAAGAAAGAAAGAAATAAAAAGTGCTCCTGTGTGCATATGTGACATCCAATTAAATCAATTCAAAAGTGCTTTTAAAGTCCATGCGATTTGAAAAATGCTGTGTAGCCAATCCAAAGCAAGCCATGGTGATATCAGTCAGGTGCTCCCCCCTAGGTGATAGACACTCCCCTCAAAGCGTGTGACTTTGCATTTAAGCTCAGTCAATACATGCGTATGAACCACCTCTGGGGCTCTGCAGATTTAGCCAAGCTCCTGGATCCGTTAGCACAGTACCTCGGATTGATAAAAAAAAGGAACTGGATGGTGTAATATTGTTTAAACAGTTTTATTAATCACATGAACCCCCCTGTGGGTTACTCACATAGACCAGGCGCGTCAGTGCGCCACTCTGCATCAAGCAAACAGCATAAAAAACGAACTGCTATTGGGATGGTATAGGGTTCCTTCCTGACAGATCTCCTGCTGTACGTCAGTCCTGTCCCCTCCCCAACGCGTGTCGATGTCTCCAAATTATTTTGTAATGGGCCTACATGCTCAGACCTGACCTTTTTGCTATTGATATATTTGAAGAATTTTTTGGAGTTTGTCCTACTATCTTTTTCAATCTGTCGTTCATTTTGAATTTTTGTGTCCTTGATATCTTTTTTACAAATTCTGTTATACTTTGCTGTGAGTTTACATACAGTCTTTTTGAAGAATTCCCATTTCTGTTCTGTGTTCATCTATGCTAATATTCCCTCCCAGTCTAAGTCTTGGAGAGCAGCCCTCATCATTGGAAAATGTAAGTGTTTTTATATTTCTAGTATGAGCTTGTTGCCTACAGCTAACATTAAATGAAATAAAGTTATGGTCACTGCTACCCAGATGTTCTTTCATATTATTATTATTATTATTATACAGGATTTATATAGCGCCAACAGTTTACGCAGCACTTTACAACATTAGGGGAGACAGTACAAGTACAATACAATTCAATACAGGAGGAATCAGAGGGCCCTGCTCGTTAGAGCTTACAATCTAGGAGCATATGAACATTAGTAATAAGCTTTGCATTGTTTGAGATTACCAGGTCCAACAGAGCATCATTCCTAGTGGGGCCTCTATAAACTGTACCTTAAAATTATCTTATAATAGGTTTATAAATTTTTGCCCTTTAACTGTCCCAGCAGTGCAATTACTCCAGTCAATCTTCAGGTAGTTAAAATCCTCCATTAGTATAACTGTCCCAGCCCTTGCAGCCCCTTCTATCTGTGCAAGGAGCTGAGTCTCCATCTCCTCATTAACACTGGTTGGCCTATAACAAACTCAAATTATTACTTTTGAGGTACACACGCCCATGTACAGTTCCACCCATAATGTTTCAGCCTCATCACATTCTCCATCAACTAGGTCCTCTTTCACACTCGCTTTGAGATCACTTCTCACATAGAAACAGACACCACCACCCCTCTGTTTTACCCTGTCTTTCCAAAAGAGAGCATAGCTAGGAATATTAATAACCCAGTCATGTAAAGAATGAAGCCAAGATTCAGCAATACCAATGCAATCATAGTTCTCTTCATGCACCAAAGCTTCCAACTCACCTATTTTGCTTGGCAGACTTCTGGCATTGATGAACAAACACTTTATTTCATTGTCACATTTTGTACACACATTTTGCTTATTTTTTCTTGTTGTACAATTAGTACCATTTCCCATGGTTGCTTGTAACAAGGGAACCTTTTTATCCTCTGCCATAGACCTCCCCTCATCTTTCCCCATTCCACCCACCAATAGGGACTGACCCCTGTCTGACCTGTCTGGCCAATTGTAATCTAATTCATCCTCTCCCTCAATCCTAGTTTAAATACACCCCCTGCCTTCCCATTACCTCTCCCCCAGAACAACAGACCCCCTTCTATTTAAGTGCAAACCATCTTTAGCATATAGGTTGTACTCCAATGAAAGGTCAGCCAAGTGCTCTAAATCAGGGATCTCCAAACCAAGGCCCTCCAGCTGCTGCAGAACTACATGTCCCATGAGGCATTGTAAAACTCTGACACTCACAGACATGACTAGGCATGATAGTAATTGTAGTTCCTGAATAACTGGAGGGCCATAGTTTGGAGACCCCTGCTCTACATGATGGTAGAATCAAGAGATATTTTTCTCCAGGAGAATTGTGCATGTTTTATAGAGGTATAAAAAATATGGATTTTTTTCAGACATACCTGTCCTGAAAAAGTTTCATGGTCTAAAAATGCCATGAGACTAAAACATCCTTTTTACTTAAAGCGTATTTCCACTTTTGCAGTCAAATTTGAGAAATCCATAACATGCCTAAAAAAAAAAAAAAAAAAAAAAAAAAATCTTACTTTTTAGAAAAAATAGTGCCATGGCTGACTGCAAGGTTTTTGAACAATGTCAGAGTGAGTTTGCCCCAGATCTGTTCTCATTAACATACAAATTAAGAAACCCAGCCTCTAAACCTCTATACCTTTGTTAGGCAAGACAATGGTCAATATAACAATATAACAATATAACTATGCTGAATAATGAAGATCTGCTGCAATGTCAGAGTAAGTTTGCCCCAAATCTGTGCTCATTAACGTACAAATCAATATAAGGAAATGATTCTGGGTGCCTGCACTTCCAAAAATCCTTTTATTGAAGCTTCATATGACAAGTGGTTGACAGATGGAGCAGGGGACAAAGAGGTAGACATGTTTCGCGCAAATGTTAGCGCTTAGTCATCTGATAATGACTAAGCACTAACATTTGCGTGAAACGCATCTACCTCTTTATCTCAAAAGTCCTTCATTAAAAGGATTTTTGGAAGTGCAGCCGTCTGAAATCATTTCCTTATGTTACACAGCATGCAAGCTGAGCTAGCACCTGACTAGTGTGTGTGGGGGTTAACCAAAGACTCGCTCACCTGGAGCGGCTTTTCTTGTTTCATTGAACATACAAATCAAGAAGCCTATTTTCTAAACTTCTAACTCTTTGTTAGGACAGACAGTGGTCAAATCTATCTGTCACATACCTTGCGGCTGAGCCTGATGTGCAGAAGGAGGCCTCTGGTACACCTCCGGTTTGGGGACCACTGATGTTGCGACAGTGGCCGCGAGAGCATGGTGAGGTATGAGTGCCTGTGTAGCCTTCCACTGGAAGTATTGATGCATAGCAGGTGCATCACCAGAGTGGACCGGATCACTGGAACAGTAGATGTCAGCAGGAACAGCAGACCCTGGGCTGGTAGACAGCAGGCAGCGGTAGACATCGGCTGATAGCAGGTGCAAGGAAACTAGTGGACTGCAGTAGAGGAAGCTCCAGTGGGAGCTAGGCAGGTGCAAGCAGGGCATATAATCAACTGGATGCGAGGTCAGCAACAGATGGTCAGATACAGGCATAGGCGGCAGGCAAGGAAATGTTAGGGTACAGGCAGAGGTTGGCAACACAAGATCAGGCATATTGGCAGAAGCAGAGCAAAGTCCAGAGAGAAGCTAAGGTCAGGGCAAGTAGCGTTAAAGCGAAGTCAGGAGTAAGTCGGGTCAAACACAGAAGTCAGCAAAATCGGATACAGGAACACAAGTACAGCTGCAGATTAGACAGCAATGGACTAGTGCAGCTGCTGCACTTATATAGGCCATTTAGCACCAGTGTCAATAGTGTCAATTCGCATGAAGATGTGCATGCGCATCTTCATGTGCAGGTGCCCAGCAAGACAGGCACCCACAGGGCCACACCTGTGCATTTGCATTCACCTTGGAACTTTAGCTGCACTATGGCCAGCATGTTCCTGACACTAGCTATGCTAAAAAAAAAAGACAGGTGTTCTGCCTGTCACAGGCGCTTGTTCAGGAGGCAGCACTGTGTGTGACCGCGAGTGGAGGCAAATCAAGTGTAAACTGTTGCAATTCCTGCTCTGTGATCCGGCCAGCTCTCCTCTTCCTCCACGCTCTCTTCCCCTGTGATGATCCGGCTGCCCTCTCTCTTCCTCCATGCTCTCTTTCCCTGAGCGAACGGCTCCCATTCAACCCCGCCTGTGATGGCGGTGCTTGCTCCCCCCGCTCCCAGGCAGCCCACGCTTGCCAGCCATCATTTTCCACTCGCAAAATGCGAGTAGGTGAATGGAAAATTTGAGGGCTGCACTAATGCACTCTCATACCATTACAGATGCAGGCTTTTTGAACTGAGCGCTGATGACAAGATCCCTTCCTTTAGTCCAAAGAAAGCTGTGCCCATGATTGCTGAAAAATTTTCAGATTTCCATTCATCTGACAGTTTTCCACTTTGCTACAAACCACTTTAAATGAGATTTGACCTAGAAAAGATGATGGCATTTCTGGATTATGTTCAGATATGACCTTTTCTTTGCATGACAGAACTGTACCTTGCATATTTGGATAGCGCGGTGAACTGTGTTCACAGGCAGTGATTTTTGGAAGTATTCCAGAGCCCATGCAGTGATGTTCCTCACAGAATCATGCCTGTTTTTAATGCAGTGACATATGAGGGCCTGATTACAAGCATTCAATATTGCGTTCCGATCTTGTCCCTTGCACACAGAGATTTCTCCAGAATCTCAGAATCTTTTGACGATATTATGTACTTTTGAAGATGGTATACTTAAAGTCTTTGTAAATTTAATATTCTATTAAAATAGTACATTTTGTCTGTTTATTAATTTGATATGTTTTCTATTTTCTATTATGAATAAAATATGGATTTATGAGATTTGCAAATCATTGCATTCTGTTTTTCATGTAGATTTTATACAGTGTCCCAACTTTTGTGAAGGTTGGCGTTGTACAGTGGGGACGGAAAGTATTCAGACCCCCTTAAATTTTTCACTCTTTGTTATATTGCAGCTATTTGCTAAAATCATTTAAGTTCATTTTTTTCCTCATTAATGTACACACAGCACCCCATATTGCCAGAAAACCACAGAATTGTTGACATTTTAGCAGATTTATTAAAAAAGAAAAACTGAAATATCACATGGTCCTAAGTATTCAGACCCTTTGCTCAGTATTTAGTAGAAGCACCCTTTTGATCTAATACAGCCATGAGTCTTTTTGGGAAAGATGCAGCAAGTTTTTCACACCTGGATTTGGGGATCCTCTGCCATTCCTCCTTGCAGATCCTCTCCAGTTCTGTCAGGTTGGATGGTAAACGTTGGTGGACAGCCATTTTTAGGTCTCTCCAGAGATGCTCAATTGGGTTCAAGTCAGGGCTCTGGCTTGGCCATTCAAGAACAGTCACATGTTGTGAAGCAACCCCTTTGTTATTTTAGCTGTGTGCTTAGGGTCATTGTCTTGTTGGAAGGTAAACCTTCTGCCCAGTCTGAGGTCCTGAGCACTCTGGAGAAGGTTTTAGTCCAGGATATCCCTGTACTTGGCCGCATTCATTTTTCCCTCAGTTGCAACCAGTCGTCCTGTCCCTGCAGCTGAAAAACACCCCCACAGCATGATGCTGCCACCACCATGCTTCACTGTTGGGACTGTATTGGACAGGTGATGAGCAGTGCCTGGTTTTCTCCACACATACCGCTTAGAATTAAGGCCAAAAAGTTCTATCTTGGTCTCATCAGACCAAAGAATCTTATTTCTCACCATCTTGGAGTCCTTCAGGTGTTTTTAGCAAACTGTCTCCTGTCCCGCAGGCTACTAGATTTACCAACACAAGATTGGAGACTCACTAAGTGACACCTCAGACTCCCTCAGCATGTCACCAACAAAATCGCAGAAAGCAGCGGCGGCAAAACTTGAGCAGTACCGCGACAAGACAAGGAGGACATGGAAGAAGATGGCGTCCCTGAAGAAGCGGGGGGGAGACCGATCGGCAGGCGATACTGACAGACTACTTGAAGCAATCACTGCAAGCAATGGGGGGAAAAGCAAACTTAGGACTTTAATTGGGACGCAAGGGAAAGTTTGCGCCCCCATCCTTAATATCATGAAAAAGAGGGGGGGGGTTGGGACTTTGAATGGGGTGCGCATGATGCAGCCCAATCACACTCACAGAGGTGCAAACATATGTATGTTTATTAAGGACCAATGATCAACATGGCATAAAAACGCATTGCATACATTAGACATAAAATAATCGCATATAGACAATCAATCTATGTATAAACAACCATGGGACATGGGTAGGTACAATTATGCATCTTAATCCCCCAAGCAAGATAAAAGTCATGTGAAGTAAAAAACATCTGAAAATTGGTCAATGTGTGTTTGATGCATCAAAGGTAGGCCCGACGCTGCGTTTCATGGACTTCAATCCACTCTTCAGGAGCCAGATGCATCTAAATTCTATAAAAAATGTATGAGAAGCAATATAGTATCATGGGTCTAACAAAATCAGCAGAACAGGGGGAAATTTGGGCATAATGAGCCATTCCAAAAAGGTTACTCACATGATAGCCAAAACCGGGACCGTGCGACAAAACAAAGCCAGGGGTAAGCCATGGAGCCTGGCAAAAGGGAGCTGAGAGGGGGACCTCAACGAGGAACACCGGACTGCACACACCAACACCCCGCAGTGGAGGGGACTTCTATAATGTAGGAAATATATAAAATGTATCTATGATGATACAAGTAACAAAAAACGAGATGATATAAGCTGCGGATGTCACCAAGGTGATTGAAAAAAGCACCCGGAAGATTACCTTGAAGAATGCATGTGATGTTTGAAGCCACATAGATAGGAGAGGATCAGGGTGTGCATAGGTTGTATCACCGTCTCTGAATACCATAAAGCAGGGAGTGAGATGCAGCCCCAGCATGGAACGCCAGCTCCCCCTCAGCGTCACGCAGGCATGACACAGTGGAGCAAAACCTAGGCGAACGCCAGAGAAGCTCACCGCATGTCAGCCCAGCTGATATACCGGACGTCTGTGTGTGCGACGTCCAACCAAGGAAGTCACATGCACAGTGCCGGGGGCATGGCGCCGATGCACGGTGGAAAGATCCGCCCAGCCACCCACCCCCAACCCTGTGGAGGGGAGGTAGGAGGGCGGACACCAGCATGCATCGCAGCTCCTGGGAAACAGGACATCTGCCCACCCACCGAAAATGAGTCACACAGACCCAGTCTGCCCACAGGGAGTAAAAAAATGTATAAAGTGGTAAAAGATCAAAGTATGTGAACTGTCAGTGCAATAAACGTTCCATATAAAGCATGCTGAATTACGGCCGGACCCGGTAGGAATCCGCCATAAGAGAGCGATGGGCTACAATCATGAGCACCTCCATCCCTAATCAATGCAAGCAATGGGGGGAAAAGGGAACTTAGGACTTTAATTGGGACGCAAGGGAAAGTTTGCGCCCCCATCCTTAATATCATGAAAAAAAGGGGGGGGGGGTTGGTACTTTCTGCAGAACTTCCCTCACAGCACAAATTGCGGAGGTCAAGATGGATATTTCCCTCATTAGGCAAGACTTCCAAAAGCTCAGGGACAGGGTGAAGGGAGCTGAGACCAGGCTGAGCACAGTGGAGGATGCCATTCCACCCTTACAAACATCCTCAGACCACATGCAACAGCAAATACACCAACCCCTCACCAAACAAGATGATATGGAGAATAGGCTGAGAAGATGTAATTTATGCCTGATAGGCCTGCCAGAGGGGACTGAGGGCAAGGACACTACCACGTTCTTGGAACAACTTCTAATCAACACCTATGGGAGAGAAGCCTTTTCCCCCATGTTTGCAGTGGAGCGGGCACACCGCATGCCAACCAGACCCCCCCCCCCGCATTGAGCCCCCCTCGCACATTCTTAGCTAAACTCCTCAACTGCAAAGAACGAGACGCAGCCCTGAGGATGGCGAGGGAGAAAGAAAACATCCCAGTAGGGAATGTTAAAGTAGCTATTTTCCCAGATTTTTCAGCGGAGGTACAACGCCATCGCCAGAGCTTTATGGAGGCCAAGCTCAGGCTGAGGAACTTACATTACAAATACTCCATGCTCTTTCCTGCCCGCCTCAGAATAGAACATGACGGTCGTGCAGTCTTCTTTGAGGATCCTGAAGAGGTGATTTCATGGCTGGAACGCCGTGCTATCCCTGAAAGAGTGCAACATGGAACCTTTTATGAGCCAGCGCGAGTACAAAGCACAAATCCTGGACATTTACCGTATAAGAGTCCACTTACTCTCCGGAGCTCCGGAGGGGCAGAAGTCCTACCAGCCACATGCATTGTGCAGCGAGATTTTACCCCATACACCACTGGAAAGCAGTACCATGAATACTGGAGTCTATTCTGGAACATGCTAGATGCATTTAATAGGAAACAAGGGGATCGAAAAACCATGACATACCTTGAACAACTGATATGGGTGATATCCTTTGACCTACTCAGACCCCAGGGACAGATGTTCTACATCCTCTATACAACCTGGAAGATGGAATGTTTCCCAGTTGGACACAAGTTAAGGGAATACGCCCGCACCAGTTTGGGAAAGTGCAGGGCAGGGACGGGGGTGGGAGTTCATTTGTTTATAGTTTTGTTGAACTTAATTGTGCATACTAACCACAGAAAACAGGTAACATTCCGAAGGCTATGCTCATGTGAGTGTTCATATATGTTGTGTGATTCAATATTGATGCATCCATGTCTGAATATTAGGAACCTATGTGCCTCACGCACAAAGAGCAAATTGCTTAACATAACTGTGTCATTAGATCTAAAAAAAACTCTACTCATGGCATCTCTAAAATTTCTTACGTGGAATGTGAGGGGCATGCACAAGAAATTTAGCGTGCAGCAGTCTTCACATTCCTCAAGAAACAGCATGCCGATGTGATAGCCTTGGTGAAAACACATGTTGAGGGGAGCATCCAGATGGCACTTCGCCGGCCATGGGTTGGGTGGGCGTATCATTCTACCCACACATCCCATTCCAGGGGAGTCTCAGTCTTGATAGCTAAATCTGTACATTTTGAGTTATGTGAACTATCCACTGATCCACAGGGACGATACGTATTTCTCCTAGCTAAATAATACGGGGAACCCCTACTCATATTGGCCTTTTATGTGCCACCCCCCATTTAACATCACCATAATTAAAGAGGGACTGTCATTCATGGCCCGCCACCCTGCTATATCTGCAGTTTGGCTAGGTGACTTTAATACCACACTAAACCCAACCCTGGACAGGCTACAACTGACTGCGCCTACCCTGAATGCTCCCAACGAAACTAGATTCTATAAGCTCATCTCCACCTTTCATTTAACAGACACATGGCCCCACAAGTTCCCACAAACTAAATCGTACTCATGCTTCTCATCCTCTCATAACTCCATGTCCCGCATAGACTTCATACAAATTTCCCACAGATTGACACCGCGACTATTAGAGGCTGCATTCTGCCCCAGAATACTCTCGGATCATAGTCCCTACTGGATTACATTAAGCATCCCCATCGCCAAACCACCACGATCCTGGCGTTTGAACCCATTTTGGCTCTCTCTCCTACCGGAGGATGATGAGCTCACGGGTAAGTGGAGACTATATTTTGCGGAGAATGACAAGTCAGCATTGCCCTCTACAGTATGGGACTCCTTTAAGCTATTCGCTCGCTTAACGTTAATTATTGATATCAATAAAATCAAGGCAAATTCCGCCAGTGCCCTCGGTAAGGCGCTGGAGGTCCTATCCTCCGCTGAAAGAGATTTTGCCACCACCCCAACCCCCCGCAAATGCAAACCTGCTTAAACTACAGACTAGAGTAGTCACCCAGCTACAATTTCAGAAAGCAATCCAAAAACTTTTTTTCTCTAAACAAAAAATGTTTGAATATGGGGAAAAAGTGGGAAAGTTATTGGCGTACTTGGTGCACAGTGAAGATAGACCCCCGGTGGTTATCACACTACATGGCCCTGGAGGACAACAAATAACAGACCCACCCATGGTAACCTCCATGTTTAGAGACTTCTTTGCCGACTTGTACAAAACGACAGCTCCCACTGAGACACAATCAATGTTCCTCTTTCTTGAGAAGGTGACTTTCCCACAGCTGACAAAAGAACAGGTAGCCCTACTAGAGGCACCCCTCACCACAGACAAAATCACAATTGCCATTGCCAGTTTCGCCAGGTCTAAATCCCCAGGATCAGACGGGCTCCCAATTGAGTTTTATTCCCAATTCAGCGAAATACTAACCCCTAAATTACTAGCTTTATACAACCATCTCTTTGAGACTGGGACTTTACCCCCATCCATGACAGAGGCAACAATAGTCATCATCCCCAAACCAGGAAAGGACCCGGGATACCCAGAATCCTATCGCCCCATATCCCTTTTACAGGTTGACATCAAAATATTGGCCAAAGTACTATCCATTAGGCTTAATCAGGTCATCTTATCCCTAATACATACAGACCAAGCAGGTTTTATGCCTGGTCACAATACCTCGTTTAATCTCTGGAAATTATATATAAATATACAGGCCACACATGAGAAGGTTGTTTCACGAGTTGTAGTGACTTTGGACACAGCAAAAGCTTTCGACTCGGTGGAGTGGAGGTATCTCTGGAGATGCTTGGAGGGCTATGGCTTAAATATATTAAGTGGGTTCAACTGCTATACCAAGCACCCAGGGCCAAGGTGGTAGCCAATGGGTGGTCGTCTCAGATGTTTGACCTTAGTAGAGGCACGAGGCAGGGCTGCCCCTTATCCCCACTATTGTATGCCCTTGTGATATTGCAGAACCCCTTGTGATATCCATCTGAGCAAACCCAGAGATTAAAGGACTGAGACTGGGCTGCTTAATTGAAAAAATCAGTATGTATGCAGACGGCACGCTGTTATATTTAGCAGACTCGGGCCCATCTTTACATACTGCACTCCACACGATCGAACAATTCTGAATATTTTCAGGACTGAAAATCAATTGGGATAAGTCCCAAATTCTACCAATCGATAGCTTCCCACCCCCAGAATCCCAAACCAGACTACCACTTCAGAGAGTTGCTGTCATTAAATACCTGGGGATCCATACAGCCAGATCCCCCCCAGATTACCCCTAATATAGACCCTCTCCTTTCCATGGTTAAAACTAAAGTACGGATCTGGTCCCGACTCCCACTTGGGACCTGGGGTCGCATAAATTTAATTAAAATGATCCTACTCCCTAAAATACTGTATGTTCTATGACATACTCCAGTTTACTTACCCCTGAAACATTTCAAATCTCTGGAGTCCCTTCTCAAGCCCTTTGTGTGGGGTACCAAAAGACACAAATTGGCATGGCAAACTCTCAAGAACCCAACTGACCTTGGTGGCACAGCTCTCCCTGACTTTAACCTATATTACATTGCATCACAACTGTCACAGCTCTTTCACTTAGATAAAACGGACAGTGAGAGATTTCTCACGCTCCTATGTCCAAAATGGGCACAACACACCAAGGACTCGATATATGCAATAGCATCGGGCTCGGGGGGGGGACGGAACTAGGGGAAAATAGACAAACCATGCTATATCACTACAGGAAAATATGGGACTTAGCCGCTTCCAAACTTGAAATCCCACAATTCAATGATTACACGCCGATATGGCACAACAAGAACCTTCCTGAATTCAACAAAATTCATGACACAAACTTATGGTCCATGCAGGGAATATTTTATCTGCATCACCTACTAAAAGACGGACACCTTAAAACTTTCGATTCACTTAAAGAAGAATTCACAATTCAAAACCAAATGTTCTTTAGATTCCTACAAATCCGCCATGCGGCACAATCGCAATTTCCTGACTCTGTCCCAAACCCTACACCTAATGTCATTATGGCAGTAATTAAGAACACGGACCCCCACAAACTGATTTCAGCATTTTATAACATGCTCTCAACCCCCATCTCTACTAAAATAGCATACGATCTCAAACCAAGATGGGAAAGAGAAGTGGGACCAATAGAGGATGAGGAGTGGAAGAAGGCACTGGAGTCTTGTAAGGCTGTGTCCCCCAAACTATCGGACCGCCTGTCGCAACTTTACATTCTGCATAGGGCATACCTCACACCCCTTAGAGTGGCAAGATATAAACGTACCCAATCTACCACATGCCTGATGTGTGGAAATGAGACAGACACCTTCTTCCACTTGATCTGGACATGTCCCAGGATTCAAGGCTTGTGGAAACAAATCATGACATTTCTACACAATACAATGGGCTCACCTCTAGCTCTAGACCCAAAACAATGCCTTCTTGGTATAATTCCAGACACAATTGATAAATATACAAAAACATTTCTCCATCAGACGCTCTTCGCAGCAAGAAAAATCATAGCTAAAAAATGGATGAGACAAACGCCTCCCAAAATGGTAGAATGGAAAATAGAAGTGAATAATACCCTGCCGTATAAGAAATGCATATGTATTAACAGAGGTTGCCCCCGACAAGTACAACAAGATATGGGACCGTTGGCTCCAGGAGTCTGATACCTGTGTATAATGAAATCAAATTAGCATGGAATGAATACTTAGACACACGACTCAATATGTAGTTTCTATGTGCTAAACGTATACTTATAGAATATACTCACATGACAAAAACAATGTACCAATTATCCTAATTACAGACTGTATAGCACTCAATGTATTAGTTACCAAGTCTATATGTAAAAGCAAACATAACATGCATGCACCAATTGATTAATAAAAACCTTTGTTCAACATAAAATAGATACCCAATAAATAGATACCCAATATGTCAAACTATAAAATTGCATGTGCCGATGAAACGGCAAAAAACTTCAGTACTCTATATTTTTTCATAGGCACCAGTTTAGAGTTATGCAGGAGCTCTGGTGCTAAAATTATTTCCCTCACTCCAATTTGCACAGCGATATGTAACATTTGTAGGAAAATGGCCATATTTGTACGTAGGCCCCCAATGCGTGTGTTTTTATATGTGGGGTGGGGTGGGAGGGGGGCTCTAAAAATGTTTTTGCTTTATTTGTATTTTTGTTTATGCATTATGGCCTTAAAACTTTTTAATTTATTTACTTCTTTATTTTTTTTACATAACTTTTATTGCTATCACATAGGGGACCACTAGCCCCCTATGTGATAGCCTATAGGTGACAGGTTCTCTTTATGAGACATCTGGGGTCTATTAGTACTCCACTGCAGCTGATGGAACACGGATCGTGCTCCATCAGCTGCTTCCCCAGCACTGATCCTGGTAAATGACAGCTCTGGACCAGATAATAGTATCATACACACAGGAGGGAGGCTCAGTGGATGGATGTTCGCGGGGGGGGAAGGAAAGGGAAGGACCAGGGAAGGAAAGGGGAAGAAGGAGGAAATCGGCTTCCCTGGTCCCTTCCCCTTCCTTTCCCTTCCTCCCCCCCCCCACCCCTGGGGCCACACACGGAAGGTATACCCTTTTCCTTACTGAGATTTATTCAATTCACAACGTAAATTACATGGCACGATTATGCCGGGCATCCCTCCCGTGTGTTGTTACATGGTGTCCGGCCACTTCTATATGTTCTATGTTATATGTCATGTCTATGTCTAATGTTATTTGGTAATCTACACATGCCTCACCATACGGTGCAGTGACAGCCTTTGTTTCTGTGAAGCTGTTATTATTATTTTTGGCTGATACTCTACTTTTAGCCAACCTTGTTACAATAAATTAATGTTTTAAGAAGTACTCTATTATGATCCATCTGTTACCTTGGTAACCCTTTCTGGTGTTCTATACCGGGTTTTGTAGTGTTTATATGACTGCACTAGGCCCGCAGGTGGGACAGTGGAGCCCGGTAAACATGGCAAAGGGGTCATAAGAGGGGCGGCGCAACGTGGTAGTTGTGGACATGATCAACGGTTTCACAGCTGCTTGTCATAACTTCTGCACTGAAAGCTGACAGTAGACTTCACAAAACTACACTCCTGGCACAGGTTCATATTTAATATTGTTTGCACCCTGGGCAAGCATTTTCTTGTCCCTGCCCCCCCCCCCCCATGCAATTTTGCTCTCAACCTGCTCTGAGACATATAATAAAAAACAGCTAGACTGCAGATCAGGCAGTGATTGCTATTTGTTTGCCAGAGGTTATAGCATATCATTGTAATGCTTCAGGCAGTGAACTATGTTGGTTGTGTGGATCACAGCTTCGGAAGTCTATGAATACTATATTCTTAACTGGCCCAATAGAGAGAGATGACGGAAGTCTTCTGTTGGAGATCTTTACCTGGCATCAGGTTCTTAGCGCGAACATCAAGCAAATGGCTTCGGCTGTTTAAGTAGAGACAAGAGGAGGAGCCGGGTGAAGTTGTTGTGACGTCATTAATCTGCGACGGTGTTTGTGGAGATATCAGAGCTCCCAGTGGAAAGATAAGAATATTGCAGGAGAAATGTTGGAGCCTCCAGTGGAGGGATAAAGACATTACAGGAGAAATGTCAGAGCCTCCAGTGGAGGGATAAAGACATTACAGGAGAGATGTCGGAGCCTCCAGTGGAGGGACAAGGACATTACAATCATTACCGCTCACTGACTGGTTGCTAGAGGTTATAGCACATCTTTTCTGTTTGCTGATTGGTTGCTAGAGGTTACTACACATTCTTACCACTCACTGATGTTGTGGAAATTTTATAAAGATGTATTTTAATATGTATTGTCATAGTGTCTCCCAGTGTTAGTTCTCCCACAACCCGCTCTAAAGAGCTGACTGGGGCAGACTGACGCTGGTTGAGATCCGTTAGGTAGTGGAAAACTTCCTGAGGTTGGAGAGAGGTGTTTGCGAAATGAGGATATGTCTGCCGGCAAAAGGGCCCCTGTGTGATGCACAGACGTTCGTCTGGGGGGATGTGTTCGCTTTGCAAACACATTATCAGTTTAGTGGATGTGTGCTCATGTCACCCCTGTATGCCTGATCAACATATTTTGGGGTGCCATGACATACACCTGCAGATAATCAGCAAGAACGTTTGTCATTGTTCATTGGTTGCTGTATAAATTCATTTTTCCTGTGTTGAAAGTCATATCCTTGTTTGGTCAAATCCTGTGTTGACATTCACATCCTGTGTTGTCGCATCTTGTGTTGTCACTTCCTGTGGAGGAAGCGATTGGCTGTTGGGGCAGGGCTTCCTTTTTGTGATTTCCATTTGCTTATATGAATAAAGGTGACTCCCAGAGAGGAAGGAGGGCAGTTGGTTTGAGCAATGGAGCTAACAACATCAGAGAGGTGACTATGTCCGTTTACTGGGGAAATGAGGGAGACACGGGTTATTTAAGCATGCATTATAGCAAAAGGCTGAAAGGGCGCTTAATAGTGCAAGAGTATAGTGGGTTTATCCACGACACTGACTGGTTGCTAGAGGTTACTGCACATTCTTACCACTCACGGATTTGTTGCTAGAGGTTATTGCACATCTTTACCATTCACTAATTAGTTTCTAGAGGTTACTGCACATTATTACCGCTCACCCATTGGTTTCTAGAGGTTACTGCACATCCTTCCTGCTCACTGATTGGTTGCTAGAGATTACTGCACATCATTATCGCTCACTAATTGGTTTCTAGAGGTTGTGGCACATCATTACCGCTCACTAATTGGTTGGTAGAGGTTACTACACATCATTACTGATCACTGATTGGTTGCTAGAGGTTACTGAACATTATTATTGCTCATTGATTGGTTGCTATAGATTACACCCATCTATCCCATAGACAGAAAACCCATAGAACTTGTTCTTAGCAATGAGGGTGTGAGGCTGGGCTCAGTGCCAGTGCTGGGGGGGGTGGGATCAATGGCATTGCTGGGGGGAGGGTGTGATCAGTTGCAGTGCTGGGGGGTTGATAGGATCAGGGGCAGTGGTGGGGGGATGAGATCAGTGGCAGTGCTTAGGGGGGATGAGATCGGTGGCACTGCTGGGTGGGGATGGGATCCGTGACAGTCTTTTGCTGTCACCTGTCAAGTAGTGTCTACTTAGTTCCCCCTGTCTGCATGCAAGCTCTTGTCTCCCTCCACGTATCTCTGTCACTCTATTTCCTGAAATGGGTCTCCTCCCCCTAAAGAGAGACTGGGTGGGCAGAACGTTGTGTGATTAATATGGTGAGTGTGTACTATCTCCTGAGTCCTGACCCAAGCAAAACTACTTCTTCCCCTCAGTCAGTGGGCCCCCCTTAAAGTGGCGGAACACCAGGGCCCGGTTGCAAGTGCTACCTTTGCGACCCTGGTAGTTCCTCTAGTGGCAGAGGCGTAAGTAGAACCTTTAGGCCCTGGTGCAAGAAACCATGAAGGACCCCCTGACCTCCCTTTCAAAAAGCAATGAAAGAGTTATCATGTGCTTCCCCTGGGCTGTACTATCTCCACTCAGTAGCCGCGGCCGCCACAGCACATACTTCTGTCCGCTCTGCTCTGCCGCCTGACTAAAGGCCTGTACACATGATACGAAAATCATAATGTAATATTTTATCTGACGAGCGGTCTGCCGATTTTCAGGTCATTAGTATGGTGCTTTCAACAGCCGATTCCGGTTTTTCGTTAGACAAAAGCTGGATGTGCAGACTATAACATTTTTGTCGTACGTGAACTCAATGTCCAATTTTCGTTTTACTTAGTGCAGTTTTCATACAAAAAAAATCGTAAGCAGAAGACTGCGCATGCTCAGAAACAAAAGAATAGATACAAAACTAGTCAACACATTACATCACTTCTGAAGTTGAATTCTGTCATATGATAATTTTCATATGGTGTGTAACCTCTTCACTTTCGATATGAGACTAGCATGCAACAAAAAACCTCTCCCAACAGCACATTTACTTTCATGCCATTTTGGGGCCCCCACGGTGGAGGAATTCCAGGGTCCAGTCGCAAGTCAACATTTGCAACCATGGTAGTTCTGCCACTTCTACTAGCTATAAGGTAACAGGTTAGGTAGTTCCTAATTGCTCATCTATAGTGGTGGTAGGAAGTAGTGGTTGCAAGTCCCTCTCACCAGATCCAGTGACAAAGCAGCAGTGGTCCCATCGATCAGGTGTCTGCTAACCCTGGGTTGCCTGTGACGACTCTAGTAGGCAGTGCAGCAAGGTCCGTATCCTGGCAGTGGCTTGGCAACATGGTCTTCTCACTCTTGCAGTCTCCCCCACATTGTACTCCCTTAGTGGTTTTTCACCGGCTCAGTCTCTTTCGGGGGGGGGGGGGACTGTACTTCATGTTCCTCTCACTAATTCCTCCCAGAAAACTGCATTGTCCAGGTAAATTTTTGCTTGGCAAATCTTGCTCCTTTATCCTTTAAAAGCAGGGTGTAGTTCAGGCCCCATGGATGTCAGTGAACACTCCTCAGGACTACATGTCCCATCATGCCCCTCGAGGCTTTTCTTATTGGCTCCTTGTTCTGCTTAGATGGAGGGAGCGGGGAGAAAGAGCTGTGCCTCTCCCCTGTCATAGCACAACCAACCCGAGACCTACTGTAGTGGCCCCCGCAGCAGTGGGAGGGTTAAGCGTGGGGGGAGCAGAGTGCTCAACTACACGGATATTACAGGGAGGCCATATGGGCCCCCTGGAACTAGGGTTGACCACTAAAATTTATGCTCATGGCAGGCATGAAGGGCAGCTGCTTTGGACCCCACAACAATGACTGGGACCTGGGCAGCTGCCCCTTTTGCTCCACGTTAAAATCAACCCTGTTCCGGCCGGTGTAGCAGCCTGGAGCGTGTTAAAACACATGTATATCTGCAGCATGGTTAAAATCTAAATCCCCAGCAAGTGCCTGGGGATTTAAACTTTTACAAACTGTTCATTTTATGTTGTTATTTTTGTCTGGAGTTCTGCTGTTGTTATATCTACCATGTAGGGGCCAGTTTTGACATCTATTAAATATAGTCCCTGGCATTACTGTCAAAACAAAGTCCATATCATGGTTTTAAATTGATGTTTGAGAATTTTATTTTACATATCCGTCATTGCCTGTAACCACTGTATGTAAAGTACCACAAACAATTCTTTGAAGAACCATATCTGGTCTACAAGGTGCCACTTGGATAGTTCTAGTCTGTGCTTCATGCCCCTGACAATGTTTGTCTTTGATGTAACTCACACTGGTTTGAGAGAAAAATAACAGCAGTTCCACTAGGATGAATGATCTTAATTTGCAGATACATTCTATATCTGTAATGCATATTTGTTCTTACAGATTAAATGTTGTTATCTTTGTGCTGAAACCTGCTTTTATCAGCAGTGAAGCAATAATGCATTAGAAAATTAATTTACAATTGAAGCTTTCAAATACTTTTTATTTATGATGGCAGCTTAAAGGTATTATTGTGAGCCATATTAACTGCTTGCAAAAATAGAAAGGTATAGCACACAGATATACTTTTTGATTTGCCCTTAAAAGTCAGATAACTGAGTCATCGTCAGAACCATATGGAGCAATGTATCAGATATAGAAGCCAACTTGTCTATCAGCGATCTATATTAGAAACATATGGGTGCTGGGAGAAATATCAGATTAGATTTATCAAAAAGTTGATCAAAAAAACTTGACATAAAAGTCACTCATTAAAACTATTATCAGTCTATAGCTAACAGAATGATCAATAATGATAGATAGTTTGTAACCCATTATCATTTGAACTCGCCAAACTTACACCAATTAATGTAGATCATTTGTAAAAGATACTTTTACTTTGCTACTAATGTTTCTTGCACCTGTATGTTATCTAAAGATTATAGCTGGGTTTACACTAGTAGAGTTTCAAACTAGACATGTGCATTCGTTTTCGTCCGAATGCATTTTCGTTCGAATTTCAGGTATTTTCGTTATCGTTTTAACAAACGATAACGAAAGTGCAGAATCCGAAAAACGAAAGATCCGACATAAACAAATGCTTTATTTTAGTTTTCGTTGCTACAACAGTTCGATATAGATAGGAGATTCGACATGATGATGACAATAACAATCTGTGTCCATCAAACCTGTGGTCCAATGTGCCTAACCTTAACTCTATTAGTCCAAGATTATTCTACATAGAGAGAAAAGATTCGACATAGAGAGAAAAGATTTGACGTAGGGGAGAAAAGATTCGACGTAGGGGAGAAAAGATAAATAAAAATAATGATGATGATGAATGTTATTGGCTGATTGTAACCAAAGAGGAGGAGCAGTAAAATAGCTAGAACTAAGTACACATGTACTTTGGCTTATGGTGTCTGTTGAAAAGTACGGCGTCGTACAGTTTAGCTGCTCCGTCGAATCTTCTTTGAACATTCAACAGACACCATAAGCCTTCAATGACAGATTCGACCTTAATTTGGATTTTCGGACGAATGCAATTTTTAACGTAAAACAAAATAAATAAAAACAAATTTCGGGAGTAACTAAATAAATTTATTTTTTAGACGAAAATGAAATTCCGAAACTAAATATTTCAGTGTGCACATGTATATTTCAAACTAAATTTGTACAAAAATTATTAGGAAAATTTGTACGAACATTCTCAGTACATTTCAATGTCGTTCGATAGTAGTTCAAGAACTCATTTGCTTTTAACACTTGATTTTAGAATGAATGGACTTAACCAAACGATAATCACATACACTGTTAGAAAGTCATATATACAAGAACATTTTTCCATCCTGCTTCTTTAATTTTTCTTGTCACTGTGGTTGAAAATGAACATCAATTTGACCAAACTAATTATTAGAAAAATGAACAAACTTTCCTAAAATAAAAAATGTCAAACAAAATTCTACTAGTGCATACCCAGCTTAAGGCGCAACTGGGAGTCTGGACTATTTTTTGTGAACCTCTCCAGTAGTACCTCCACTCAGTTAGGCCCCAAATTGAAAGTCATACATCTTTTATCCAGAAGCTACTTTCTTTAAATGTAATATTAGGACAGTTCAGTTCTAGGATATCTTTTCTTTATGGCAGAGAAATTGTAAAAAGTAAAAAATAGGTGGAATATAGAAAGTTTCAGTAAATGTTTCTTCACAGCTAGCATTCTGTAGGTGAATGTTCATGTTTCCCCACACTGATCATTACTCAGAGAAATCTTGAGTACCAACTCTAAGTTACTGTACAGAGACAAGCAGAGTGACTGTCTCTGTACGCTGTGTTGCAGAAGGCATGTTTGCCCTCACTACTCCCTACCTTCCACACCTGTCATTTGTTCCTAAGAATCCAACCAGTGATATCTATAGTGGGCAAAAGCTGGAAAAGCTGTGGGGAAAGCTGGAACTAGTTTGGTAATAGGTCTGATTGTAATTGACAGCAGGCAGGGGATGGATTCAATACCCAATAACAAGCACTCCATTGGCTTTTGGATCTGCCCAATGCTTGCTGTCAGTCATGTAGGGAGCAGATCTGATGGGGAACTAGTGTCTCTGAATCACCATCAGGCTCCACCCACCTAGTTAAAAAAATTGTGGCGCTGCGCTGTCTCTGTGACAGCTGTAGCGGCAGGAACAAAGCTGCATTGAGGATGTAGTGTATGTTGGCAAGCGGTAGGGTCCTGCTTTGTCCAGCCACTAGGTGTTGTGTCTCTGGCCTATATATATAGGGAGAAGGAGGGACGGGGAGAGGTGTTCAGTAGAATATAGTATAGTGTGGCTCCCGTGGGAGTTGTTCTGGAGCCTGGACCCTACCAAGTAGTAGAACAACAATGGGTATTCCCCATCTGGGGAATGCTTGAAGGAGGGGTGGTGCAAGAAGAGGTGACTTGATGGGGACCCATAAGAGTGTTGTACAACAATGTTTCTATGTTCGAACTGTTTATGCTTGAACTTTAACATCTGTTTCAATATTATCAATATATAAAAAGTGCTTCACCATACATAAATAACCAATAAAAGAAACGTAAAAGAGACATTTATTTATGGTCGTTGAGTAACCTATGCGGCACTGAGTGTTATTTGGAAGTGGTGGGAGACAGCCTCCATTATCTTCGGAGTATCCAAGAAGTAGCTTGCCTGGATAGCTATCTGTTCATGCTTGTTTGACTTTTCCTGATTAAGGTCAAACTATAAAGTGAGTGCACACCTTGTGGCAAGTGCAAGTGGAGGTGTCACTCTAGTCGATTGGCTTCACTATTAATACAACATATTTTCAGCAGTTTTTGTGGACATTATCATACTCTATATACACTATTTTATAGTATATATAGCTTTTTGTTTGGACTCTATCACTGATCAGTTTGAATATTATCAATGCTATATGACTACATGGGGCACTTGTCAATCAAAGGCTATTAAGCTTTTTTTGTGTGGACTATCACAGATTTGTTTGTATATTGTAATACCACAGCTTTTGTTTCTTTTCAGCTGTGGTACACTGCATACTTTTTTTTTTTTGATTCTTTATTTATTGTTTTGCACAATACTTGAAACGGTAAAAAAAGGTAAAAAAAAAGACGCAATTAATCTCTGGGACAGAAATGTAAAAGCAAAAGTAAAAGGAAGAACTATCTCAATGGTATAAAGCCTAATGGAAACTTATATTAATTGAATCTCAGGAGGTAATGTAGGCACTGGTCAAGAAGGATTCCTTTGCACGCTGACAAGTTAATTACTACCGCAATTTGAGATATCTTAAAGGAGAAGAAAAAAACGTATGGGTGGCGCTGATGTTTGTTTCCAATATGCAGGAATACATGCCTTTGCATGAATCAACAATGAACGTTTATAGCATCTTAGTGGTAGGGGAGTTAGGTGTAGGAGAAATACCACCGCATATGTTGGTGAATTTAAAAATCCAATGCTTGACTTGGGACCAAAAGTTTTGGAACTTAGGGCACAACCAGAAAATGTGAAGCATGTTTCCTTCTTCTTCCAAGCAAAGCAGAGAACCCTACGAAAATATCTTATCGAGTGTTGTTGGTATCCGATACCATCTGGAAAGGGATTTTATATTCCGTTTCCTGAACACTGCAAGATATTGATGCCCTGTGGGTCATTTGTATGATTCTGTCTTGTTGTTCAGTAAAAGTCGTGTGAAGGTCTACTTCCCGTCATGCAAGATACTTAAGCTGGTGAATGGCGCATGGGATAATATTCTATAGGACTGAGAAAAGCTGTGGGTTGTCTCCTTTTCCCCTAGGCATAACTTTTCAAAGATCCAATTATGGGAGATAAAGTGGCGCAATTGCATTGCTTTCCATAGTGAAAGTGGAGGTTCGAACATTGAACGTATGTCCGCCAAGGATCGCCAAGTACCCTCCTGAAGAAGTGCAGCACTCGAAATGGCTGATTTCGAAGAGTAGAGAGAAATGTTTGGTCGTGAGATCCTGGTTCAAAATTTGGGTGTGAGATAATCAACGCCTTTTCGGCATCCGTCAAGAGTAAAATGGTGGGGAACAGTGTATCTTCTGCACTATAAATGGCATTGATGGCCCTGATTGTATTGTCATTCGCCTCCCTGTGCAGAAAAAAAATGACTTGGTCTGGGTAGAATAATTTTTGCTTCAAATCAATATTAAGTTGGGAGGTAGGGCAGTAATTTCTGCATCGTGTGCAGTTTTTTCCTGGTTTAGGTATTACTGTAATTGTGGTTCGTAATGTTTCAGGAGGGATAGAGTCTCCCTTATTAATGTTTTATAATATGTCAGGGAAAAGCCATTGGGTCTGGGGGGTTTATGATGCTTCCTTTCTTTCTGTGCTTGGTACAATTCCAATGGGGTGATCGGGTCCCCAAAGGGGTGGCTATCATATTTTGAAAGCCTCGGTAGTCCAGAGTTTAGGAGGAATTGAGTCAGCCTGTCATGCCTAACTTGCAGGCTCGTTACAGATAGGCAGGGAGAGGAATTGTAAAATTCCTTATAGAACTCTCTAAACCTATTAGCATTTGCCTGTGTGGTATGAAGGAGGGTTCCCCTGTGCGAGTCTATACAAGGCTCGAAAGCGTGAAATTTTGCCTCACGCAGGGCATTAGCTAATAGTGTGCCGAGTTTTTACCACGATGTTTCATTATAGAGGCATTCACTTTAATGTTATGGAGGAAAAATTCATTGAGTTGGTCATGAATAATCTATAGATCAGTAAAAGTTGTAGTTTTTAACAATTTTTTATGCATGGCTTTGAGTTGGCGGATCTTGACAAGAAGTTTATTGGCCTGTTTCCTTTGCTCTTTTTTGAGCCTAGAGCCCTGAGAAATTAGTATTCCCCATATGACGCATTTGTGGGTTTCCCAGACGGTTAGTTGAGGAGTCTCAGTAGTAGCTTGGGTGCTGGTAAAACCCCTGAGCTCAGAGTCAACTAGGGCCCTGGTTTTGGGGGTTCTGAAGTAAAGACTTATTTAATTTCCACTGCTACACTTTAGGAGTGTTCTCACAAAAGCATGATGTCAGGCGTTATTATGGAAAGGATGTGTTTCGAAGTTTGGGGAGATTGACCTGTCATAAGAGGAATTAGTCCAGCCGAGAATAAGTGTAATGTATGGCCGAGTAACAGGTATAGTCTTGCTCTTTACTGTGTTGTAGGCGCCACATGTCAATTAATTGTTCAGTGTGTAAGAGCCATTTATAGCACTTGGTGTACGAAAGATGGGAAGCATTGTTTGATACATCTAGGAGAGAATCCGGGGCTATGTTGAAGTCCCCCCAACAATCAATACCCTCTCAGCGAAAGCAGCCAATTCCATCATACAGTTCTCAAGAAAATAAATCTGGTCTGTGTTTGAAGCATAAATATTACCCAACGTCACCAAGGTGCCTGCCAGGGTGCCCTTCAAAAATAGGATCGTGCCCTCTCCGTCCATCTTCTGTTCCTGGAGTACTTAACGGGCCACACAGTGCACTAACCCCTTTCGACTTTGAATTTGGAGAAGTGCTGTGGTACGCTAAGGGATACCAGAAGTTTCTGATCATAGAATGGTCAGTCCCTCTAAAGTGTGTTTCTTGGAAGAACACTATTTGGACTGTTCCCTCCACAGATCTCTGAGAACTTCAAACCATTTTTTTGGGGATGTTCAGGCCTCAAATATTCAATGAGATCAGTCGAATCGGGGTATCAAATGGTGGATCCGTTTTTGCACTAACATAGAGGATCCAACCATGGTTAGGGTGAGGATGCCAGTGCGGGAGAGTCTGAGGCAGGGGAGGGGGTGATGGTAAGAAACAAAAGGGGGGGGAGGGGATGGAGGGGGTTTGACTTTATTGGCTTAGGCAGCCAGACTCAGAGAAAAGACAAAGATAACAATAACAATGGCTCCGCCCCTAGCCAATGGAAAAAAGGATACTGGAGCAGCCTTTGTGGGAGAAGAATAAAAGGTCCACAGACACTGCATACTTTTATTTTATTTTACTGCAGCACTTTTTATATGTTTTTTTATTTTTACTGATTACACCCCTTAGTGCATGTGTCTCAATTTTGAAGGCCTGTTGCAATATTAATTGTCTTCTTTACCATCAAAAAGTTCAGTGAATGTTTAAAACATGGCTGTCTGATGTCTGATGTCTGATTCAAGAGGGCTGTACTCCTACTTTGAGGACTGGTTAAAGAGCTCCCTCCAGGAGCAGAGATTTACATAGACCGAAGAGTCCAGGCGTGGGCTTGTCTACAGTGTCCATGCAGTCATGTTGTGCCCATTGTGGCACAATAGTGAAACAAGTAAGGCATTAAAGAGTACTAGGAAGCTGAATTGATGCAAAAATAAATACAAAAATATCCTCTATTAACCTAATATATTTCAAATATATAAAATTAACACATAAGCGAGAGGTGCATGCGCGGAGCCGTCTAAGCTAGACATGTCAGCTTAGAGCTCTGTACCGACCGGGACCCGACTGCCTCTTTCACTGAGTCAAACTTGACTGAAAAGACACAGGATAGTATATAATCTATCCCCAGAGTAAGTGGGCATATTTTGGAACTATGTACAGCGGGCGAAAAGCTAAACTGAGGCAAGTAAAGTCACAGGACTCGCTGACTAAACCCACTGTTAGAATGGCAGCAGCATCCTCTTAACGCTCCTCACAGCCTGCCTCACAGCCTGTCTCACAGAAACACTATGAGTCACCCTCCTCAGCACAGCGCAGTGAGCCTGATTTTACCTCAGGAATGACCCCTCTTATTCCACAAAACTCCACTATTGGCCCTGACTTATTGGCTCAATTTGAAAGGGTCTTACACAAGGCATTACAGAACACCTCAGATGCCATTACAGACAAATTGACACGTGAAATTTGTGAAGTGGGCCGCTACACTTCAATCCTAGAACAAAGGATGGATGAATTTGATATCACTACCTCAGTTCACACAGAAGAATTGGAGTCCCTTAAAGAAGATTACACTAATCTCCAAACCCGCCTTGAAAACTTTGAGAACAGAGCTAGAAGATCTAGCCTACGGATACGTGGTATCCCTGAGGAAATCGAAGATTTACAATCGACTGTAACAGCACTCTTCCAAGAACTTGCCCCATCAATACCGATCGAACGTCTAGAAATGGACAGAATACACAGAGCCCTAACTTCACGCAATGCAGATGGACCACCTAGAGATGTTATACTGAAAATGCATTATTTTCGTACCAAAGAGCAACTTATGGAGGCAGCAAGAAATAAAGACTCCTTGATTTTTCAAGGACACAGATATCAAATCTTCCAAGATCTGTCTCAAATTACACTTCTCAAGCGCAAGGAAATGAAACCACATCTGCAAGTTCTTCAATACCACCGCATATCATATCGCTGGGGCTTTCCTTTTTCTCTTCGTTTTTCATACAAAGGTACTCTATACACAGGCAAATCAACGGAAGATCTTCTCACTGTAATTAAAGACCTCCGCCTGTCCACTCCAACTGCAACTACAGATGGACCCAAACGTCGACTGTCATTTTTACCTCCCCCACAGCTCCAAGATCTTCAGGACCCTCAAGCAACTCAGGCTCCACTCAGCCCCCACAAAAGAGGAAGCTTTACTTCGTCACCTCCTGCTGAAGAAGATATTACAGACAGCTAAACTCTAATTGGGTGATACCTATTTAATCACTTCTTTTTTCTTACTATCGATACAATACTCTCTCTCAACCATACCACGTGTTATACCTTTGTAGTAATACAATGCAGTATCCAATGTTACCTATTAAACCAATAGGATACTTCTCCAATACAAATTCTTTTTAAATTGTTATATCCGTTATGATATTGCTAGAATTGGTTGCTTTCATTAGATCTACTCTCATGGATCTATCTTTAGCTGATCTCTAAGCCCCGGTTCACACAGGGGCGGCACGACTTGCAGGTCGCCTCAGCGAGGCGACCTGCAAACGACTTCCGAGGCGACTTGCAAAACGACTTCTGCATAGAAGTCTATGCAAGTCGCCCCCAAAGTAGTACAGGAACCTTTTTCTAAGTCGGAGCGACTTGCGTCGCTCCTATTAGAACGGTTCCGTAGCACAGAACGGGAGGCGACTTGTCAGGCGACTAGGTCGCCTGACAAGTCGCCCCTGTGTGAACCGGCCCTAACCCTAAAATACCCTGCAGCTGCATCCTAGTCGTTCTAATGTTTTAAATATAGTTTGCATATATCCTTAGATGTTAGCTGTTAAATAGGTCTATAATAGCTGACCTCTTCAAATTTTCTTTTTCTCTTCTGAATAGTTAATTTACATAAATTGCAAAGGTTTACTTAGCCAATTGTGTTTGGAATTATTTATTTTTTTTTATCCAACAATATTTTATTAGATTTGCAGGAAAAACGTTACAGACATTGTATTCATTGTAATCGAAACCATACAATAGTTCTGTACAGTACACAGTCTAGGTAACAATCATCCACCGTAAAGTAACATCATTAACACTTATTCTCAGTCCTAGCTAATCCTAATTTGTACATCATCCAGCATTAATACCCAGTAACCTATCAGCCACCAGATCGATGGGGGCCAACCCCAGAACATCCAAACATGGTGCCCATATTTTTTCAAATTTTTGCATGCTACCTCTATGTTGATATATCAACTTTTCTAGTCTCAGAGTTACAATAATATTATCAGACCATTGCCTAATAGTCGGGGGTGTCTCAGACCTCCAGTGAGTCATAATCAATTTTCTAGCTTGAAAAAGTACTCTATGTAAAGCCTCTCCCACTCATACTCCTCCAGAGCCCCCAAGAGATATGCTGTAGGGTCCTGTGGAAGATCTACAGCAAAAATTAAATTGATGTTTCTCACCACTTCCGCCCAATATGTATGTAGCTTGGGACACCTCCACAGCATGTGTATAAGGTCACTGTGGTCACGTTTGCATCTCGTACACGTCGGTTCAGCCTGCACATTCATGAGATGTAGCCTGTGTGGAGTATAGTACGTTCTCAGCAATATGTAGAGTTGGGTAAGTTTTTGGGACACATTAAGTGAACAGAGGTTCACTGCCTGAAAAATCTCCTCCCACTGATCGCCGTCCAGCTGTCCCACCTCTGCTTCCCATTTCTCCCTTACCTTCAGGGGATGCCGCCCCATCACGGATTGCAGCAGGATGGCATAGCATTGAGAGATAAATCCTTTAGACGAGCCGGCATCCCCCAGAAGGTTAAATATAGGGGTTGGGGACAAATGCCACTCCGAAGAGCGGCCCTGAACTACCACCGCATGTCTAAGTTGCATATAATAAAAATACATTGAGGGGGGTAGATTGTATGTCTCCTTTAGGTCAGCAAACTCCCGCAGCATCCCGTTCCTAAATATATGTTTAATGTGTGTAACACCGAACTTCTTCCATCGCTCGTGTTTGGAATTATTTTAAACTAAAATATCATATAGATATTAACAATTTTTTTTCCAAGTTTAATTTACATCTTTTGACTCATCAGTTCAATGATATCTAATACAATATCAGTAGGCTGTCGTAGTCCCGGAGACAGTTCACTGCACCTCCCTTTTTTTCCTCGAGTGCCCAATATTGATTGGACTCTCTTTGGAACATCTATATCTCTTGGTTGGTGATTTATCACCACCCCTTAGATATTAGCTCCACTTAGGAGCAACCTTTTTTATTTTTTCTAAATTCTTTATTTTTTTCGTTTTTTTTTTTTGTTTTGTTTTGTCTCTAGTGTATATCAATACTGCACAACCCTTGCTGAACTTTTCTTTCATATTTCTGTTCCATAGAGAAAATATACATTCCCTAACACTTTTACACCAGAGAAATACCCATCTTCAATAATGTCTTCCCTGAATATATTAACGCTTAATGTACAAGATCTCAACTCTCCTCCAAAGCGCACTAAAGCCTTTAATTTTTTCTCCAAACAATTGGCACATGTGGTGTGCCTACAAGAGACACATTTTATCCCACAGTCCACACTGAAATATTTCAGCCGTAAATACCCACAAGTTTATACAGCATCTGCCAATACTAAAAAAGGGGAGTTCTAATAGCATTCCACCGCACGACACCATTCACCCTCACCAAAGAGCTCAAAGACCCTGAAGGGAGATATCTAATCTTATCTGGATTTTTATTAGATAGTGAAGTTACTATAGTCTCCTATTACGCTCCTAATAAAAATCCACTACTATTCCTCTCTCACCTTTTTTCAGTGATTGATTCGCATAAACAAGGTACACTTATTATTGGAGGAGACTCAAATCAAACAATATACCCATTCCTTGACAAATCTCCAACCCCTCATACCACACCTAAGCTTTCCTATCAGAGACTACTGAACCAACACTCACTACTTAATACCTGGGGAGAACATAATCCTGCAAGAAGACAGTATACACATTACTCTCATCCTCATAAACAATTTTCCCGTATAGATCATCTTTTCGTTCCAGTTAGCACCTCCGCATTCATTCTGAACTCCAATATTACACCTTGTGCTTGGTCAGACCATAACCCAGTCATAACAACTCTCTCCTCATTGGTTCCGAAACCCAATCATAAAACATGGTGCATAAATGACAGGCTTTTAGCAAATTCTACATTTGGATTAAACTTGGAGGAAGCCATAAAAGACTATCCTACTCACAACAAGGCCTCTGATACGGATCCTTTAACTCGGTGGGAAGCTCTCAAACCCTATGTTAGAGGGGTCTGTATTAGTCAAGCATCTCATATACGTAAGCAAAAACAACAACTTCACAAACGCCTAGAGGAAGCATTTTACAAAGCTTTTGAAACTTTTCAAGCTTCACCATCCCCACATAATAAATTAAATTATGATAAATCACGCATAGAACTTGACCTTTTTTTAACAGAATCACCCGAGAAAACTTTACGCAAAACTAAACACACCTTTTACATGCAAGCTAACAAGCCAACTACATTTCTGGCTTTAGCACTACGAAAGACGAATTACACCCTGAAACCTATCCGCCTAAAAATTGCTAAAGATAACTATACTAGCAACCCGCTGAAAATCCTTAACGAATTCAAGAAAAAACTAACAGAACTATACTAGATACTAAACTATAAAGATACTAAAATGTTAAACCAATCACACCTAAACAATCTCTTATCTACGATTCACCTTCCTTCACTCTCTCAAACTCAACAAGACTTACTAGAGAAACCTATTACTGAGATAGAAATACAAACTGCCATTAAATCACTTAACCACTTAAGGACCGCCTAACGCCGATTTACGTCGGCAAGGCGGCACGGGCAGGCAAAATCACGTACATGTACGTGATTTGCCTCTCGCGGGTGGGGGGTCCGATCGGACCCCCCCCCGGTGCCCGAAGCGGTCCCGTTCTGTTCCCCGGCGATCCGAGATGAGGGGGAGGCCATCCGTTCGTGGCCCCCCCCTCGCGATCGCCGCCGGCCAATGGGAACACTCCTTTGCTGCTGTATGCTAAACAGCAGCAAAGGAAATGATGTCATCTCCCCTCGGCTCGGTATTTTCCGTTCCAGCGCCGAGGAGAGAAGACATCAATGTGAGTGCACAACACACACACACACAGTAGAACATGCCAGGCATACAAAACACCCCGATCCCCCCCCCGATCGCCCCCCGATCCCCCCCCCAATCACCCCCCCCCCCTGTCACAAACTGACACCAGCAGGTTTTTTTTTTTTTTTTTTTTTTTTTTTTCTGATTACTGCATAGTGTCAGTTTGTGACAGTTACAGTGTTGGGACAGTTAGTATTACCCCCCTTTAGGTCTAGGGTACCCCCCTAACCCCCCCTAATAAAGTTTTAACCCCTTGATCACCCCCTGTCACCAGTGTTGCTAAGCGATCATTTTTCTGATCGCTGTATTAGTGTCGCTGGTGACGCTAGTTAGTGAGGTAAATATTTAGGTTCACCGTCAGCGTTTTATAGTGACAGGGACCCCCATATACTACCTAATAAATGTTTTAACCCCTTGATTGCCCCCTAGTTAACCCTTTCACCACTGATCACCGTATAACCGTTACGGGTGACGCAGGTTAGTTTGTTTATTTTTTATAGTGTCAGGGCACCCGCCGTTTATTACCTAATAAAGGTTTAGCCCCCTGATCGCCCGGCGGTGATATGCGTCGCCCCAGGCAGCGTCAGATTAGCGCCAGTACCGCTAACACCCACGCACGCAGCATACGCCTCCCTTAGTGGTATAGTATCTGATCGCATCAATATCTGATCTGATCAGATCTATACTAGCGTCCCCAGCAGTTTAGGGTTCCCAAAAACACAGTGTTAGCGGGATCAGCCCAGATACCCGCTAGCACCTGCGTTTTTCCCCTCCGCCCAGCCCACCCAAGTGCAGTATCGATCGATCACTGTCACTTACAAAACACTAAACGCATAACTGCAGCGTTCGCAGAGTCAGGCCTGATCCCTGCGATCGCTAACAGTTTTTTTGGTAGCATTTTGGTGAACTGGCAAGCAAGCACCAGGCAGCGTCAGGTTAGCGCCAGTACCGCTAACACCCACGCACGCACCGTACACCTCCCTTAGTGGTATAGTATCTGATCGGATCAATATCTGATCCGATCAGATCTATACTAGCGTCCCCAGCAGTTTAGGGTTCCCAAAAACGCAGTGTTAGCGGGATCAGCCCAGATACCTGCTAGCACCTGCGTTGTGCCCCTCCGCCCGGCCCAGCCCAGCCCACCCAAGTGCAGTATCGATCGATCACTGACACTTACAAGGCACTAAACGCATAACTGCAGCGTTCGCAGAGTCAGGCCTGATCCCTGCGATCGCTAACAGTTTTTTTGGTAGCATTTTGGTGAACTAGCAAGCACCGGCCCCAGGCAGCGTCAGGTTAGCGCCAGTACCGCTAATACCCACGCACACAGCATACGCCTCCTTTAGTGGTATAGTATCTGAACGGATCAATATCTGATCCGATCAGATCAGATCTATACTAGCGTCCCCAGCAGTTTAGGGTTCCCACAAACGCAGTGTTAGCGGGATCAACCCAGATACCTGCTAGCACCTGCGTTTTGCCCCTCCGCCCGGCCCAGTCCAGCCCACCCAAGTGCAGTATCGATCGATCACTGTCACTTACAAAACACTAAACGCATAACTGCAGCGTTCGCAGAGTCAGGCCTGATCCCTGCAATCGCTAACAGTTTTTTTGGAAGCTTTTTATTGAACTGGCAAGCACCAGCGGCCTAGTACACCCCGGTCGTAGTCAAACCAGCACTGCAGTAACACTTGGTGACGTGGCGAGTCCCATAAGTGCAGTTCAAGCTGGTGAGGTGGCAAGCACAAGTAGTGTCCCGCTGCCACCAAAAAGACAAACACAGGCCCGTCGTGCCCATAGTGCCCTTCCTGCTGCATTCGCCAATCCTAATTGGGAACCCACCACTTCTGCAGCGCCCGTACTTCCCCCATTCACATCCCCCAACGAAATGCAGTCGGCTGCATGAGAGGCATTTTTATGTACTCCCGAGTACCCCTACCCAACGAACCCCCCCCAAAAAGATGTTGTGTCTGCAGCAAACGCGGATATAGGCGTGACACCCGCTATTATTGTCCCTTCTGTCCTGACAATCCTGGTCTTTGCATTGGTGAATGTTTTGAACGCTACCATACACTAGTTGAGTATTAGCGTAGGGTACAGCATTGCACAGACTAGGCACACTTTCACAGGGTCTCCCAAGATGCCATCGCATTTTGAGAGACCCGAACCTGGAACCGGTTACAGTTATAAAAGTTAGTTACAAAAAAAGTGTAAAAAAAAAAAAAATATATATAAAATAAAAAAAAATAGTTGTCGTTTTATTGTTCTCTCTCTCTATTCTCTCTCTCTATTGTTCTGCTCTTTTTTTACTGTATTCTATTCTGCAGTGTTTTATTGTTATTGTTATTGTTATTGTTATTGTTATTATGTTTTATCATGTTTGTTTTTCAGGTATGTAATTATTTATACTTTATTGTTTACTGTGCTTTATTGTTAACCATTTTTTTGTCTTCAGGTACGCCATTCACAACTTTGAGTGGTTATACCAGAATGATGCCTGCAGGTTTAGGTATCATCTTGGTATCATTCTTTTCAGCCAGCGGTCGGCTTTCATGTAAAAGCAATCCTAGCGGCTAATTAGCCTCTAGACTGCCTTTACAAGCCGTGGGAGGGAATGCCCCCCCCCCCCCACCGTCTTCCGTGTTTTTCTCTGGCTCTCCTGTCTCAACAGGGAACCTGAGAATGCAGCCGGTGATTCAGCCAGCTGACCATAGAGCTGATCAGAGACAAGAGTGGCTCCAAACATCTCTATGGCCTAAGAAACCGGAAGCTACGAGCATTTTATGACTTAGATTTCGCCGGATGTAAATAGCGCCATTGGGAAATTGGGGAAGCATTTTATCACACCGATCTTGGTGTGGTCAGATGCTTTGAGGGCAGAGGAGAGATCTAGGGTCTAATAGACCCCAATTTTTTCAAAAAAGAGTACCTGTCACTACCTATTGCTATCATAGGGGATATTTACATTCCCCGAGATAACAATAAAAATGATTTAAAAAAAAAAAAAATGAAAGGAACAGTTTAAAAATAAGATAAAAAAGCAAAAAAATAATAAAGAAAAAAAAAAAAAAAAAAAAAAGCACCCCTGTCGCCCCCTGCTCTTGCGCTAAGGCGAACGCAAGCGGCGGTCTGTCGTCAAACGTAAACAGCAATTGCACCATGCATGTGAGGTATCGCCGCGAAGGTCAGATCGAGGGCAGTAATTTTTGCAGTAGACCTCCTCTGTAGATCTAAAGTGGTAACCTGTAAAGGCTTTTAAAGGCTTTTAAAAATGTATTTATTTTGTTGCCACTGCACGTTTGTGCGCAATTGTAAAGCATGTCATGTTTGGTATCCATGTACTCGGTCTAAGATCATCTTTTTTATTTCATCAAACATTTGGGCAATATAGTGTGTTTTAGTGCATTAAAATTTAAAAAAGTGTGTTTTTTCCCCAAAAAATGCGTTTGAAAAATCGCTGCGCAAATACTGTGTGAAAAAAAAAAATGAAACACCCACCATTTTAATCTGTAGGGCATTTGCTTTAAAAAAATATATAATGTTTGGGGGTTCAAAGTAATTTTCTTGCAAAAAAAAAAAAACTTTTTCATGTAAAAAATAAGTGTCAGAAAGGGCTTTGTCTTCAAGTGGTTAGAAGAGTGGGTGATGTGTGACATAAGCTTCTAAATGTTGTGCATAAAATGCCAGGACAGTTCAAAACCCCCCCAAATGACCCCATTTTGGAAAGTAGACACCCCAAGCTATTTGCTGAGAGGCATGTCGAGTCCATGGAATATTTTATATTGCGACACAAGTTGCGGGAAAGAGACAAATTTTTTTTTTTTTTTTTTTTTTTTTGCACAAAGTTGTCACTAAATGATATATTGCTCAAACATGCCATGGGAATATGTGAAATTACACCCCAAAATACATTCTGCTGCTTCTCCTGAGTACGGGGATACCACATGTGTGAGACTTTTTGGGAGCCTAGCCGTGTACGGGACCCCGAAAACCAAGCACCGCCTTCAGGCTTTCTAAGGGGCGTGAATTTTTGATTTCACTCTTCACTGCCTATCACAGTTTCGGAGGCCATGGAATGCCCAGGTGGCACAAAACCCCCCCAAATGACCCCATTTTGGAAAGTAGACACCCCAAGCTATTTGCTGAGAGGTATAGTGAGTATTTTGCAGACCTCACTTTTTGTCACAAAGTTTTGAAATTTGAAAAAAGAAAAAAAAAAAAAGTTTTTTCTTGTCTTTCTTCATTTTCAAAAACAAATGAGAGCTGCAAAATACTCACCATGCCTCTCAGCAAATAGCTTGGGGTGTCTACTTTCCAAAATGGGGTCATTTGGGGGGGGTTTGTGCCACCTGGGCATTCCATGGCCTCCGAAACGGTGTTAGGCAGTGAAGAGTAAAATCAAAAATTCACGCCCTTAAAAACGCTGAAGGCGGTGATTGGTTTTCGGGGCCCCGTACGCGGCTAGGCTCCCAAAAAGTCCCACACATGTGGTATCCCCATACTCAGGAGAAGCAGCTAAATGTATTTTGGGGTGCAATTCCACATAGGCCCATGGCCTGTGTGAGCAATATATCATTTAGTGACAACTTTGTGCAAAAAAAAAAAAAAAAAAAAAAAAAGTGTCACTTTCCCGCAACTTGTGTCAAAATATAAAATATTCCATGGACTCAATATGCCTCTCAGCAAATAGCTTGGGGTGTCTACTTTCCAAAATGGGGTCATTTGGGGGGGGGTTGTGCCACCTGGGCATTCCATGGCCTCCGAAACTGTGATAGGCAGTGAAGAGTGAAATCAAAAAGTTACACCCTTAGAAATCCTGAAGGCGGTGATTGGTTTTCGGGGTCCCATACGCGGCTAGGCTCCCAAAAAGTCCCACACATGTGGTATCCCCGTACTCAGGAGAAGTAGCTGAATATATTTTGGGGTGCAATTCCACATAGGCCCATGGCCTGTGTGAGCAATATATCATTTAGTGACAACTTTTTGTAAATATTTTTTTTTTTTTTTTTTTTTGTCATTTTTCAATCACTTGGGACAAAAAAAATAAATATTCAATGGGTTCAACATGCCTATCAGCAATTTCCTTGGGGTGTCTACTTTCCAAAATGGGGTCATTTGGGGGGGTTTTGTACTGCCCTGCCATTTTAGCACCTCAAGAAATGACATAGGCAGTCATAAACTAAAAGCTGTGTAAATTCCAGAAAATGTACCCTAGTTTGTAGACGCTATAACTTTTGCGCAAACCAATAAATATACGCTTATTGACATTTTTTTTACCAAAGACATGTGGCCGAATACATTTTGGCCTAAATGTATGACTAAAATTGAGTTTATTGGATTTTTTTTATAACAAAAAGTAGAAAATATCATTTTTTTTCAAAATTTTCGGTCTTTTTCCGTTTATAGCGCAAAAAATAAAAACTGCAGAAGTGATCAAATACCATCAAAAGAAAGCTCTATTTGTGGGAAGAAAAGGACGCAAATTTCGTTTGGGTACAGCATTGCATAACCGCGCAATTAGCAGTTAAAGCGACGCAGTGCCAAATTGGAAAAAGACCTCTGGTCCTTAGGCAGCATAATGGTCCGGGGCTCAAGTGGTTAAACTTCGCAAATGCCCTGGTGTTGATGGTTTATCAGCCACTTACTACAAACAATTTACTTCACTATTGTCACCCCTCATGGTTGATGCCTTTAACCTTCTTCTTAATGATCACTATTTCCGTACAGAATCACTTACCGCCTCCATCTCCATGATCCCTAAGCCCAATACAGACGACACTTCTTGGGCTAATTACAGACCAATATCTATCCTTAACATTGATATCAAAATTTTAGCCAAGATTCTCTCTTCCAGACTCAATCCTATAATCGGTTCTTTGATACATAGGGATCAAACTGGATTTATTCCCTCAAGACAAGCAGGCGACAATATCCGCCGAGCCACAATTCTAGCTCATATAGCACGTTCCCGCCGTATTCCTACATGTTTCCTTTCATTAGACATACGAAAGGCATTTGACACCCTATCATGGCCTTATCTACATTCTATTCTTAACCAATGGGGATTCGGTCCACATTTCCTCAGATGAATCACTACCTTATACCATAATCCGAAAGCGCATATTGCATACTCAGGATTTAAATCTGATTCTTTTAATATAGAAAGAGGAACTAGACAAGGTTGCCCCCTTTCCCCTCTTCTTTTTGCTTTAGCAATAGAACCCCTAGCCCAACTTATTAGAACTAACCCAAACATTAAAGGTCTAGAACTTGGCGGCTACCATCATAAATTATGCATGTTTGCGGACGATGTCCTAATATTTTTAACATCCCCTATAATATCAGCACCAACTCTTCTTGATATTCTCTCAAAATTTGAACGAGTATCGGGCCTCTCAGTTAATCTACACAAATCAAAAGCCCTAAATATTTCACTACCTCCTGATCTTCACACCCAATTAATTCATTCCTTACCATTTGCATGGTCACTAATTTCTATATCCTATTTGGGAGTCAACTTTACGTCTAACCCAATGGATCTATATGCTACTAACTACCCACCAATGATATCACAACTCTAAACTCCTCTCAAACTGGTCAAATTTACCTATGTCATGGATGGGTAGGATTGCAGCAATAAAAATGTCTATCCTTCCAAAAATTTTATATCTATTCAGGGTTCTTCCTATCGCTGTCCCAGCACATTTCTTACGTATCTTACAATGGAAAACTTTACAATACATTTGGGGCAATGCCAAACCTCGATTACCTAAACCTACCCTGTATTCCCTCAGAATCCGAGGGGGTCTGGGTGCACCAGACTTTACCAAATACTATTATGCATCACAACTGTCACAATTAACTAAATACCATGCTACATCTGAAATTCCACTATGGGTGGCATTGGAATTGGTTGACTGTGATCCTCTTTCTACAGCAAATCTTTTATGGCTTTCTCCATCACAACGTCAGAAGATTACTAATCCAATTACCAAACACAGCCTTTCAATCTGGGATAGACTGAAAACTCGATTTGGCCTCCAATCTTCACACAATCCTCTCCTCTCCTTCTTACATAACCCATCATTCTACCCGGCCTGGTCTTCCCCAACATCTTTCCTAGCTTGGTCAAAAGCGGGATTAACGAGGGCATATCATTTCTATAAAACCTGGGTTATCACACCCTTTCCAACTCTCTGTGAAACATGTAATATCCCCCCCTCAGAAATGTTTAGGTACCTACAAATCAAAAATTTCCTGTCTACTAATACACCTTCAGACTTGACGTCTCCTAATCTCACCGTATTTGAAAAAGCTTGCAACAATGATCCTCATAGAAGAGGACTCATCTCAGATATATATACTCAACTACTCTCACACAACTCTTCATCTCCACTGTCTTATACCACAAAATGGGAAACAGACCTTCAGTTACAACCCGAACAAATAAACTGGTCCCAAATATGGAATAATACCAAATCAGCATCACCTAATATTGTCGCTCTCTAAACTAATTACAAAGTTCTCACCAGATGGTACCTAGTCCCTGCCAGAATCTCCAAGTTTTCTCCACAATACCCGTCCCATTGCTTCCGAGGATGTTCAGCACTAGGATCACACATGCACATATGGTGGGAATGTAAAATAGTTGAATCCTTTTGGTTGGAGGTGTTTAAGATGCTTTCTACTATGTTTAATACACCTTTGCTTCCTGATCCAACCACAGCACTCCTAAATGATAAACCAAATATTTTATCACACCGCCAGTTTAAGCTTATGCTCTTCATAACCACAGCAGCCAAACAGACCATAGCGAAAGCATAGAAATCTGACTCACTCTGTATTTTTATCGTTTAAGAACAGAATAACTCAGTTCATGATCCACGCAAAGACCATGGTTTGAGCATTTCCTACCTCCAGGATTCGATAATTCATTATTTCTTCTTTGAAGACATTATATGGACAACCTATAATGTTACTATAAACTATACATATTGCCTTTCATTAGTGGTTTTCTCTGGTAATTCCCCCATGTCCCACCCCTTATCTCCTTACCCCCAACACTGTGCAGTTATTACCCCCTTCACTTACTACTTGACTTTCTTGAAGTGTGAATGACTAAAAATAGTTGGAAAGACTTATTTAATCTCCAGATGAAGCCAAGCCATGTTGCAGGAACTTGGCCCTGGAACTATTTACTGATTCTCCCCCAACTATCTTACTTCCTTTTCTCTATTATACTTACTTTCCTGCATCTTACCTTTCCCCACACTTCTTAATAAACTTATTCCAACCCCATGCCTCCTATACTTTACCTTTAATTTGTATAATTCTTGTTTTCTGTATTCACTTAAAATGATATAAACGTTTATGATATATAGTGTGTTACTTTTCATACCATAATCACCTATGTGATGCATTACAATTGCCTGTTACCTTATATATACAAGAATGTTGTTATCTTTCTTTGTAAACCTGAACTATATTTAACTCAAAACAATAAAATATTTTAAAAGAGAAAATTAACACATAAGCAGGCTCCACTATTTACAAAAGTGTGAAAATATTGTGAAGTTTTGACTGTAATAGCATATACGTATAGTATAAATGGGCAAATAAATTATGATACATTTTTGTCAGTGTACAGAGGTTAGGATGCTGTTTCATCACGTTTTTGGGGTTGTGTTCGATATGTGCAAAGAGAGATCGCACAAATACTTATAAATATAACATTTATTAAAAGTAATGACAAATACAGATACAGATAAAGAAAATATAACAAGAATACTTAACTAAAGATGCTGTTTCCGCCGTGGGTCTCTCCAATTATACGGCATGGGGCAGGTGACCACAGACGCATGCATGATTGCAGGCTCTAATTTGAGACACATATTACAAGCACAATTTGGGTATGTATTATAGAGAGGAATTGAAAACCCATCCCACTCACGAGCAAAATGAGAAAGTGGGCTTGGCTACATCCTGGTCAGTTAACAATAACATTCATTTTGTGTAAGTGAACTAAGGTAAAACTATAATTATGTTCTTATATGGCTTGTATGGTCCCTTAACCAAGGCTTAGAGGCATTCTTAAATATTGTGAGACAATCAGACAACTTTAAATAAGGAGATATGTAATATGCAATTTCCCCATCAGATGCACATTAAAAGCAAAATCCAACGACTTACATCAATATCTCAAACTCCATAATGAACACCACCATAAATAAACATTCATAATGGTTTACAGATTGTGGAATTCACATTACAAAATAAAAGGTTTTATATGTTGATAGTTACATACAGTATATCAATTGGTAGAAGAAAGGGAATAGGATTTATAAGGTGTCCAAGAAAGATTGCTAGTCAAATATATAAAAAATATATTAAATTTATTAATACAAAATATCTAAAAGACATCACAGTATCATCATACAGTAACCATAATATGAGTAACCAGCAGTAACTTCTTGCGCTACATGTTTCGCCATGCAATGGCTTCCTCAGGAGACTTCCAACAAGTACTGTATAACATGGTAACTATAGGTGAAAAACAATATATTAAAATCAATATTAAATAATCAGAACAACATTTTTAACAAATCAAAACAGAAATTAAATTTTCTTGCAAATACAATTAGACCAAGAGTGCCCCCCGTGTCCCCACCTAAACTGTGGAACATGTCCTATCTAGGATGATGAAGGTCGCGACCCTGATGTCTCGAGGACATTAAAGAGATGCAGAGAAATCTGGTGTATCACGTAGAAGGACATACTGGCCCCATGAGGCAGAGTATTATCTGAAAAAGGGATACATTGTAAGCTCAGACTCAAAAAATCAACAGAATAATATAAATAGATAAATATGAATAAATATATTCAAACCTTAGAATGCAGATCTCTAAACTAATTAGTTAATAATGGATGATATAATAGCAAGTGGAACTTCCAGAATGTTAATAGATGTGAAGGCAGACTTTCCCAGAAGAAGCTTCCAAGCAGTCATATACCTTAATCAACAACCAACAAACGGGAAAAAAGAGCCGTTCAAAACCAACCTGTTAACTTCCAATCTAAATAATCCCCACCAAAGTCTGAATGTTATTACCTTTCACAGATTTGAAGCATCACATATCCCCTTACCCACGACTCCGCCGCTGTCCTATCTGCAGAAAGGGGGATCTTTTCATGTCCCCTCCCCCTCCCTGGCGTCCAATGGCGCTGAGGAGGCGAGGACGCCGAGAAATCCCCACCACGCATGCGTGGGTGGCGCCAGAAGAGACATAACGAGCAAGCACAACGATCACCGACGCCATGATGTGGTGCCGGAAATGTTGTCACGCGCAAGCGCGATGCCCATATGACGCCCTGTTGGAAAATATGCCCACAACTGGGTGCGTCCTCTGGCTATCAAAGCCAATGGACATCCAGTTAAGGGAATACGATAAGCAAGTGGCTAGTGGTACCAATTCCAAAAACACATATCTGGGAATCCCCCTATATGATTGGCGGGGAAGACGCCCTGGACGTATAATCACCTATCTCCATTTCAATGTACTTAAGGGTAACTCAATCTGATCAAATATTGCCATAAATGGCCAGCCATAGGAAAATGAACATCCCAGGCCTGTAAATTGATAAAATAATTAGAAAAATAAATATTTCTCTTCCGTAGAAGGGGCAAACAGAGAAACCCTTAGGCCAAGGTAGAAGCGAGTTAAGAAACAAAGTAATATACACTTAAATACATAACAAACAACATTAAATTTTTGGGATCCTGAACAGTGGATCCCAATAGCAAGGCATTTTGGTTATTTTTGAAGTCTCTCATACAAAGAGACTTGTATGGCTAATGGACTTGTTTAGTCCACGATGTTTTGTAGCTAACAAGGTGTGGATCCATTTTGTTTCACGCTGTAAAAGAAGTTTATCCACATCACCCCCTCTTTCATGTACCGGGATGTGCTCCAATGCAAAGAATTTCATTTTAGACAATGAGAAGCTATGGTAAAGTCCCATGTGTCGACTAATTTGGGTCTCCATTTTTTTCTTAGAGACCAAGGATACATGGTCCCTGAGCCTGTGAAAAAATGATCTTTTAGTTTTGCCCACATAAAAGGACTTGCATTCGCATTCCATTAGATACACTACTACGATAGTCTGGCAATCGGCGTAGAAATTGGGCCTATATTGCTCTCCATTGGGTAGCAGTATCTGAGAGGCACTTATCAGGTATCTACAGAAATTGCAATTCCTGCAGGGCCTAGTACCTTTTGTTTTTCGAACAATGCTTTCGGGTGTAGTAGTTAGATGACTGTGTACAAGATGGTCTCTAATAGACTGAGATCGCCTTTAAGTAATTTGAGGATATGGACTTATATATTTTGAGACAACATCGTCAGCCACTAGTAGATGCCAATATTTTTGAATGACATCCCGTATCTGACGATGCCGTCCCGGAAATCTAGTTATGAATCAAACCTTTTGATCTGGGCTTTGAACTTTTTTGGTGAAAATTAAAGTATCTCCAGTAGTAGCTGTACAGTTGAATCAAGGAGTTTTGGCTTGGGTTGTCGAATTTCACAGGTTGGGATAGTCTTGGATAGACTGAGGGAGATGCTGGCTGCTTTTGAGGACTGCTTTTCTGAATTATTCCCTGACTAAAATGGATCACCTTTAATCCTGATCTGGAGCACAGACGTGGAGGTCCCATTCATTGGTATTTACACCACAAGCTCTGCTGACTCATTGAGCATATGCCCATTTGAGTCCCTACACTCCGGTAAGCCTTCATACAACTGGTGGTGGTTTCACTGTTGGGTCTTCTTTTCAATACTGAGGGCACGTGGAATACCTTTTAATGCTACAGAGTCTTTTTCACTGTCCATTCATGGATTGTTTTATTCACAGTTTAACCATTTCCATACTGGGCCTCTTCTGGCACCCCTCTCCTACATGTAAAAATCATAATTTTTTGCTAGAAAATTACTCAGAACCCCCAAACATTATATATATTTTTTGGCAGACACCCTAGGGAATAAAATGGCGGTCATTGCAACTTTTTACCTTGCACGGTATTTGCACAACAATTTTTCAAACGTGTTTTTTTTGGAAAAAAAAAACAGTTTCATGATTTTAAAAGATAACAAAACAGTAACGTTATGCTGAGTAAATAGGTACCCAACATGATATGCTTTAAAATTGCGCACATTCATGCAATGACGCCAAACTTCAGTACTTAAAAATCTCCATAGGCAACGCTTTAAATTTTTTTACAGGTTACATGTTTAGAGTCACAGAGGAAGTCTAGTGCTAGAATTGTTGCTCGTGATCTAACGCATGCGGCGATACCTCACATGTGTGGTTTGAATGGCGTTTACATATGTGGGCGGGACTAACGTGTCAGGGGCGGATCCAGAGTCTAGTCTCGGGAGGGGCACTGCCAGAAAATACTTTTTTTGCGGGCAATTTATCGGGGCAGTGGCTGGTGTTGGCGCTTTAATCATCCCGGCACCATCGTTACTATGGTGTCAGGATAATTGAAGCGCATTGTTTTATTATTGTCACTTGCCTGCCACCAGGTGTAGATTGTCAATTGCCACGTCACCTGCCACATGTTGCGGATTGTCATTTGCCACGTCACCTGCCACATGTTGCTGGTTGTCACTTGCCACGTCACCTGCCTCATGTTGCTGGTTGTCACTTGCCACGTCACCTGCCACACGTTTCTGGTTGTCACTTGCCTGCGCCAGATGCAGATTGTCACTTGCCAGGTCACCTGCCACATGTTGCGGATTGTCACTTGCCACGTCACCTGCCACATGTTGCGGATTGTCATTTGCCACACATTGCAGACTGTCACTTGCCATGTCACCTGCCACAAGTTGCGGAATGTCACTTGCTGCTAAGGTGGGGATTGTCTTTTGCTGTGTCCCAGAGTCTCTCAGCAGAGAGATGATGTAATCTCTCTGCTGCCCGCAGCTGCCTGCACAGTGAAGGCGGGCAGTGAAAGATGATGTCGGTTTCCCCTTCAAAATCTGTTTCCCTTGGCTCTCGGCTGAGGTTGGAACTCCTCCCCTCCAGCCCTCTGCACCACTGCTCCGCCTACTCTCCCCCGAATGCATGGGGGCGGGGGCGGTAGAAGGATGATTAGCATTCAGGGGAGAGTAGGAGGAGCAGCGGTGCAGAGGGCTGGGGGGCGGAGTTCCGATCTCAGCTGAGACTGAGAGCCAGGGGAAACAGATTTTGTTGGGGAAACTGATCTTGGCACAAGACCGGGTCGCCCGCTCTCTCATCCGCCCGCTCTCTCACCCGCATATAATTTCTCCGGGGGGGGCAATTGCCACGTTGCCCATATAACGTGTGTGTTAGCTTCTGGGCGCGAGCTACCAGGGACAGGGGCGTTTTAAATATTTTTTTTATTTTATTTTTTATTTTACTTTATTTTTTTTATTTTTACTTTCTTTTACAACATTTTTTTAATCACTTTTATTCCTATTACAAGGAATGTAAACATCCCTTGTAATAGGAATCATTTGTGACAGAGGTCCTCTTTATGGAGAGATGCGGGGTCAATAAGACCCCACATCTCTCCTCCAGGCTGGAAAGCATGAGATCGGAAAAAAATCCACGATCTCATGCTTACCAGCCACGATCGCGGCTTTGTTTACATCCGCGCCCCGGACCTGACGTCATAACGTCGCGCCTGGGCCTCCAACGGTCATAGAGATGACTGGTGACCATCTGGTCACCGGAAATCTCTATGCTCGTCATCCAGCAGATGCCGATTCTTTCTGCGGGTCTCTGATGGCACAGGAGAGCCCAGAGAAGCACCGGATAGCGGCGGGAGGGGGGATGTCCCCTCCCGTCGCCTGTAAGAAAGATCAAGCGATGGAACTGCCGCTATGATCATTCTTATGGTGCACAGAATCACCGGCTGAAAACAAGGATATCTGAATGATGCCTGTAGCTGCAGGCATCATTCAGATATTCCCACTGAAAGTCCAGGACGTCATATGACATCTTTGGGCGGGACGTGGTTAAATAACGTCAACATATGGACTTACCTTTTTGGTGCGATTTTCACATTACTATTCACTGTTTTGACCTTTTCTTTTTTTATAGTTGTGGTTATTTCACATTATATATTTGTCTTTATACACATTAATTTGTATCAGTACGAATTTTTGAGCTCTGCACAGAATTTAATTTTTTACCTCTAATTATTACCTCTCACACAGATTGCAATTCTCCTCGTAATGCCTTCATCTTATCAGAGAGCTAAAACTATCATTTACACAATTCATCCCTCTGATGCAGCCTCTCACCGTGTTACACATTTACAATGTTGCAGTCTGATCACTGGAGTAGAAGAGACATAGAAAATGTATTTTCCTGTCTGCAGCAGACTGATGACATGTGTTTGTTACCCCAACATTCCATATTCCTGATATGTGCCTGATGTATCAAGTACTTGTATGAGAAAGTATCCTGCTCTCTTAGTATTGCTTAATTTGTGTGAAATCCCTGATGTTTCTGCCAGTCCCTTTGCTTTCCTATTAAAAACTGACCACACTAAACAGAGGAACACACCTTGGTCAGTACTCTAGCTGTGCTGGGAACTTTTCCAACCATTCACTGGGAAGATCAGCGTGCTGCTGCTTATCCTCCCTCCAGACCTAATGCAGTTGAGAACAGAGGGAACAGAGGTAATGTAAACACTTACAAAAAAAGGGTATTTATAATGTTTTTTAATTTCTATAAAGAAATGTTTTGCCTTTTATTTCTATTTTAAACTGAATGAGTTGTTTTACAAGGTTTACAATCACTTGAAGGCAAAATCATTAGACTGGAGCTCAGTAAATGCTTTTTAAATACAAAATTATGTTTGACTTTTGGGAAGAAACAGGAAGCCAACATAAACAGAGGGAGATGACACTTACACCACGCAGACTGTCACTGATTAAACTCCAGTGTTGTTATACTTAGTTGTATTAATATTTCTAAACAAACATATATAGCTATACATTACATGCATATTACAAATTATTGTCATTTAGGTCATACTGCACATTTCTGCAGTATGCCTTGCTCATAAATTAGGATGAAAAAAAATAAAACCCAATCTTGATGTGCTGAACAGAGAAGGTAAAAACTGTAAATGAATAATTTATGTCTTTATTTTTAGAAAAACTGAGAAAAGCCAACACATTTTAACTTCCAAGTTCACTGCCCATTTCATCTTATATTAACCTTTAATGAAGTCAGGGAGACACTGTAACTGCCTGTTTGCTAGAAGAATAAAATGGAAGCCCATTAGAAGTCTATGGTGCTTTGCTTTGTCCTTGCATCCCTTAAAAAAGGCATTAAGAATCTGCCGCACAGCAGACTCCCACACTGTAGAAAAAGCATTTGGTATCACAGATTCTGATATACACAGCCCAGCTGTCAGTCTCATGCTGAGTGATTCATCATTCCCTAGCTAACAAGAGGGGAAAAAGACATCACTTAAGCACAGAAAGCAGTTCTCCTAGTGAATATTACATGGAGTGAGCATTGGTACTTGTCAAAAACAACTAGTCAGAGTATTATGCGAGTATCCACTCAAAATGTTAATGGCAATTGCAGAAAATTCTATAGAAAAAGCATAGTTTTTATGTGCATAACAATAAACATTTACCAATCAAAATATTTATATACATGTTAAACATTGATTGTAGTTTACTACTATATGTTAGGCTGATTTTACACGGGCGGTCCGATCAGGTCTGCCTGTCAGGTTTTCAGGTGGACCTGATCAGATCCTCCATTCTCTTCTATGGAGCATCCGCTGACACCCGTTGCCATCTGATCCGGTCATATCGGCCAAAAACAGACAGATGGGGGACCTATTCCCCATCCGTCTAGTGGATCAGATAGGATGGAAAAGGACAGGTGGTCCATTTCCATCTGATTGCCCCATAGACAAGAGCAGGCTGTGTCCGTGTCCGCTCTGCATAGTGAACCTATCATCCGCTTGCATAGCGGGGATCAGTGGAGGGACCCCCCGCTGAGCAAGCTGATCCCACTTCACAGAGGTGCCCGTGTGAAAGGGGCCTTAAAACTTAAATATTTGTAGTATACAGTACATTTATTTCATTATAAACTGAGACAGACTGAAATGATAATTGTACTTTCACGAAATGAAATTCTTTTGCAGAGAGAATGCTGCACAATAGTTTGTGTGCATGCCACATGGGGGGGTGGAGCTGCTAGCCAAGATGGCCACACACTGGGCTGGTGAAGGCACAAGCATGCACGTGTAAAGCCGCATCACTGAGCATTACCGTGACCAGACTGCTTGAAAAAATCCCTGAAAAGCTCTTGAAAGACAATTAAGCAATACATGACCCGGAGTGGTCTTCGTTTTTCGTTTATCTGGTCAGTGTGGGACCCCCGTCGTAACGCTATTCCCCTGTGTGGGGGGATGGACTGTGGTCGCCTTGGATGTTGCCGATGTGAGGAATAGTGAGGAGCCGAAGCACAGACTGCAGTCAGAGCTCCGAGCGCAACCTCGTGACCGGGAGCTTTCGGCCTGTCTCACGACCTCGAAACAGAGGAGGAGATTGACATCCCTGCTCGACCCTGCTCGGGTGTGTGGCTGTGTGGCTGACGGCTTTGGGAAATCTCGAAATCCTCTGATTTTTTCGCTTCCCACGGCTCCCTTCGGCCTCTTCTGACTGACGCTCGCCCAATGCCACTGCTGAGTATTTGGAGATTTTAATAATCAGACACTTACCTGTTCCAGGGTCCAGCGATGTGGGGGATCGAAGCCCCACTCGTCTCCCCTTCTGTCCGCCAGCGCCGGCATTGTAACTGTGGGCGCCTGGCTGTGGCTTCACAGCCGGGCACCCACTGCGCATGCATGAGCCGCGCACCGTGACTGGCCGCACAATCATCTGGGACCTGTGACATGTTCCAGATGATTGCCTAGAGGGAGGGGGGAAAGGTGATCTCCTTTCCTGTGCCGAGGGAAGTGACCTCAGGAGCCCAGGCGCTGAAGGCAGCAGATTTTGAGGGACCACATAGCAACAGACATGTTTTTTTTCATTTATTTCATGCACATTAATGACTGTTTTTTTTGGGTGGAATTCCACTTAAATCAACAATCCCTGTGAATAAGGGATAAAAATAGAACTTTGTTCTATCAACATGAGAATAAACCAGGAAAGGTATTAGCGAGAAATCTAAAACAACAAAAACCTTTGACCCCCTATAATTGAAATTCAAAAGATGTCGGGAGAAATAACACATGGCCCTGGAAAAATTGTGAAAACATTCCATAATACTATTCTAAGCTCTATAATTTATCGATACAGCAAGAAAGTGAAGGAAAGAAAGATAGTCTAGAAGAAATACGCCAATACATGAGAGAAACAGCACTACCTAGCCTACCTAAAGAAACAATAGAAGAACTAGAAAAAGATATCTAGAAGAAATACAGCAAGCGATATCCGCCTTGGCCCTGGGCAAAAGCCTGGGCCCAGACGAATATACCTCAAAATGTTATAAGAAATTTCAGGAGATACTTACTCCCATTTTAAGAAAGACATTTAACTCCATATCTGATACCCAATTATTTACACCGCAGAGTATGGTGTAAATGTGTATAGACATATTGTATTGATCCCAAAACCGGAAAAGGACCACACAGTGTGTTAAAACTTTCGACCAATTTTCCTTACAAATATAGACTTACGTTTATATTCAAAGATCATTGCAAATAGATTTACAACCATTTTGCCTGCACATATTAATTTAGATCAAACCGGTTTTACAGTGGGTAGGGAGGTAAGGGATAATACAATGAAAACATGTATATTAGTAGAATATGCCCAAAAAGTAGCTATTCCAGCATGTCTCCTTTTGGTCGATGCTGAGAAAGCATTTGATTGGTGTGGAGTGGAGGTTTCTGAGGGAAGCTTTAATCCAACTTGTGAAAGGATCTAGGATGCTACATAGGATCATAGTGTTGTATTCCAATCCCAGAGCAAAAATGGGATACCTTCAGATTATCTAGAAATATCAGATGGTACCCGACAAGGATGCCCTTTATCTCCCTTGTTGTATGTGATAGTTATAGAGCATTTGACTACAGCTATCCGAAATAATGGGGATATTCAAGGGATAAGAGTCAAGGGAAAGGAGTACAAAATGTCAGTATATGCGGACGATTTATTAATATATGTTACCAATCCAATAATGACAATACCAAATCATGTGAAGGAATTTAGGAGATTTGGTAATTTAAGTAATTTTAAAGTCAATTATGATAAATCGGAGATGCTAAATATATCACTGCCAAATAAAGATCAGGAACTCCTTCAGAAAATTTTCCCTTTTAAATGGCAAAAAGTGGCGATTAGACATCTTGGGATATATATCCCAACCGATATGACTAAATTACAGGGATTGAATTATTCCCCAATGATACGTAAGATTTTAAAATGACTCCCAAAATATGATAAACTGGTCCACTCATGGATGGGGAGAATTAATACAGAGAAAATGGATATATTACCAAAATTACTGTATTTATTTCAAGCCATACCTTTGATTTCCCCAATTAATTTAATGGCGCAGCTACGTAAGGCTGTAGGAAGCTTTATCTGGGCTCATAAAACTCCACGAATAAGAAGGGATATATTAATTAGGACAAAAAAGAATGGAGGCCTTGCTTTGCCTGATTTTACAAAATATCTACAAGCCTCATCTTTATATAGGATTATAGACTGGTACCATAATATGGAACATAAACAATGGGTAATCCTGGAAGAAGACATTATCGGATTGCAACTTAAATATCTTCCGTGGATTAAACCCCAGTTCAGACCAGAGAAAAAAGAGTTAACATTATTTTTGTTATCAACTTTAAAGATATGGGATAAAATCTTGAAAATGGGAGGCCTATCCACATTGATGGGACCAATGACTCCATTATTTTCGAATCCCAAATTTTCTCCAGCATTAGGGGTTAAAAACTTTCTTAAATGGAAAAGGACTGAAAATATAAGGATAGTTCAGATCCTAGTGGATGGCAAGCTCCCACGATTGTCCGAAATGGGACCTGAACTTGAACATAAATGGATGCAATATCAACAGTTAAATACATATATTAGGACTAGTATACAACCTTCCTTAGTTGACAGACAACCAACTATCTTTGAACAATTAGTAATAAAGGAACAAAGACCGACTCATAATCTATCAACTATATATAAGCTCCTACTTCCCACAGAATCTCTTAATGAGCTAATATGTATGAAAAAGTGGGAGAATGGAATGGGGAGCTTGATCCCGCTGGTAGAATGGGATAGGGCATTTTCCTTGGCACATAAAACCTCAATAGTGATAAGAAACCAAGAAAGGAATTAGAAAATCATTATGAGATGGTATAGGACCCCAGTGTAAATACATAAAATAAATGGAGACAATTCAGAAATGTGTTGGAGACGTTTTAAGGAAAGGGGGGACTATGACACATATATGGCATAACTGTTCAATGGTGAAGGAGTTCTGGGATAATATTTTCAAAATCTATCAGAAGATATTGGGTTTTGAGATACAATCAAGTGTAAATATTTCAATATTGAATATTATTCCAGGAGCTTGAAAAACACTCAAGACAAATATCCTCCACCATATGATAACAGCTGCCAAGACAATAATAGCTCAAAATTGGCGGCAAGTAAATAGTCCCACAGTGGTAGAATGGGTTTGTGAGATGAGTAAAATACAGCAAATAGAGACAATGATAAGGATTGAAGAGAAAATGAGTACCCAAAACTCAAAAATGTGGGGAAAATGGAAAGAGTTTAGGTCCTCGGCAAATGTATTTAAATATTTATGAAAGGGAATGAACCACCCTAATGCACATCACTTGAGGGGAGGGGGGAGGCAGGGTTTTTTTTTTTTTCTTTGGGAGGGAGATGGAGACGTGGTTGTTGAGAATGAATGGTAGGAAGATGATGTAAGTGTTCCTATGTAGGATGATAGAATATTGATATTGTAATAATATATATCTAGAATATAGAATCAGATCACTCTGAGAGATTCTACAAAACAGTGAATATGTATTTTTATTAAATGGAAAATAATAAAAAGATGGTCCCTGGTGTGATGTGATATTGATATATACCTTAATAAGATGGCTATGGCCTTCAAGAATCTTCAGGGACTCTGGCCAAAATTCATATTACCTCTGGATATGCTTATGCCATGGATCCCCATACAATTCTAAGGGCCCCCCAATCCCTAAAGTCTCCTGTATTTAGATGGGCTGCACAGGAACAACCAGTTGTAAGAAGTATTTGGTTGAAGGCTATATAGATTCTCCTCAGCTGTCTGATTCATGTAAGTATGGGGATAGCGAGTAGGGAAGGGGGGGATTATTTTAGGTCAGGAGGGGTTGGCCAAAAAGGATAACTGTAATTTGTCTGAAAGTTATCACTTAAACCCTAAGTGCAAGCCACCAATTCCCACTTGATCAGTAACTCCTATATTCCATGTAATCCATACCTATTTATGAGTTAGCACTGTTGAGCACTGTTGAGCAGGACCATAAAAAAGCCAGCACATTTTGGAGGGCGACCCCACACAAAACTGATATTTCATTTAGGAATCTAAATTAGCAGATAATAAAAGAAACTAGCAGATAATGCAATTTTAGTTTTTAGCAGACTGAACTCACTAGAAGCCGTAAAAAGGCTTTGAATATCAGATGTGGAAACATCTCTTTGTCTTGCATGGCACTTAAAGATAAGTGTTTTTTTTTGTCTCTAATATATGTACAAACAGCTGTCAAAGTCTTTCAAATTCATTAAATATTTATTGAAGTCAAGCAACAAGAAAGTGAAGAAATTACAACTACAGGAGCATCATATTGTACACCTCCCAGATATAAAGCTATGTGGATCAATTCAAGTTCAATAAGACTATATGTGGGCTTTACTGAAATGGAATTTAAATGTATTTTTTTCTCTACATCACAAAAGAATTACAGCAGCTAGAAAAACGTCTCGTAGTACAAAAAAAGGTGGAGAAATTAATTATATAACTGTATGATATAATTTGGATAACTTTATAATTTGGATAAAAATGAAACCAAAATATATACTTGCTGACACTTAACTTTCTTGCGCTCAGGGCTGTTTCACACCAGATGCAGTCCTGTGCATTTACAGTGGGGACGGAAAGTTTTCAGACCCCCTTAAATTTTTCACTCTGTGTTATATTGCAGCCATTTGCTAAAATCATTTAAGTTCATTTTTTTCCTCATTAATGTACACACAGCACCCCATATTGACAGAAAAACACAGAATTGTTGAAATTTTTGCAGATTTATTAAAAAAGAAAAACTGAAATATCACATGGTCCTAAGTAATCAGACCCTTTGCTCAGTATTTAGTAGAAGCACCCTTTTGATCTAATACAGCCATGAGTCTTTTTGGGAAAGATGCAACAAGTTTTTCACACCTGGATTTAGGGATCCTCTGCCATTCCTCCATGATTTTAGCAAATGGCTGCAATATAACAAAGAGTGAAAAATTTAAGGGGGTCTGAATACTTTCCGTCCCCACTGTATATTCTGCATCAAAAACACATGGACAGTGTTTAGCATGGATTTCAATGGCCCTAGTTCACACCAGGCTGGCGTTTATTCGTATCCTCCATTCCCAGTAGATGACAGGTTTGTGGAAACGCATCAGATCGGACTATCCTTCAACTGGTTGGACGTGTGACAACGTTGCCAGACTAAATACTTCTTACGCTTGAAATTTCAGCCTAGTTGTAAGTGTAAGTGTAACTTTTAAAAAGACATTTTAATATTTTTTTGCAGTTTTACATTATGAGGCTATTTCTTTCCTTATCTACTTATGATTATCAAACCATTGCAGTTCCATTTAAAATGGATTTAAAAGTTGTTTGAGGCTGAATTCACACCTGAGCATTTTCAGCTCATAAAATGCTCTTAAAACGCCTGAAAAACACCCAACAAGCAAAATTCCATTCATTTCAATGGCACCTGTTCACATCTGAGTGTTACTGGAAGCAAAACGCGTGCAAAAATGCCCTAAGCTCAAAAAAGAACATGAGCTTCTTTGGGGCAGAATACAGGCATTTTTCTGACCTTTACATTGGTGATCTGCGGCAGAAAGGCAGGAAAAATTACGGTAAAAACATGCGACTTTGAAACGCTGAGGTGTCAATGCATCCTGAATCCATACACCTGAAACATCCAAGCCAATAATTAATGCATGGGGGGTGTCTATAGTATGCCTGTAAAGTGGCGCATGTTTCCCATGTTTAGAACAGTCTGACAGCAAAATTACATTTCTAAAGGAAAAAAAGTCATTTAAAACTACTCGCGGCTATAATGAATTGTCGGTCCGGCAATACACATAAAAGTTCAATGATAAAAATGGCATGGGATTCCCCCCGGCCCAATTAGCCATTTTCGCTCCCCGGTGTCATGTGACTCGTTAGTGTTACAAGGTCTCAAGTGTGAATGGGGAGCAGTTGTGTTAAATTTGGTGCTATTACTCTCTCATACTGTTCACTGGAAGTTCAACATGGCACCTCATGGCAAAGAACTTTCTGAGGATCTGAAAAAAAATAATTGTTGCTCTTCATAAAGATGGCCTAGGCTATAAGAAGATTGCCAAGACCCTGAAACTGAGCTGCAGCAGAGTGGCCAAGACCATGCAGTGGTTTAACAGGTCAGGTTCTACTCAGAACAGGCCTCGCCATGGTCGACCAAAGAAGTTGAGTGCACGTGTTAAGCGTCATATCCAGAGGTTGTCTTTGGGAAATAGACTTATGAGTGCTGCCAGCATTGCTGAAGAGGTTGAAGGGGTGGGGAGTCAGCCTGTCGGTGCTCAGACCATACACCGCTACACTGCATCAAATTGGTCTGCATGGCTGTCGTCCCAGAAGGAAGCCTCTTCTAAAGATGATGCACAAGAAAGCCTGCAAACAGTTTGCTGAAGACAAGCAGACTAAGGACATGGATTATTGGAACCATGTCCTGTGGTCTGATGAAACCAAGATAAACTTATTTGGTTCAGATGGTGTCAAGCATGTGTGGCGGCAACCAGGTGAGGAGTACAAAGAAAAATGTGTCTTGCCTAAAGTCAAGCATGGTGGTGGAAGTGTCATGGTCTGGGGCTGCATGAGTTCTGCTGGCACTGGGGAGCTACGGTTGATTGAGGGAACCATGAATGCCAACATGTACTGTGACATAATGAAGCAGAGCATGATTCCCCCCTTCAGAGACTGGGCCGCAGGACAGTATTCCAACATGATATCGACCCCAAACACACCTCCAAGACGACCACTGCCTTGCTAAAGAAGCTGAGGGTAAAGGTGTTGGACTGGCCAAGCATGTCTCCAGACCTAAACCCTATTGAGCATCTGTGGGGCATCCTCAAATGGTAGATGGAGGAGGCAAGGTCTCTAACATCCACCAGCGTCGTGATGTCGTCACGGAGGGGTGGTAGAGGACTCCAATGGCAACCTGTGAAGCTCTGGTGAACTCCATGCCCAAGAGGGTTAAGGCAGTGCTGGAAAATAATGGTGGCCACACAAAATATTGACACTTTGGGGTGTACTCACTTTTGTTGCCAGCAGTGTAGACTTAAATGGCTGTGTGTGAGTTATTTTGAGGGAACAGCAAACACTGTTATACAAGCTGTACACTCACTACATTGTAGCAAAGTGTCATTTCTTCAGTGTTGTCACATAAAAAGATACAATAAAATATTTACAAAAATGTGAGAGGTGTACTCACTTTTGTGAGATACTGTATATAATAATAATAACTTTATAGATCAGACCAAAATGAGGGACAAATAAGGAGGAAAGGGGGACAGAGGGACTTTGTTCCAAATCAGGGACAGTCCCTCAAAATCAGGGACAGTTGGAAGCTATGCCAAACACATACTGTAAGTCAGCAAAGCATTTTTCTAGTCTAGGAATCCAGTGATGGAATCAGATTAGGTTCCTAAATACTAATAATATCCAGCTCTAATCCTGAGCAAAATGATTTGTAACAAACCTGTTCATGTCCATTACTTACACCATTGATTAAATGTCCACCATGCTGCATTCCGTGTGATGGAAAGGAAGGCAGTTCTTACTGTAGATATTTTTTAAATGATAAACGATATGCTTATCTTCTAACATGTAAATAGAAGATTGAGGTTAAAGTAACAGAAAGTATTGTGATGTATTGATACCATGCTGGAAATGTCACATTTCCGAATTAGTAGGAAATCTTGGTTCTGAAATGCCTACAGTTACAAACTGGTAACACTGCAGCCTGCCTGGTGTTCCTAAAAGAAGAATTGGTGAATGTATCTATTTCCCTTAGTGTTGGAGCACATCATCTTGATTTAACAGCTTTCCATCTTCCTTTAATGATTTCCAATCGTGACTACCTCAGGAACTTATAGTCTTTGTCATTTTGTGCATTTTCATTACATAGAATACATGTTATGTTATGCCATTCGCTATTCTTATTTCTAACTATACAGTAAGACAACAGTCATGCATACTTTATAGTAATATGTTTCAAAAGGAGCAAATGGAGGGACTGGGAAATATTTGCCTAGATATGATGCTGTCCTATGCATTTACCTCTCTCAACCAGTACTAGGTTGGGAGTATAAAGCAGCTGCGGCATGAAAATTGCAGCAGCCTAGAATCATTCAAAATGTTCATACATCGCCAAGCACAGTGAGAAAATAATGTTTATGTACTCTGACCACTGCCAATGTAATACTACTGTGCAAAATGGATATAATCTGACTAAAATATTGCCTTTTTTTGTTGATGCCCTGCAGGAGCCAGAATCAAAAGGAAGCGTTCAATGCATGTTGCTTTCATCTGCTAAGGACTTCTCTAATGCAACATTCAAAACTGTTTTCCTGCGCCAAATGACTCTATACACACACACACGCACTTAGAAAAGAATTAGTTTTTTATTTATTAACTTTTAAAGCCCAACAACGGGATCTTTGTTGTCCCCAAACCTTGCATCTTTCATAATGTAAAGTGTATGCAAACTCCAGCAATACATTTAGCTTATTTGCTCTATTTTGGCCTGTTAAATATACCACTCAAAGTGTTTTATTTTATTTGTTTGACAAGTGCCAAAACAAATGTATTCTTCTACCTAGATATCTTGTGAGCGGATAACTTCCTGTACTCTCGGTCTCTACACTGATACAGTTAGCATTGTTCTCTGCTATCCCTGTTAGGGAGAAGAGAGGGAGGTGTCCTTACACACTCCCTGTCCTAGGGTGTCAACGATAGTCAGTTGTTACCTTATGACACTAATGCTCTGTACACACGATTAGACATTGATCGGACATTCCGACAACAAAATCCATGGATTTTTTCCGACGGATGTTATCTTGAATTTGTCTTGCACACACACGGTCACACAAAGTTGTCGGAAAATCCGATCGTTCTGAAAGTGGTTACGTAAAACACGTGCATCGGGACTATAAATGGGGCAGTAGCCAATAGCTTTCGTTTCTTAATTTATTCTGAGCATGCGTGGCACTTTGTGTGTCAGATTTGTGTACACACAATTGGAATTTCCGACAACGGATTTTGTTGTCGGAAAATTTTATAGCAAGCTCTCTAACTTTGTGTGTCAGAAATTCCTATGGAAAATGTGTGATGGAGCCTACACATGGTCGAAATTTCCGACAACAAGGTCCTATCACACATTTTCCATCGGAAAATCCTATCGTGTGTACAGGGCATAAGTGAGGAAATTACACAATTTCCAGTTTAAAATAAAGGGAAAAATTTGTGAAAAGAGAACATTCATGGAGCCACCATATCAAGGACCAAGGACCAGTAAACTGAAATACTTTCAAGCATTCATACCCCTTGAAATTTTCCACATTTTGTCATGTTACAACCAAAAACGTAAATGTATTTTATTGGGATTTTATGTGATAGACCAACACAAAGTGGCAGATACAGTTGAAGTGGAAGGAAAATGATAAATGGTTTTCAATTTTTTTTTACAAATAAATATGTGAAAAGCGTGGCTTGCATTTGTATTCAGCCCCCTTTACTCTGATACCCCTAACTGAAATATAGTGGAACCAATTGCAATCAGAAGTCACCTAATTAGTAAATCGAGTCCACCTGTGTGTAATTTAATCTAAGTATAAATACAGCTCTTCTGAGAAGCCCTTAGAGGTTTGTTAGAGAACCTTAGTAAACAAAAAGCATCAAGAAGGCCAAGGGACACACCAGACAGGCCAGGGGTAAAGATTTGGAGAAGTTTGAAGCAGGGTTAGGTTTTAAAAAAAATCCCAAGCTTTGAACATCTCATGGAGCACTGTTCAATCCATCATCTGAAAATGCAAAGAGTATGGCACAACTGCAAACCTACAAAAACATGGCCGTCCACCTAAACTGACAGGCCAGGCAAGGAGAGCATTCATCAAAGAAGTAGCCAAGAGGCCCATGGTAATTCTGGAGGAGCTGCAGAGATCCACGGCTCAGGTGGGAGAATCTGTTCACAGGACAACTATTAGTTGTACACGCCACAAATCTGGCCTTTATGGAAGAGTGGCAAGAAGAAGCCCATTGTTGAAAGAAAGCCATAAGAAGTCCCGTTTGCAGTTTGTGAGAAGCCATGTGGGGGGACACAGAAAACATGTGGAAGAAGGTGCTCTGGTCAGATGAGACCAAAATGTTACTTTTTGGCTGTCAGAAACCATGAAATCAGGTCGAGACAGAAGTACAGTTAAATCACACTTGTTTAATAATAAAAGTAAAAAGAACAAACGTAGTCAAAACATAGCCAGAGTTCAGGAACCGGAACGGATAGTCAGACAAGCCAAACCCCAGAGAGCCAGAGATGAGCGTTGTAAAACAGCAAGCAGAATCTGGAGCCAGAAGGGATGTCAGCCAAGCAAGTCTCTGTGATGTTGACTAAGGTGAAAGCAGAGCTCCTCTGGACTGGATGGCTTAAGTAGGCAGGACTGACGAGCAGGAAATCAGCAACAGCTGAGTAACTGTGGAGAGATAGGAGCTGGCAATTAGCCGACAGCTGAGCGGCCAGCTCAGAGAACGGAGGGCTGAGCCCAGCCCTGACAATATCTCAGGCTGCTATCTCATCCTTGATGGTATCCGAGAGACCATGAGAAAAAGCAGCCACGAGGGCCTCATTGTTCCAAGCAACCTCTGCTGCCAGAGTACAGAATTCAATGGCGTAATCTGCAACAGTTCTCATACTCTGTTTGATGGACATGAGGGAATTGGCAGCAGAAGCGGAGCACTGGCGTCCTTTCAGGACACTGGCGCATGAATTCCAATGTAGGGGGGGTGTTTTTTTGAAGCACCGATTATAGCCAGAGGCTGTAATAGGCTTCAATGTAGGGTGGGCTCGGGCCGCAGAGAGTGCGCTCCGATCCCACTAAAGTGTGTTACAACAGCGAATGAATATTTGCTGTTGTAACACTGATCCTCCTCCCAGCCAATCAGGAAGCAGGTTTAGACACTGGTCATCAAAGGACAAGTAATCCTATTGGATGCATAGGAGGAGGAGGGGAGGGGCTGGAAGCCGCCATGGAGGAGAAGACTCGGAGCCAAGCAGCTGCACCACGCTGCCTGCCACCCCCCACGATGGGGTAAGTGCCGGATCGACCGGCAAACAGCAGGGGGGGTGGAAGCCATGTGTTTCTGTGCTTGCCGAGATCTGCGCACATCTAAGAATACATTTTTTGCTGTAATTATGCAAGCAAGGAAGAGGAGGAGAATGAGAGAAGGGGGAGCAAGGAAGACGGAGAAAGAGAGAAGAGGAAAAGAAAAAAAGGGGTTGAAGAAGGTCACCACTGGGGGGAGCAATTGAAAACAAAAAGTAGCTTAGGTTTTACATTACATTAAAAACTAAAAAGGGCACAATCGTAATGGATTGTGTAAGTGATTCTGCGCAACACAAAATGAAGTAAATGAATAAATGCATAAACTACACACCTGAAAAATAAAATAACAATCCCCTAATGGGGTAGAGCAATATGTGCAGATTAAAAAACAAGTAGCAGGTGTATCATAGTGACAAAGTGCTAATCAAATAAAAGTCACTCAGTAAAAACACAAAACATAACATAAACTGTGACTGGTGGGTGAACATGCGTTGCTAGGTGATCTGGTGACTGTTCGTGGTAACGGATACCCACTCGGGGCTCCCAGAACTCTCACCTCTATGGCACGATAAAAGTGCCTGTGTGCTTCCAATAGGTCTGTGGTCACTCTGGTGCAGTGATGACAATGGCGTCCTACTCCTTCCGGAGGGAGGGGGGCGTCACTTCCTCCACTTGGTAGGGCCTCTATTCCACAGTAGGGGTGCCTATGTACTTCCAATGGGTCTGTGGTCACTCTCGTGCAGTGATGGTGATGGCGTCCTAATCCTTCTGGGGGAGGGGACCGTCACTTCCTCCGACTGTTAAGCTCCATATAGGGGTAATTGAAAAGACTCCAATAGTGTAATAAAGTTAAAGCCAATGGATTTATTAAAGGTAAAAAATCAGCTTACATAAACGTAAACAAAAAACGCCAAACAGCGATGGGAACAGCGTTATAGCGATACTCGCTACGTCACTTCCGGTCCGCACTGACGTATTTCCGGTTGCGTGCCTACGCGTTGCGTCGAATCACGTGACTTCTTCAGGGCACCGGATTGGCTATCGCCATGCTCATTTTATACTATTGGGACAGGAAGTGGAGAAAACTCCATTTTGTTGTAGACCAAGTAAATGGTAGTACCGCGGCCATCTTTGAGTGGGTAATGTCGTTTTAAAATGTTCATTAATAAAGTTGTATTTAAACAAGGAAGTAAAAAAAGTGTTAAGGAGTACGTTTAAAACCCGTGCTTAAAAAACAATAAGATGATGACCCGAGATGGTGACTCAGTCGATCGGGTCTCCGATCGGGCTATGTATAGTTAAAATGATAATAAAAAACAACTTTTAATCTTAAGAGAAAGTAAAATGCAAAGTTTAATACAAAGTAGTGTGTAAAAATCCTAATGGGATAAGTAACCGAATAACAATAAAAATATGGGTGAGGATAAAAATGACAGGTCCAAAATATGTAGAAAGCTTTACGTAAATAGTTATTAAAAATAGATCCCCCAAATTTAAAGACCAAAGCACACCGGAAATGAAGTATTGAGTTTACATAAATACATAAAATCTAGAAATCACTAATGAAGCAGTTAAGATCGAATTCTACATTTAACCCTTCAGGCACTAGTGTTCTGGTTCTATGTATCCATTTCGATTCCTTTTGGCTGAGGATTCTGATTTTATGATCACCTCTCCACGATTTATTATATCTTTCTATACCCCAAAAACGTAATTGTGTGGGGTCTTTATTATGAAAAAGTGCAAAGTGCTTAGATACGTTATGTTTCGGGCACCCTTTTTTGATGTTTACTAAATGCTCTTTGATCCTTGTTTTGAGTGCTCTTTTGGTCCTTCCTACATACTGTAGGTTACAAGGACATTGTAACATATACACAACCCCCTCTGTGTAGCAATTAATAAAATCTTTTATTGGGTAAGTGTTCCCTGTACTCGTTGCCTTAAAATCATGTTTCTTGGTTTGAAATTTTTTGGCGTGTGTGCAGGCATAGCAATATTTACAGGGATAAAACCCTTTGCCATTAAAAAAGGAGAATGTGTTTTTGGGGGGAGGTTCCACTACATTCTTCACGATGATATCCCTCAAGGTTGGAGCTCGTTTATAAATAATAGATGGCCTTTCCGGTAGGATTTGTCGTAGGTGTTTATCCTCCTTTAGGATATGCCAGTGTTTGCGGATAATCTTCTCTATATCTTTAAATTGAGTGTTGAAGTCTAAAATTAAACTTGGTATTTCTGAAAGGTTCTGTGTCTTCTTAGGTGCATGTATCAGTTGTTTTCTGTCCATCGTTTGAGTACGTTCAATTTCTCTTTTGATTAATGCTTCTTCATAGCCTTTCTTGACAAATCTCTGTCCAATTAGATTAGCCTGAATCTCAAAATCTGCATCTTTCGTACAGTTGCGCTTGATTCTTACCAATTGGCCTTTTGGGATGTTGTAAAGCCAAGGTTTGTGGTGGCAGCTTGTCATAGGTAGATAACTGTTTCTAGACACTTCTTTAAAGTGGGTTTTGGTTGTTAATCGATCTCCTTCAATGCTTATCTCTAGATCCAGAAATTCGACCTTCTTCGTATCAATATTCGAGGTTAATTGTATATTTCTGTCATTATTATTTAGATTCGACAGAAACTGCTCCAGGGTTTCTCTGCTTCCATTCCATATTATGAGGATATCATCGATAAATCTTTTGAATAGTCCTAGTTCACACGGTGGGTTTTTATGTACTGCTTCCTCCTCCCATTGTGCCATAAAGGCATTTGCCACACTTGGCGCAAATTTAGCACCCATGGCAATGCCTGTTATTTGCTTGTAAAAATTTTGGTCATGCCAAAAATAGTTGTTTTTTAACGAAAATTCTAGGCATTTAATCAAAAACTTCCTTTGGGTACATTTGAGTGCCCTATACTTTCTTAAGGCCCATTTGGTTGCTTCACATGCTTGGTGATGTTGGATGATCGTGTAGAGGGAGGAAACGTCTACCGTTGCCAGTAGGGTCCTTCCCTCTAGGACTGGTACTTCTTCTATTTGTTGTAGGACATGTTTCGTGTCCCTTATATAGGATGTTGTTTGTTGGATGGCGGGTTGAATAAAGTGATCTATATACTGGCCAATCCTTGCTGTTAGGGAGTTGATCCCATTAACAATTGGTCTTCCCGGGGGGTTTTGAAGGTTCTTGTGTATTTTGGGAACTGTATATATTACTGGGATCCTATGTGAATCCGGAACTAGGTATCTTGCTTCCTTTGTATCCAGTATCCCTTTCTTGACTCCCAATTGGATCACTTTTTCTAAATCTTTCTTGCATTTAGTTGAGGGATTACTCAGTAGTTTTTGGTATGTGGTGGTGTCTTCCAATTGACGTTTGATTTCTGCTTGGTAGTCCACTTTGTTTTGGATTACCACTCCTCCTCCTTTGTCTGCCGGTCTGATAACCAGATCTTTTCTGTTGGTCAAAGATCGTATTCCTTTCTTAATATGTGCAGGGTCACTCGTTTTCTTTATCTTCAGTTGGTCCAGATCCTTCAGTACTAGGTTTTTGAACACTTCAATGTGTTGGTTATCATTTAATTGTGGGTTAAAAAGGGATTTGTTGCGTAGTCCACTATGTTCCATCCGTTGTGGGTCTTGCGGTGTGGTTAATCGTCTAGTTTGGGGATTAGTTAAAATCGCTTTCTTAATATTCATTTTTCTTACATATTTCTTGATTCCAATAAAAGTTGCAAATTTGTCTAAGTTTTTTGTGGGGGCGTATTTTAGGCCTTTATCCAATACAGCCAGTTCTTCGCTAGTTAGAGTTTGTCCGCTCAAATTAAAGATTCCTTCTCCTAGTGGACTCTTTTTCTTTTTGAGTCTCTTTCCCGCTCGACATCCCCTCTTGGTTCTGGGGTTCTTCTTCTTTCTTCCTGATAATGTCTCTTTGGGGAATAGTAGGGTTCTTGTGGGTGTCTCTGTGGGGAGCGTTGGGCATACTCCAATTTCCTCCTCGGTGGTGTTTCTCGCCGACCTCGGTCTAAAAAATCGTTGCCATATCTATCTTGATCATATGGGTACTGGCGGGGATGAGTATTAGGTTCCCTCTGGTCTCGGATTGGGTCAAACCTATTGTGTGTTGGGATAGGGCTTCTTTCATATCTGCCTTGTTGGTTATAGTATGCTCCTTCCCTATGTTCTCTATATGCCCCTTCATTGTACGACCTGTCATTGTGGTGTCTTTGGTGGTGTCTAACTAGCGAAGAACTGGCTGTATTGGATAAAGGCCTAAAATACGCCCCCACAAAAAACTTAGACAAATTTGCAACTTATATTGGAATCAAGAAATATGTAAGAAAAATGAATATTAAGAAAGCGATTTTAACTAATCCCCAAACTAGACGATTAACCACACCGCAAGACCCACAACGGATGGAACATAGTGGACTACGCAACAAATTCCTTTTTAACCCACAATTAAATGATAACCAACACATTGAAGTGTTCAAAAACCTAGTACTGAAGGATCTGGACCAACTGAAGATAAAGAAAACGAGTGACCCTGCACATATTAAGAAAGGAATACGATCTTTGACCAACAGAAAAGATCTGGTTATCAGACCGGCAGACAAAGGAGGAGGAGTGGTAATCCAAAACAAAGTGGACTACCAAGCAGAAATCAAACGTCAATTGGAAGACACCACCACATACCAAAAACTACTGAGTAATCCCTCAACTAAATGCAAGAAAGATTTAGAAAAAGTGATCCAATTGGGAGTCAAGAAAGGGATACTGGATACAAAGGAAGCAAGATACCTAGTTCCGGATTCACATAGGATCCCAGTAATATATACAGTTCCCAAAATACACAAGAACCTTCAAAACCCCCCGGGAAGACCAATTGTTAATGGGATCAACTCCCTAACAGCAAGGATTGGCCAGTATATAGATCACTTTATTCAACCCGCCATCCAACAAACAACATCCTATATAAGGGACACGAAACATGTCCTACAACAAATAGAAGAAGTACCAGTCCTAGAGGGAAGGACCCTACTGGCAACGGTAGACGTTTCCTCCCTCTACACGATCATCCAACATCACCAAGCATGTGAAGCAACCAAATGGGCCTTAAGAAAGTATAGCGCACTCAAATGTACCCAAAGGAAGTTTTTGATTAAATGCCTAGAATTTTCGTTAAAAAACAACTATTTTTGGCATGACCAAAATTTTTACAAGCAAATAACAGGCATTGCCATGGGTGCTAAATTTGCGCCAAGTGTGGCAAATGCCTTTATGGCACAATGGGAGGAGGAAGCAGTACATAAAAACCCACCGTGTGAACTAGGACTATTCAAAAGATTTATCGATGATATCCTCATAATATGGAATGGAAGCAGAGAAACCCTGGAGCAGTTTCTGTCGAATCTAAATAATAATGACAGAAATATACAATTAACCTCGAATATTGATACGAAGAAGGTCGAATTTCTGGATCTAGAGATAAGCATTGAAGGAGATCGATTAACAACCAAAACCCACTTTAAAGAAGTGTCTAGAAACAGTTATCTACCTATGACAAGCTGCCACCACAAACCTTGGCTTTACAACATCCCAAAAGGCCAATTGGTAAGAATCAAGCGCAACTGTACGAAAGATGCAGATTTTGAGATTCAGGCTAATCTAATTGGACAGAGATTTGTCAAGAAAGGCTATGAAGAAGCATTAATCAAAAGAGAAATTGAACGTACTCAAACGATGGACAGAAAACAACTGATACATGCACCTAAGAAGACACAGAACCTTTCAGAAATACCAAGTTTAATTTTAGACTTCAACACTCAATTTAAAGATATAGAGAAGATTATCCGCAAACACTGGCATATCCTAAAGGAGGATAAACACCTACGACAAATCCTACCGGAAAGGCCATCTATTATTTATAAACGAGCTCCAACCTTGAGGGATATCATCGTGAAGAATGTAGTGGAACCTCCCCCCAAAAACACATTCTCCTTTTTTAATGGCAAAGGGTTTTATCCCTGTAAATATTGCTATGCCTGCACACACGCCAAAAAATTTCAAACCAAGAAACATGATTTTAAGGCAACGAGTACAGGGAACACTTACCCAATAAAAGATTTTATTAATTGCTACACAGAGGGGGTTGTGTATATGTTACAATGTCCTTGTAACCTACAGTATGTAGGAAGGACCAAAAGAGCACTCAAAACAAGGATCAAAGAGCATTTAGTAAACATCAAAAAAGGGTGCCCGAAACATAACGTATCTAAGCACTTTGCACTTTTTCATAATAAAGACCCCACACAATTACGTTTTTGGGGTATAGAAAGATATAATAAATCGTGGAGAGGTGATCATAAAATCAGAATCCTCAGCCAAAAGGAATCGAAATGGATACATAGAACCAGAACACTAGTGCCTGAAGGGTTAAATGTAGAATTCGATCTTAACTGCTTCATTAGTGATTTCTAGATTTTATGTATTTATGTAAACTCAATACTTCATTTCCGGTGTGCTTTGGTCTTTAAATTTGGGGGATCTATTTTTAATAACTATTTACGTAAAGCTTTCTACATATTTTGGACCTGTCATTTTTATCCTCACCCATATTTTTATTGTTATTCGGTTACTTATCCCATTAGGATTTTTACACACTACTTTGTATTAAACTTTGCATTTTACTTTCTCTTAAGATTAAAAGTTGTTTTTTATTATCATTTTAACTATACATAGCCCGATCGGAGACCCGATCGACTGAGTCACCATCTCGGGTCATCATCTTATTGTTTTTTAAGCACGGGTTTTAAACGTACTCCTTAACACTTTTTTTACTTCCTTGTTTAAATACAACTTTATTAATGAACATTTTAAAACGACATTACCCACTCAAAGATGGCCGCGGTACTACCATTTACTTGGTCTACAACAAAATGGAGTTTTCTCCACTTCCTGTCCCAATAGTATAAAATGAGCATGGCGATAGCCAATCCGGTGCCCTGAAGAAGTCACGTGATTTGACGCAACGCGTAGGCACGCAACCGGAAATACGTCAGTGCGGACCGGAAGTGACGTAGCGAGTATCGCTATAACGCTGTTCCCATCGCTGTTTGGCGTTTTTTGTTTACGTTTATGTAAGCTGATTTTTTACCTTTAATAAATCCATTGGCTTTAACTTTATTACACTATTGGAGTCTTTTCAATTACCCCTATATGGAGCTTAACAGTCGGAGGAAGTGACGGTCCCCTCCCCCAGAAGGATTAGGACGCCATCACCATCACTGCACGAGAGTGACCACAGACACATTGGAAGTACATAGGCACCCCTACTGTGGAATAGAGGCCCTACCAAGTGGAGGAAGTGACGCCCCCCTCCCTCCGGAAGGAGTAGGACGCCATTGTCATCACTGCACCAGAGTGACCACAGACCTATTGGAAGCACACAGGCACTTTTATCGTGCCATAGAGGTGAGAGTTCTGGGAGCCCCGAGTGGGTATCCGTTACCACGAACAGTCACCAGATCACCTAGCAACGCATGTTCACCCACCAGTCACAGTTTATGTTATGTTTTGTGTTTTTACTGAGTGACTTTTATTTGATTAGCACTTTGTCACTATGATACACCTGCTACTTGTTTTTTAATCTGCACATATTGCTCTACCCCATTAGGGGATTGTTATTTTATTTTTCAGGTGTGTAGTTTATGCATTTATTCATTTACTTCATTTTGTGTTGCGCAGAATCACTTACACAATCCATTACGATTGTGCCCTTTTTAGTTTATTAGTAGTGTAAGGTGTTCACTATTTGATTTTGCAGCATCACTAAGAATACATCACCACTATTATTTCATTTCATTATTTCACTTAGTTTTAGGTAGTAGCGCAGAAGTCTTTCTTTTTAGATTTTTTACATTACATTATTTATGTTCATTACTAGATTTTATTTCTAAAGAGCATTTCCCAAGGAATAATAACAGTTTATTAGCCTTTCTTCCACAATATTTGTCTGATTAAAGAAAATGATATGTGTGTTTATGGGATTGTCCTTAGCTATCATATCTGGCAAGACTTTTGAATTCACAAATTTCCTTAGCAAATGTTAAGGTTTATTATTGTAAGTCACTTAACTTTTTTTCTGCCAATAAATAGTAATTTGTTATGGCAATGTTATGTAGTTATGTACTTTGGGAATTACCAGACCATTACTCAACTGATAATATCTTTAACACTTTATTTATTATGGTCTGTTGGCTAAGATAATTTGACAACATGTTCTACGCAATGATATGTAGGGAGGAAATAAAAACAAATGACTGTTAGAAACTAGAAAATAATACAATGTTAAACCCATGTTGTAATGATTATAAATAACCAAATGTGTTCACCTTTCTTAAAGTGTATGAAAACCCAAAGCTATTGCTGGTGTGCCCTCAGTGTGTTGCTAATGCTATTTTAGTGATTTCTGTATAGCATAAAAATATGAAATAATACGTTTTAGTTACTATGTATTTTTTCAGAGCTGGGCTTCCTTTATTCATATGCTAATTAACTAATTTGACTGGTTTCATGGAGACTAGTGGAACAGGCAGTGATGTTGGCAGGAAGTAGTGGGAGGAAAAAAAGAACTTTAGCACAGCCATGTGTTGAACGCAAAGTAGGCCGTTTCTGAGAACAAGGAGCAGTTTGGTAGAGGTCCTGGATAGAAGGAAGTTGACTCCAAATGACCAAAGAAATTCTGTGCAAGGAAGGATCTCCTGTATGTGTATATTTTAGTCTAGGTTCACATCTATGCGGTTGCGGTTGATGCATTTTTCAGGCATGTTTTGTGGTGCATTTTGCTTTTTAAACCCACGTTTTTGATGTCTTTTTGCATGCAGTTTTCATGCATTTTGCATTTTGTATTTTTTTCCCCTTTAAAAACATTGTATATAGCTGGTTGCTAAGGCGCGGTCCAGAAAGCTGGCCGCTGCGTCCTTAACAACCAATGAGTCATTAGCTGTCAGCAGGGTTCCCTGCTGACACCTGAATGTATAATAAATAATTTTGGGTGTGGTATGGATTTGAAGAGGAACCCTACACCAAAACCAAAAAACAAAATGATATGGGGTCCGTCCCCCCTCAAATCCATACCAGCCCAGCAGGTCAGAAAAGGGAGGAGACAAGCAAGACCCCCCCCGAACCATACCAGTCCGCATGCCCTCAACATGAGGGGTGCTTTGGGGCAGGAGGGCTGTAAGTAGTAAGTAGTTTGTATGTACAGCATCTTTGTTTAGTAAAGCACATTAATACACTGCAGAGGTTTTTATGCTTCCTTGCTTTACTGCAAAAAAGCTACAAAGAGAACACTCAGTGAGATTTCCTTTCACATTATTAGATGCCTATTAGATGCTTGGCTTGCAGAAATGCGCATGTACGTGGAATTTTCAGGCGAAATGGTGATCAGGTGCATGCATGCGTGCAGGAATGTGCACAGGCTCACACACAGTGCATGTTGGCACCAGACGGGCTATTTAAGGATTCTTCTTCCCATGTTTAAGTGCTGACTAGTCTTTCAGCTGTTCCCTGCATCCTGTTTTCTTCCTGTGCGTTTCCCTTGTTGTTGACCCGACTTTTCCCTGACCTGATCTTGAATCCTGCTTCTGATTTGTCACTTTATTCCTGACCCCAGCTCTGTTCCCAACTTCAGCTCTGCTTATGATTTGGTACCTCGCTGCCCACCTGTTGATGACCCTGGCTATTCCTGTGACCACTCTTCTATCTCCAATCCTGGCTGTTCAGCCTGCTTGAATGCTCGCCCAGCTGCCTGCTATACCTGCTCTGCACTTTGCTGGAAGCTCTAACAAGCCACGTGTCGTGAACCTACAGTACAAGGGGAATGCCTCTTTAAACCTGTCTGGCTTCCTGAGTATAGCTTCTGTTCCTGTCCTAAAGGTCCACCATTTCTCCAGGATATCTGTCTCCAGCTGTAAGTTCACCGATCAACATCTGCTGGCACTCGTGTTCCTCCTGTCCCTCGGTACTCTCTGTTTCACTCTCAGTGGGGCCAGGGCTGGAGAAATAAGAGAGGCCAAGCTCATCATATTAGTCTCCTATCAGGTACTTGACACACATCCTGCATAGCTCCCAACTGTCCCTGATTTCAAGGGACTGTCCCTGATTTGGAGCAATGTCCCTCTGTCTCTTTTTCCCCCTCATTTGTCCCTCATTTTGGTCTGATCCATATAGTTGCATACAAAATGCACTTTTTATCTTTCAAAAAGTGTTTCCCAGTGCTAAACCTTTCACCCAATTTCTAAATTGCTGCATTTGTACATTTTAAAAGCCAATATAAAGGAATGGTAGAGGGAAAAAAAAGTCCTTGTGGATTTAATTAACCTTTTTTTTGGTTAATTCTTCTTTAAGGGGGTGTGGCAGGGGGCATGTCCTAGGCCTACATACGTTTGTTAGCAGGTGTCCCTCATTCCCATCTCAAAATGTTGGGAGGTATGCATCCTGTTGCAAAGCAACATGAAGAAAGCGAGGGGAAATCCTCATATAGACAGTTGTCACAAGAATATGTGTCCCCATAGAAAGATTTCCCTTCACTTCCTTTTTCTTTTTCAATTAAATATGTTCCCATCACTTTCTGTATTGGAGATAAAAGTCACTAGGACAAGCAGGGAGCCTAATTCTTCAGGGAGGTCACCCAGAGAGCAATAAAAACTTGATGAGCTTTGGCACTACCACATTCTATTCAGAACTAAACAAAAAAGTTTTGGCTTTACATAGCTTTGATTTTGCCAAGTACTGCTGCCTACCACCACTATTGGTTCCTCTTTAAAACAGTCAGTTTTGCCATTGTTTCACCTGCAGTGTGTGACAAGGGGACAAGGGGTTGTCATGCAACAGGATGACACCTTTGGAGAGCTTTCCCTGACGTTTTATATTTTGCCTCATTTTTGTCAATAAAGCACAGTAATGTGTTGCATTGATGGTTGAAGCCTTTTGGAGGTAGTCCAACAGCAGAACTCCATTCTTATCTCAAAAAACTGTTGCCATTTGTTTGTTCACTGACCTTTGCACACGGAACTTCTTTGGCCTGGGGGAACCCCTGTGCCTCCATTCCTTAGACTGTTCCTTTGTCTCAGGATCATAACAGTAGATCCATTACTATAAAATAAAATAAAGAATTAAAAAAAAAAAATAACAGTAGATCCATGTCTCATCACCAGTTAGTCCTGGAAATCTGACTAATTTCTTGCAAAATGTTCCAACACAGCCACCGATGTCACCACACATTTCCTCTTTTATTCAGTTGTCAAAATTTTTGGGATCCACTTTGCTGCAAGCTTTCTCATTTCCAAGTCGTTGTGGATGATGGCACCAACTCTCTAACGTGATATTCCCAGACATGTAGCAATACTTTTGGATGATATTCGGCAGTCCTCCATGATCATGTCATGGATGGCTTTCACATTTGCAGACACAGAGACAGAAATAGACCTTACACAGGGTTCCTCACTTTCAACACCGAAATGGGCAGTTTAAAAATTGACAACCCAGCATTTAACTGTTGCATATGAAGGGCCACTGTCACCCAAGGTTTGTGACATTTCATCATGGATCTGCTTCACACCTTTCTCTTGGAGAAACAGGAACTTAATTATGGTCCTATGCGCTTCCACATTGAATTTTTCTGGAGGTGCTGCAAGGTTCACGTTGGACCTGAAAAAGAAAGATAAGTTAAAATCATAGGTAGTTGATTTTTGCACCATTAAATATAGACAAGTTGGTCAGTACACCCTGCAATTTACAGCTTCCAAGCTCAATTTTGTCTTGGTAAGGCTCAATACTTATCAGCACCCCCTCGTATATGCTTTTTCTGAGATCAAAAATACCAGATCCTACCTTTAACCTCCCTGACGGTATTCCTGAGTGTGGCTCGGGGTTAAATTTCAGCACCATTGGCGGTAACCTAAAGCCACACTCGGGATTGCATTGCGGGATCCTGGAGCGGTATACTTACCTTGTCCCCAGGATCCTGCGATGTCCCCATGCTGTGTCTGCGGGCTCTGTCCTCCTCCCGAAGCCTCTCTGTGCCAGGCTCCATTTCCTGCGAGCGTCATGACGCACGGGGGCGGAGCCTGGCGGCAAATTAAAAAATGTAAAAATCATAACACATACAGTACTCTAATCTTACAGATTAGAGTACTGTATGAAATCATTTCACATCCCTTTTGTCCCCAATGCTTTGTCCAATGCCCTGCATGCAGTTTTATATTATATATACTGTTCTTTCTGCCTGGAAACTTGAGATTGTCCATAGCAACCAAAAAGTGTCCCTTTACGTCAAAAGTGGCTTTAGATCAGCTAGAAAACAGCAATAGTAAATTAGAACACTTGCAGAATTGAGCGATAGTGAATCCTGGGGAAATGTATTTTATTATTATTATATTATTATTTTTTTAAATTATTTATATTTATTTATTATATTATAATTTATGATTTTGTCTTTCAAACTGCATCATACCTGGGATATCTACTAGACTCTCGGTGGACAGATTTAATTGTGTTATTGCTAAGAATTACAGGCCTACAATATAAAGCGCCAAATTTCTATGCAAAATAATTGTACCGCTTTGAGACGCAAAAATCTGAAATTATCATACCGCCAGGGAGGTTAAACTTCACTCTGCATCCCAATCTAGACAGGATTTGCATACAGATATATGCACATACCTCTTTGTCTCTACACTTAATATCTACAGAGTTTTTTGTTTTATTGTATTTAAAGCCTGTTTAAAAAAGACTGCTACTAATGGGGGTAAAACTATGGACCATAGGAATCCATGTGTTCTGTTTCAAATGTCATTATGACATAACTCCTAGACCAAGCCTGTATCGACCATTTGGCCACTTGCTGAAGTAGTAGAATCCACAGTTAGCTTATCTTTTCAATAAGACACAAAAGTTGAATCCAAGGTATATATATTTTTTCCAGGAAACTGTAGTACAAGAGATGTTTTTTCCAGCCTTTTGAAGTGTAAGAATAGAATGACTATGCTAAGCTTGTCTCTCTAGTAAAAAGTGAAACAAGAATCAAAAGGGAGAGGGAACAGAGTAACATGTCAAGTACAATAAACAAGACAAAAGACAAGCTGCTGTGGCAGCACACTTTCTGCCTGGTATGGGTAGATACCATTATACTGATATACAGTTACATGTGAAGTTTGAGCTGTCAGCTGTATCAGCTTGGGTCTTGATTGACGAATTTGTAGCTAAATCGCAGATTAGGTCAAGATTCTGATGCAAGAATTTATAAATAAAGTCTTTAAACCGCTCACTGGGATTCTCTAAGTGTTAGACCTTTATTGTTTTGCAGCTATCAGGTGTAATTTCATTGATGGCTGGGCAAGTCCGAGGTTGCAGCTGGTCCTCTGTCACTGTGTCATCAACTTTGCAGTATTTAATAAAATAAGATTATATATAAATGTGAAAAAAACTTTCCCTGCTATCCCTGTGTATGAACCACCTATTACTCAATTCTATATACTATAATGCCGCGTACACACGGGCGGACTTTTCAATGGACTAGGTCTGGCGGACTTTTCGACGGACTTTCCAACGGACTTTCCGAATGAACGGACTTGCCTACACATGATCAAAGTCTGACGGATTTGTACGTGATGACGTACTACCGGACTAAAACAAGGAAGTTGATAGCCAGTAGCCAATAGCTGCCCTAGCGTCGGTTTTTGTCCGTCGGACTAGAATACAGACGAGCGGACTTTTCCACCGGACTCGAGTCCCTCAGAAAGATTTGAAACATGTTTCATTTCTAGGTCCGTCGAACTTTTGGGAAAAAAAAGTCTGCTGGAGCCCACACACGATCGAATTATCCGACGGACTCTGGTCCTCCGGACCAAGTCTGCCGTAAAGTCCGCTCATGTGTACGCGGCATAAGAAGCAGCTAGCACCACTATGCATCCAACCACCTGTACAAAATGCAATAAATATACATAGTCACAAAACAAAAGCAGCGCTCTCCTTCAATAAAGTGCACTGAATTGATAGTGCATAAATAAATATCTAAAAACCGTGTAAAAATCATCTATATATAATAAATACGTTAGCCCATCTTTTCTTTTAAATTTATATACAGTCCATAAATAAATGATTCAATGTCCGTGAAAAAAAGTGCAGTCCCATACACCAAAAGCTTTTCAGTAATTGCCTCTGATCACCACAGTGCCCACACCCCACCTATGGGGTCTTCTCACCTGCTTGAATGGACCTCACTAATTAAAGGAAGTCTATATGTGCTTTGTAGTGTTATAAGTGGCACCGCTCCCATTGGCTGTACACTCCAAATTTGTAGCTCTCAGCAGCTCTCAGCGTGGTGTCAATCATATAGGAGGCAATCATATAGTGCAAATCGCTAATAAAAAGTATTTATTTCCTTATAGTAATCCACTCAAAAATGGGCATTTCATAATACAATCCATGGCATACACAGCTCCACCAAGTCCCATAGTGATTACCGCCCACCTCACGTGTAGCGCCCAATGGGCTTTCTCAAACGTTTAGGCTAGTGGACTGCACCACGCTTCCTGTTTTTATGCAGCTGGGTTCCCAAGGTAACTGCCAAAACGGCCGCCGCCATGATACCAGAGCCTCACAGATCTTATTAAACTTATTACAAGCTATCCAGGCAGACCCTATACCCTATACCTATATTTAATATCCTACAAGCTGATAACGTTGGCTTGAATGGAGGAGAAGATTTGGATGCCGCACACCGGATATAGTCAAAAAACTTCACTTTATTGAAAAAATGGGATCATCAAAATAACAAGACTGTCATGCAGAAAGTACAGGTAAGCTGACGCGTTTCGCACTCAGGACTGAGTGCTTACTCATAGCTACAAGCTGATAACGTTACTGATAATATCTAAAACATAGTATCTGTATCGATATGTGAGCTATCTATACACATGTAACTTCCTCTATCACTTGCTCTGTATATATTAAAAAAAGATTGATTAAGAATCACTAGCTAAACAATCTATGAAAAGATGAACATCAGTATTGGTGCGCAATATATTGGTATGAGTTTCTGGTCACATGTTGAAGGTTAAGTCTCTCTGTAGTAGTTTGAGATGTTGTTTCACTGACACTGCTGTAAGATGATTCTCTCATGTAGACTTACAAATAGTCTCATCAGACTTGGTATCTTTTTTGAAATTGTCGTTTCATAAAAATTAACTAGTCATGGATCAGTAATGATTACAAAACCCCTGCAGTTGATGCTACCGACTAAAATCTTTTCTTTATTATCTGCCTCCCCACCCAAAAAAAAATGGTACCATTCATCATTGCCAGCTCCTACCATGTCAGCTGGCCAGCTACCCTTGCCAACTCCTGCCAACTTACCTGGCACATCACGTTTACCAGCTACAAGCATCTCTTCTTGCCTATTCCAGTGCTCTGACTGTAAAGGTGTAACATCTCTGCTGGAGTGCCACCATTGGCAGGTTCTGCCATCTCTGCTGGACTGTTACCATTACCAGCTACTGCCACCACTCTTGGCCTATTCCTGTGCTCAGGCACTGTAAAAGATCCACACAAAATTTTTCCGCAGCTGGACCTCAGCTTTAAAATTTGCAATGTTTGCTGCAGGCTAAATACTGCATTCTGCTTCAAAGATTTGGACATTTAAAGGTGCCACACATAATATTTCTACAGATGAGTCTCAGCTGCAAAATTTGTAATGTTTGCTGCAGGGTAAATTCTGCATTGTTTCTAAAAGCTTGCAGGCTATTCCAATGCTCAAACACTGTTACGGTGCTACACAAAGTTTTTGCAGCTGAGCCTCAGCTGCAAACTTTGTAATGTTTGCTGTAGGGTAACTCATGCTCTGTTTCTCCAAGTTTGTAGATTAGTGCAGTACCCCAATACTCAGAAATATTTGTGGCTATTGTCTCTCAGATAATATACTCTACTGTACCTGTAATTTAAAGATAATACTTGTCTAATTTCTTCCTGTTATACAGCAGCCTAATAAAGCAGCTTTCATACTGTCCATCCACTGTAAAATATTTATGGCTTTATGTCTAGATAAAACCTTCCTTGCATCTCCCTGTTATATTGAGACCTTACCAAGCTGCTTACATACTGCCCAGCCAATCAAAAATAATACACTCTAATGTTTATTTTATGATAAAACATTTCTTGTCTTTTCCACTTACATAGTGGCCTAACTGAGCTTCTTACATACTGTCCCACCACTGTACAATATGTGTGGCTGCTGTTTCTGAAATAATGCACCCCAGTGTTTATTTCAATATAAAACCTGCCTATCTCTCCCTCTAACATTGTGGCCTAATCATGCTACTTACATACTGTCCAGCCACTGTACAATTTGTGTGGGTATTGTCTCTGAAATAATATACTCACATTTTTATTTTAAGATAAAAACTGCCACATCTCTCCCTCTTACATTGTGACATTATCAAACTGCTTACATACTGTGAAACCACTGAACAATATGTGTGGCTATTATCTTCCAGATAATACACATTAATGTTTATTTGAAGACAAAATCTGCCTCATCTCTAGCTCTTACACTGTGGCCTATTCAAGCTGCTTACATTCTGTCTGACAATTTATAGGTAAACATTGTAAAAATAACTCAAAACTAGAGTTTTTCAATCACTAGAAATACACATGCTTGTATTTAAGTACTGTCAAAACAGGAGACCTGTGGCTATCACAAGATTACTCTGCTGTAAACTGTTTTAATTGTGGTCTTAAAGAGGTGCAACAATAGCTATATGTTAAATTTATCCCTATGTATTTCCCCAGCAGAGAATATTGGACTATTCCGGTACCCAAAATAGATCGTAAATCATGTATAAAAATTTCAGTTTATTTTATTACAAATAATTGGTACAAAACAGCCCCTTAGCAGGGTTATTTACAACATAGATAATTAAACAAACATTAAAAACAATGCTAGATACAGCCTCCACGTATAGGTAGAGGCACATTGATGTGATAGAGGACGTTAGGCCTCAACGGTTTTGCAGCCAATGCCGCTTCCTCAGGAGGCGTCCAATATTATCATCTAGAAGTAGTAAATAATAAAGATTACATACAGAAAGTACAATAAAGAGATATGAAGAGGCGGGGGGACAGAAACAGAAAGGGGGGGGGGAGAGAACGAGAAGAGGAAAATTGGAAAAGAAAAAGAGGGGGGAGAAGAAGAAAGGGGAAAAAGAGGGGGGGAAGAGGTGAAAGGAGGCAACCGAGGGAGGGGGAAGAAAAGGGGGAGGAAAAAAGAGGGGTGGGGAGGAAAGGGGGAAGGGAAAAGGGGGGAGGGGGAGGGGGGGAAGAGGGGGAGAAGAAGGGGGGAATACAAGGGGAGGGGGAAATGGGGAGAAGAAGGGGAAGGGGGGAAAGGAAGGGAGAAAAGGAGGAGAAAGAGGAGGAGAGGGGGAAGAGGGGAAGAGAGAGGGGGGGAGAGGGGGGAAAGGGGGAGAAAAACAGGGGTGGGGAGGGGGAAAAGGGGGGGGGAATGTGTAGAGGACCAGAGATCAATAGACAATTCCCACACCTGAAACACAGTGCACAACACAGCGATTGGTATGGTATAAACCCACATGTTGTTAGAGGTGGTGATATTATGACACCTGGGAATAACTAGAAATATTCTGTAGATGCTGTAGAAGTTCTGAAAAACAAGAACAGAAAATATATCCTTATAATAGCTGGGAACCATGGATATGGTGCCTAAAAATTCCCCTCAACCTGTCCCCAGTGCATGACTCCAGCTAGGCTCACTGAGTAGTGAGACCCAGCCAGTACCATACAACGCCGGTCTGGAAGGGGAAGAGAGTAGGGTACAAGGAGCTTTATTTACAAAAATCTTTCAACTTAGATGGAGTTACCTTGTAGGGCTAGTTGTCAAATTCCGAGGTTGTCAGCCGTCTGTATACAAGCGGCCGATGGGGCCGCTTTATAAGCCTCCAACCTGGACATACGTACGGCGCCGCTACGTCAGGCGCCGACGTCACCGGGTCCGACTCTCCCTGTTGCGCATTCGCAGACCAGCCTGCGCATGCGTACATCCCTAACATTGGGGACGCTGATTAGGCGTCACCACAGGGAAGTAGAGGGAGGCACCCACCACTCGGGGAAGCGCATCACTTGCTGGAGAGGCGCATGCCCGCCACCAGGGGGAGAATGAATTCCTCAAGCCATTGCGCTCTGCTGTAGAATGATGTGGGTAGAGAAGGACAGTATCACCGGAGTACAAATAGCGCGGAGGTGTATCGAACTGGGGGATGGGCATAAGGGGCCAATCCCCCAGAAGGAGCACCGACGCTGATACGTTTCAAAAAATTAATTAACAACATAGTTATCATAAGACTGTTCTCAAATGATAAATATTATCAATTAGAGCAAACAAAAATTGAAAAGGCAAAAAACATATATGAACATAGCAACTACACACTAGTGGAACGTAATATTGCGCTGGCAAAGTTCAGGGTTGCCGGATTCAGAAATAGTATCATTGGTCCAAGAGAATACATCACAAGCAGATGGAATATAAGATGCAGTAAGGACCACAGACTAGTAGATTGCAAGATAAAGGGGGAAAAAAGGGGGAGAGAAGAAGGAAGAAAAAGAGAGGGGAAGGGAACAACCTCCACAAAATCGTCATTGTAAGGCATTATAAAAAATGTATGTGCCTCATTGAGGCCTGGAGGTGTAAGGGCATTAAGCCGTTCTATCCAAATAGACTCTCGTCTTAGGATTTTACGATCCCAGTCACCTCCTCTGGGGTCTTGTGGAATCACATCTAAAACAATAAATTTTACACAGTCGGAGTTAAATCTGTGATGAATCCCTATGTGGCGGCCCACAGTAGTGAGTTTGCCATTGGTGGAGGCATATAAGTGATCACCCAGTCTTTGATGTAGCTTCCTAATGGTCTTGCCTACATAGAAGGCCTTGCAGGTACAGGCCATTAGGTACACTACCCCTCTCATTCCACAGTTGGCATGGAGACGGGGTGTGAATTCTTTTCCATTTGGGAGGGTGAATTTTTGCCCTTCCTGAATCCATGGACAAAGTGGACAATCCCCACATTTGAAGATGCCCCTTGGGCTCTCTGTGGAAGATGAATGAGTCCTATAATGACTATGGATGAATTTATCCCTAAGGGAAGTGGCTCTTCTAAAGACCAGATCCGGAGTGGATCTAACATATTTGTTGAGAATATGGTGTTCGGTAAGTAGATGCCAATGTTGTGACAGGAGATTGTGTAACTGATTGTGGTGAATTGAGAATTTGGTAATAATTTTGACAGTTGAGGATTGCTTTGTACACAGAGTGCTGTACAGCAGCGATTGTCGGGTACGAGCAAAGGCTCTATTGAATGCCTTTCTTTGATTTGTACAGCTGTATCCCCGAGCCAACAACCATGTACATAGAGCCTCAGCTTGTAAGCAAAAATCCCCCTCCTCTGTGCAGTTCCGTCTCAGTCTCAAGTACTGAGCATAGGGAATACTGTGAACCAGAGGACAGGGATGGGAACTAGAGGCATGAAGGAGTGTGTTGCCTGCTGTAGGCTTACGATAAAGGTCTGTAATCAGCTTACCTAAGGGATTCTTGATGATTTTCACATCGAGAAATGCAATGCTATGGGTATCGTAAGTAAAGGTAAAATGAAGATTGAAATGGTTAACATTAAGTCGATCCACAAATCAATAAGAAGTTGTTCGGTGCCTGTCCAGATGACCAACAGGTCATCTATGAACCTGTGCCAACACAATACATGATGTAAAAATGATTGTAAAGATTCATCTCCGAAAATGGTCCTTTCCCAACCTCCTAGATATAAATTAGTGTAGGAAGGGGCACAAGACGTGCCCATGGCTACGCCTTGGGTTTGTAGGTATAGCTGGTCCATGAAGGTAAAATAATTCCTAGTAAGAATGAACTTAAGTAGTCTCAAAATAAACGTATTTAATGGCCAAGTATTGCGGTCTTGTTCCATAAGGAAGGAGCCAGCCATCCAGATGCCCTGCTCATGGGGGATGCTTGAGTATAAAGCCTCAACATCGATAGCCACAAGGAGGACGTCCGAAGGGATCTTGACTCCCTCAATATGTCTCAGGAGGTCTGTGGTATCCCTAATAAAAGAAGGTAAGCTTGATACAAGAGCATGAGAAACATGTCAACAAGTTTACTGGCATTTTCCGTTAAGGATCCTTTGCCAGAAACAATGGGTCGGCCGGGAGGTGATTCAAGGTTTTTGTGAGTTTTTGGTAAGGCATAAAAAGTTGGCGTACGTGGCGTTAGAGTATTAATGAATTTTAGGGTATCCCCATCAATGAGGCCTTCCCTGAAGGCTCCAACAACTAATTCCCGAAACTCTGCCATGAACGTTTGAATAAGGCTAGGGTTTATAGGGGAGTACCACGTGGCGTTTTGTAACACCTTCAAGCACATGGTCTGATATTGCTGATGTGTCATCAACACCAGGTTACCACCCTTATCTGATTGTTTGATGATCAGATCCGGGTTCTTTTGGAGCTTACTGACCGCCCTGTTTTGTTTTTTGGTTAGATTAGAAGGCAATACTCGCCATTCTTGTTTTTTGAGAGATTTAATAGACTCATATAAGAAGGCCCACACCGAGGGGCATGTCATAAGGTCGGGGAATGAACGCGACTTGAATTTGAGATTGAAGTTGGATTTGTAGTTAATCTTTTTTTGGGTGGCCTGGGATGAGTCGGGAATAATACCCGAAGTCAATCCCGGAGGATCTAAGTTAGTGGTGGGGTCTGATGACTCAGTCGCTCCCTCATCATATAGAAGCATCAAATCGTGTAAGGCCCTAAATTCGGCCATAGTGAAATGCTTGGTCCTTTCTGCAAGTTCCTTTTCGAGATTTAGCTTTTTTCGATCCTGATCATAGATATAACTGTTGATGAGGTTCAGAGCGAAAAGATATAGGTCTTTAATAGTCTCATATATATCAATCGATTCCGAAGGGCAAAAGCCCAGACCTAGTTGAAGAACCTGTTTCTCCTCTAGGGATAGATTGTAGGGTGTGAGATTGATGATGTTGAGTGTGTGTGAATTATCAGGTGCATCTAAATTGGTGGATTTAGAGAGGTGCCAGGCATGGGGGTTTTTTGTACGAACGCATCCAGGTTCCCCTGTCGGGCTGACTCCGGAGTCGCTTGCACTAAAAAACCAGGCTGGGAGAGGAGTGTTTGTATATTGGGTTGAAGTAATTTTGGAATAATGTTGTGTAAAGTAGGTTGCAGAGTCCCCTCCTGGGGAGTCTGCCCACCCACTCGTGGTGATTGTTGTGTTTTGGATATTTTACCGTGTTTTTTTCCTGTTTTGGGATCCTTAGTGGGATGGCCTTCGCCAGTGAGGGATCTTTTTCGGGGGATGCCCGGTGCACGTGGGTTCAATGACCGTGATGTAGCCTGTGAGGAGAAGGAGGAGATAGAGAAATCAGATTCGGTAAGATCAGTTGCAGTAACAGTTTCTTGTAGTTTACGGTTTCGGAACGTGCTTCTTCTAGGATGTTGTTTCCCTGTCCATTTATAAGCATATCCTTCAGAGAAGGCCAGCTTATCTTGAAAGAATTTTCCTTGTTTCCTAACGATAATGTCTTTGTTAAGAGTCTCTAATCGATCTCGTACCTCCTTCCATTTACTTGTGAAGCAGGCATAGTCTTTAATGTTAGGAAATTGACTGATAAGACGATCAATCTCTCCATCCAGCACCTTCAACCTCTCTTTAATATATAAATACAGGATGAGGGTACCCGTTACAATTTTCAATGCTAATATTCTGTGGCAACAACCTTTTATATCCCTATGTATTTGCCAAATACTACTTATGTTGAGATAGTCCTGGACCCTATCAGGCTAATGATCTGCTTTAGTTAATGTTCTAGCCTTTCGCCTATATGTTCCCACTCTAAGTTTATACATGCACTATAACTTAACAACTTAACTTTCAGTTTAAAATAGCTAAACACATGCCAGGCGCATCAAAACAAAATGTGTGCACACAGCTTTGTTTAAGAAAGCGGCCACAGTTCAGGTAGAAAATCCTGTCCCCTGGCAGCTTGCTGTAGAGAATGACCCTTGCTCTCCCTGTGTGAAAGCAGTGATCTCTCTGCAGTGGTCCACATACCCACTGCTGAGTCAGACCTATAACTCAGCAATTCCATGCTTGTGTGGAATGCTCTAACTCAGCAGGAGGTGGACACAAAGATCAAGGGTACTTCTATACAGCACGCTGGCAAAGGTCAAGCTTGTCTACATTTTACTTTTTTTACGTTTTCTAATAAAAATCTACTATTAGACTTTCTTTGACAGAGATAGGATGGGATTTTTCAAGTGACATTTTAATCCACCAAAGAGGTAAATATTAAAATGCATATATTAGGAGTTAAAATCCATAAAATCCATAGAATAAGTATACTTATCTGTATTATTTTTCATATTGTAGATCCTACGTTGCCATTGCATCATTTTGCCCCCTCTGCGATTGGCCCCTTGCATGGGTTTAGGTACAGTGAGAGTCAGACTTTGGGGTGCCCCCTGTGCCCTTTGGCCATCTGGGATTGTCCTTCCCCTCTGTCTCTGGCCTTTGGTCCTATCTAAGTGCAATTTCTGGGAGCCCTGGTGTCAGGAAAGGTTCCACCTGCTGGTGGTGCTGTCAGACCTTTGGCTTGCAGTACTGGTGTCCACCAGCAGGTGTCTCCTGGCAGTCTGGAACTGTCAGGAAAGGTTTCACCTGCTGGTGGCACTGTCTGATCCTTGGGCCGCAGTACTGGCGTTCACCAGCGGGTGTCTCCCGGCAGTGTGGAGCCAACATTATCTCCTGCAATCAGGCGTCACCTGAGGCTGATTGCAGGAGATGTGTATTAATACCCAAGCACTCACACACTTGCCTTGGTATTGTCCTTGCACCCTGACCTGCACCTGTGATCTTTGAACCTGACCCTGAACCTGGAACCTGTCCCTGTCCCTGTACCTGTCCCTCCTGTGACCCTGTTACCATGTACCCTTGCCCTGCAGCCTGATCTGTCCACCTTCTCCCTGTTCTGTTTGCGCCTTGCCCCCATCTGCTTATCTCCCGTTAATGACCCTGGCCTGGCTACGTTTACAATTTTACAGGTGTCTCCTGGTAGTCTGGAACTGTCTGGAAAGGTTTCACCTGCTGGTGGCACTGTCTGATCCTTGGGCCGCAGTACTGGCGTTCACCAGCGGTTGTCTCCCGGCAGTGTGGAGCCAACATTATCTCCTGCAATCAGGCGTCACCTGAGGCTGATTGCAGGAGATGTGTATTAATACCCAAGCACTCACACACTTGCCTTGGTATTGTCCTTGCACCCTGACCTGCACCTGTGATCTTTGAACCTGACCCTGGAACCTGAACCTGTCCCTGTCCCTGTACCTGTCCCTCCTGTGACCCTGTTACCATGTACCCTTGCCCTGCAGCCTGATCCGTCCACCTTCTCCCTGTTCTGTTTGCTCCTTGCCCCCATCTGCTGATCTCCCATTGATGACCCTGGCCTGGCTACGTTTACAATTTTGGTATTTCCCATCTATTGTATATACCTGTTTACTGTTGTTATTTGTGGGTCTCTGTCTGGTAGTTGAACTGTTGTGCACTGTGTTGTATTGGAGGTGTTTGTATTTATATTTCACTTACCTTAATAAATTACACTATTTCACTTTACATGCGTTTGGTTTCCTCTGTTGCTGTCGACTTCTGTCGAGTTCTGGTCACACCTGTTCATGACACCTGGTATGTGATGTGAACTTTACAGACTTTACAGACTGAATGTATATTTTTTCTAATTATGATTATAATTATATATTATATAGTTATACAGCACTTTTATACTTCCTGAAGAAGCCAATGTGGTGAAACACGTAGAAGACAAAACTGTGCTTGGGACTCAGTATAATGTAATAGCATAGTGTCCAACTGTATATATATATATATATATATATATATATATATATATATATATATTTATTTATATATATTATCTATACGTCTATACGTCTATTACGTCTATGGATTTTAATTCTCGTATAAATAAAATATATACGTTTTAATACTTACCTTATTGGTGGACTTAAATGGCACCTGAAAAATTCCTTCTTATCTCTGTCAATGTTTGTCATTTATAGGGATGTGGTGCAGTTATGGGCTACCTCCAACTATATGGCTATCATAATATTTAATATAAGACTTTGTAAACCTTTTATTTTTGTAAACCTTTTATTTTAAAGCACCTGAAATTGAGAAGGAGGAGATAGAGGAATCAGATTTGGTAAGATCAGTTGCAGTAACAGTTTCTTGTAGTTTACAGTTTCGGAACGTGCTTCTACTAGGATGTTGTTTCCCTGTCCATTTATAAGCATATCCTTCAGAGAAGGCCAGCTTATCTTGAAAGAATTTTCCTTGTTTCCTAACGATAATGTCTTTGTTAAGAGTCTCTAACCGATCTCGTACCTCCTTCCATTTGCTTGTGAAGCAGGCAGAGTCTTTAATGTTAGGAAATTGACTGATAAGACGATCAATCTCTCCATCCAGCACCGTCAACCTCTCTTTAATATATAAATACAGGATAAGGGTACCAGTTACAATTTTCAATGCTAATATTCTGTGGCAACAACCTTTTATATCCCTATGTATTTGCCAAATACTACTTATGTTGAGATAGTCCTGGACCCTATCAGGCTAATGATCTGCTTTAGCTAATGTTCTAGCCTTTTGCCTATATGTTCCCACTCTAAGTTTATACATGCACTATAACTTAACAACTTAACTTTCAGTTTAAAATAGCTAAACACATGCCAGGTGCATCAAAACAAAATGTGTACATACAGCTTTGTTTTAGAAAGCGGCCACAGTTCAGGTAGAAAATCCTGTCCCCTGGCAGCATGCTGTAGAGAATGACCCTTGCTCTCTCTGTGTGAAAGCAGTGATCTCTCTGCAGTGGTCCACATACCCACTGCTGAGTCAGACCTATAACTCAGCAATTCCATGCTTGTGTGGAATGCTCTAACTCAGCAGGAGGTGGACACAAAGATCAGGGGTACTTCTATACAGCATGCTGGCAAAGGTCAAGCTTGTCTACATTTTACTTTTTTACGTTTTCTAATAAAAATCTACTATTAGACTTTCTTTGACAGAGATAGGATGGGATTTTTCAAGTGACATTTTAGTCCACCAAAGAGGTAAATATTAAAATGCATATATTTTATTTATACAAGAGTTAAAATCCATAAAATCTATAGAATAAGTATTCTTATCTGTATTATTATTCATATTGTAGATCCTACGTTGCCTTGCATCATTTTGCCCCCTCTGCGATTGGCCCCTTGCTTGGGTTTAGGTACAGTGAGAGTCAGACTTTGGGGTGCTCCCCGTGCCCCTTGGCCATCTGGGATTGTCCTTCCCCTCTGTCTCTGGCCTTTGGTCCTATCTAAGTGCAATTTCTGGGAGCCCTGGTGTCAGGAAAGGTTCCACCTGCTGGTGGTGCTGTCAGACCTTTGGCTTGCAGTACTGGTGTCCACCAGCAGGTGTCTCCTGGCAGTCTGGAACTGTCAGGAAAGGTTTCACCTGCTGGTGGCACTGTCTGATCCTTGGGCCGCAGTACTGGCGTTCACCAGCGGGTGTCTCCCGGCAGTGTGGAGCCAACATTATCTCCTGCAATCAGGCGTCACCTGAGGCTGATTGCAGGAGATGTGTATTAATACCCAAGCACTCACACACTCGCCTTGGTATTGTCCTTGCACTCTGACCCGCACCTGTGATCTTTGAACCTGACCCTGAACCTGGAACCTGAACCTGTCCCTGTCCCTGTACCTGTTCCTCCTGTGACCCTATTACCATGTACCCTTGCCCTGCAGCCTGATCCGTCAACCTTCTCCCTGTCCTGTTTGCTCCTTGCCCCCATCTGCTGATCTCCCATTGATGACCCTGGCCTGGCTACGTTTACAATTTTGGTATTTCCCATCTATTGTATATACCTGTTTACTGTTGTTATTTGTGGGTCTCTGTCTGGTAGTTGAACTGTTGTGCACTGTGTTGTATTGGAGGTGTTTGTATTTATATTTCACTTACCTTAATAAATTACACTATTTCACTTTACATGCGTTTGGTTTCCTCTGTTGCTGTCGACTTCTGTCGAGTTCTGGTCACACCTGTTCATGACACCTGGTATGTGATGTGAACTTTACAGACTTTACAGACCGATTGCTGTATGTATATTTTTTCTAATTATGATTATAATCATATAGTTATACAGCACTTTTATACTTCCTGAAGAAGCCAATGTGGTGAAACATGTAGAAGACAAAACTGTGCTTGGGACTCAGTATAATGTAATAGCATAGTGTCCGACTGCATATATATATATATATATGTATATATTATATATATATATATATATATATATATTTATATATATTATCTATACATCTATGGATTTTAATTCTCGTATAAATAAAATATATACACGTAGAAGACAAAACTGTGCTTGGGACTCAGTATAATGTAATAGCATAGTGTCCAACTGCATATATATATATATATATATATATATATATATATATATATATATATATATATATATATTTATTTATTTATTTATATATATTATCTATACGTCTATGGATTTTAATTCTCGTATAAATAAAATATATACGTTTTAATACTTACCTTATTGGTGGACTTAAATGGCACCTGAAAAATTCCTTCCTATCTCTGTCAATGTTTGTCATTTATAGGGATGTGGTGCAGTTATGGGATACCTCCAACTATACGGCTATTATAATATTTAATATAAGACTTTGTAAACCTTTTATTTTAAAGCACCTGAAATTGTATTTAGCTGACTTAAAATGAACGTCCAGTTGGGCTTTAATATTATTAGTCAGTCTCTAGACTACTGCTTTTTGAGAGACATTTTGCAGTTATTATTTAAATACCTACTTATAGTCTTAGAAGTAATTGAATTCTTTTCAACTGCATCCTCACAACATGTTTAATTATTAACAGTTCATTAAACAGTAAAGTGGAATGCGGACAGCACATTGAGAGTTTTATGAAGACATAAAAGACTTTGCTTCTTATTGGAAAATAATGTTAACTCCACATCATTTAATTGTTAAACATTTAGCAAGACCACATTGTCATTAAAATGTTCTTCCCTCAGACATCTCAATGTATATTTCTTGGACTATTCATTTTTTAATACAGATGCAATGTCACATCTTGCCTGAAGTTGAAATAAAAAGTCAACAAATTTCACTGAGGATCAAACAAGTAAAATGAAGTGTTATATTTATGTGCATGTTTATTATTTCACTGGAAAAATAATAAGCACATAGTACAAAATAATGTTCGTTTTGGATGCAGTTGGGTTGTAGTTTCTTGTTTTTTAAATACAGGGTATTTCCTATGTAGTGATTGAAAATTGCATGTCCCTCAATTCTAGACTGCCTTTGGGTAATAAGCTAAGCTCAGCTCCAGCCAAAACATTTTTTGTAATCTTTGATAACGTGGGAAGGATTAGAATTTATGGAAGGTTTTTATTTCTGACTATAATTTCACTGGACAGATTTCCCCTCACTTTGTTTTTCCAGTGGCCAGGGCCTTTTTAAAACTGATGACTCAGGGCAAATATTTAATGGGTGGTCTTATATCCATAATGAATATAGAGGCAAAGGGATTGTGCACTTCTCTCTGACTATTATGAGCTGTATGCTTGTGCTAAAAGTAATAAAAGTATACTGGCAATTATGCTTACTCCACATGACAGCATAACAGCCAGTCAAGTGGAATTCTTAGAAATTAGCAGGGGCTGCCCACTGCACACAGCATTTTCATATAATTTTACAGAATACAATAACAGAATCATTTTACTTTCTATCAATCACAAATGCCTTACAATTCTTGTGCAAATTTTCAGTGAAAACTAATGAGGGCTTGTGTTGATGGGTTTTTGTTCATATCAGAACTACTTTTCTCCTGATACAAGCTTGAAGCAGGTCAAATGCAGGTCAAAATGATGTCCGCTTCAGGTCAAATACACATATTAATGATTTCTGAATGATCTCAGAAGGGTCTCAAACTGATGTAAAAAGTCAACTTATCAATACAGCCCAAAGCACAGGTCCTTAATGGCATGCAAAATACTCCTAAAGGGGAAGAAACTGTCTGGCAACCTGTATCTAATGCACATTGCAGAAAGGCTACCGAAACTGGCGGCATGGCTTTTTTGAATCTGGCGCAGGACTTTTCAAAGGCCTTACTAGCAGAAAAGTGGCACAAATTCTTTATCAAATTCCCTCCACTGTTCGTAGACAGAAGTCAAGAGTACCTAAGCATTGGAAAAAATGAAAAAAAGGGAAAGCTCGCTAATGGAATGACATTTTATATCACAATGGCTGCTAGTCTTAGGAGATCTGGATTCATATTTGGCTATGTTATTACTGTGAAGCTTGTTGTACAAGATGCTGTAACTAAAGGACCTGGCAATTCAAGGATCTCCCTTCATCTGCTTTAATCATTTTTTCAATCAGTCATCAGGTCACCAGTCATAAAGACAGCTCTGGCATGAGAAAGCAAAACTTTACTCCTCTTCCAAGATCATCATCTCTAAACAGAGACACAATGCAAAACAAGATAGGATAAGTCATTAATGGGAAAAAGATCATCTGCAAGGAGTCCGCAGGTAATACTAGTGACTAGTCCTTTGCTCTCCAGTTGCCATTTTTAGACACAACTTCCACAGTTCAGATGCTCTTTAAACATCCATAGTACCATTACATTTAATCAATATTTACTCATAATTGCAACTAGCGGTAACATTACTAACAAAACATAAATCAACACAGCATTAGATACAGTTTGATAAAACTGTCATAAAGTTCACTCTATTTAACAAGGCTTCCCCATTTGTCACCAGGGGTCAATCTGTGTGGCTAATGAACATTTTGGCATTTTCTTGTGCCCTGCTTATCCTAATAATGAGATGTTGTTTGGCTGCCTTGTTGTACTTCCATTATCTGACAAAAGGACTTCATAGCCTGCTTTGTTATTCTGGCCTGTTTCCCCGTGGTGTCCTGTGTTTATTAGGCCCAAATCTACAACATGACACTAACTGTAAGATCACGTGTATTCAGTGGTGGGCAGTTTACAGTGACAGAGAAGTAAGAGTGGGGTTTCACTTTCCCACATCATTGTACCACCAATGATTAGCATTCATTTATGTATTTATGGTCCCTAACTCACAAATCCAGAATCTAATATTTTATACAGTAAATAAGAAGGAATTTAAACAATTTATGCTCCCTGTAATTAGAGTTTACAGTGCAGAACGTATTATTTAGTGTAGCAAATCAGCCTTCTTCCTGCTTCCTCACTGATGAATCATCTGTTTAGGACACGGAGTAGGGTTGCCACCTCATCCCTTTAAACCCGAACACATATTAATTACACAGGTTCTGTGGCTGATTAAGGTGTAATTACAGTAAACTCAGTGCCTTATCTGCATTTAATTAGCCTCGGAACCTGTGTAATTCATATTTGTTCAAGTTTAAAGGGATGAGGTTGCAACTCTAACATGGAGGGTGAAATTAAGTCTTCTAATTCTCTGAGGGACTCTGGAAAGGGGGTCCAGAGTCAGTCTCTAATGAAACTAATAAGCACATTTTAATCTTTATATTTACAGCAATGAATCGGTAACTTTTGTCCTCAGCACCCCAGAGCCCCCTTTTACTTACCTGAGCCCGATCGTTCCTGCCCAGGGGACGAAGACACCCACTCCAGCCGGTGCCACGGGTCCTGATTGGATAGATTGATAGCAGCGCAGCCATTGGCTCCTGCTGCTGTCAATCAAATCCAACGATGCAGGACCCGGGGGCGGAGCCGAGTCCTGATGTCTGTGTCAATGGACGCAGCAGCAGGACATGGGAACGCACCCACACACGTGCCCCGAGGGAGAGCGCTTCTCTGACGAGGTATTCGAGAAGAGGAGGAGCCAGGAGCACCTCTGGGGGACCCCAAAAGAGGATCGGGGCCACTGTGTGCATAACCAACTGCACAGAGGAGGTAAGTATGACATGTTTGTTTAAAAAAAAAAAATGAAACTTTAGTTATCCTTTAAGGGCTTAATACTTTAGGAAGGTCTACAATGAACACAGGAATGTTTTTACGCTATCAATATTTAATTGTTTTTATGGTAGATCTGGAAACATGATAATCATGTGTGTTTACTGAGTAAATAATCTTTTGATGTTAAAGGTTTTTGTATTAGGAAACATACTGTATTTGGCTAAAGCCCTAAACTTTTTAAATCTAAAATTATACTTATTTTGAAGTCTGGGCACTACCATGTAGCTTTATATTTACTTTGTGATTCAGATAGATATTCAGTAAGACTTCAACTTCCTGCCTCAGAGCAATAAAAATTTGACAGATGATCTTAAATTGATTGTAAAGTCTATTTTTTTTCCTATAAAAATAACAAACATGTTATACTTACCTGCTCTGTTGCAGTGGATTTTCACAGAGCAGCCTGGAACCTCCTCTTCTCGGGTCCCTCGTCTGTGCTCCTGGCCCCTCCCTCCTATTCAGTGCCCCCACAGCAAGCAGCTTGCTATGGGTGCACCCGAGCTGAGTCACAGCTCCCAGTGTCCATTCAGACAAGGAGCCCCCCCCAGCCCTGCTCCCTCTCCCCCCTAATTGGCTAGCTGACTTTGAAAGCAGTGGGAGCCAATGGTGCCGCTGCTGTGTCTCAGCCAACCAGGAAGGAGAATCTCAGATGACTGAGACACTCGTGGACATTGCTGGACAGAGAGGGACCTCAGGTAAGTGTTAAGGGGGCTGAGGGGGGCTGCTGCACATAGAAGGCTTTTTATCTTAATGCATAGAAAGCATTAAGATAAAAAAAACCTTCTGCCTTTACAACCCCTTTAAGCCCGATACACACTAGCAGAGCTAGCGGCAGGGAGGAGCTGCTGTACTAACTATGCAATATTAGTACAGCAATCTCCCCCACTGAGCTATTGTGTTCTGACACTCCCCCCCACCAGAACATTGGTCAGCAATCAGCAGGCCTTTTTCGGTTATGCCCCTTCGACAGAAGCTAGACGATACCGCCTAATATTATGCCCGTGTGTACAGGGCTTAAGCCTTCCCTATCCTATCCCAAAAAAAATTACAGCTGATAAAATCAGTTGGCTGAGAAGATAAGTTAATGCTACAACTTTAATTTGTGGCAGAATGTTCTGGCGACAGAGGGTCTAAAAGTGAGTGAACAGGCTTGTTCCAATTAATATTTAACTGAAAAATTGGTAAAGCTCTTATATTGGTGGAAAAGTGATGTTAATGCTGTTGGCAAATCACCCTGTTTCCAAAAATAACAGAATGTCATCAGCCTGTAGAGCAATCTTTTCCATGCAATAGCCATGTATAAACCACATCAGCTGTTTTCATGGATGCTGTGAGGGTTTCAATATTGCAAATAGTAGGGGTGACAATGGGATGACAAAAGGACAACAACGTAATATTTAGAGCTCCAAATGGTAGCTTTTAATATGCAGCCTGTCTGAAAAATTGTTCTGTTTGATAAAATGCTCCCTATACTGTAGCTAAACTTTGTGATGACATACTAAAAATATTCCTACTTGACATTTCTGTTTGATGGTACATAACAGGAACTCTGGCTTGTGCAAACATTCAGGATAGCAGAGCTCACTAATGAAGCAGGCAGGCATGTAGCAGGACAATGCATTAAAGCCAGCAGCATCAGCACATAGGGCAAGCAGGCACTTGACAATGGAGTGGAGCAGAATTGGAGGAAGAAGCAAAGTCCTGTGTAGCACCCTCTAGTTTGTGCTACTAGTATGAGAGTAGGCAAACTATATCCTGACTCATTATTAATCCTTTGAGTCTGTAATTGGGTCACAGTTATTAGAGTGTAGGGCACCATGACTCATACAGACAGCTCTCTGGTGCTTCCCCCTGGTTCTAGAATGTAGGAGAATATTCTGGAAACCAGAGGGTAGAGGCTAGGAGGAGCTGATCTGCATAGTTAGGGGCCCTTAGCCAATCCCCAAGAGGTGGGCCTGGCAGGGGACTAGGTGAACGTTTAAATAAACACGAGTCATGCTGGGCAGGGAGCCGGCTGTAAGATGGAGATGCAGCGCTGAGAAGGCTGTTGGTGGCCCTTGAGGTGAATGGTCTGGGGGCGGGGTGTGCGCTGCCTAGGACCGGGGTCTCAGGTGGCTGGCCTGGAAGGATCCTACCACAGGAAAAGTCAGAGGGAGGCTTTCCTGAGAGGCAGCAGGAGCAAATAGGACAGTGTAACTACAGCGGCACAGTGCAGGGACTGACAAGGGGAGAGACTTCCACATGTAGCAGGTCTATCTTGAAGACAGCAGAGTGCTTAAGTCTTCATCAAACCTTGCCCTGGGAGATCTCCAATGAGTCAGTAGGGTAGACTGGTGAAGAGGGTCATTTGAGTAGACTGGTGAAGAAGCAGCCAGATGGGCTGATAAACAGGCAGCCAGGTGGGCTAGCATTTCCTGTAGAGGTAGAGCTGGGATCAGTGTTTACAAGGAAGTTGGAGGTACTCCAGGATGCAGTTCACAACACGTGATACTTCTCTAAGGGACTGAGAGTTCCCAGCCTGTAAGGGACTGTTGCTAATCTAAAAGAGAAATTCAAACAGTTGCCTCACACCTAGCAAATATATTGGCACCACATCCCTTTAGTATTAATCTATATCGGAGAATGAAGGAATGGGACATTAAAGGTGCAGTATATAACACACAGTTTATATCAAAAATATCATTTTATTTAGAAAAATTAATTGATAATAGACATATTAATTTAAAAGAATTTTCATCCAATATTACAGTACAGTTTCAAGTAGTACGGCTGAAGGACTTGTTTCTCAACATGCTTCACCACGTACCGTGGCTTCCTCAGGAGAATAGTACTTATCAGGCACTGTCTAAAAATTACAATACACAAAGATTACAACATAAACAATATACAAAAAACAATAAATCAAACAAAACACAACTGTGAAATAATACCACGCATCTAAACTGCTAATGCAATGCCAAAGCCAAGGAGACATATTTACCTGTATATAGATGATTCAAAAATTGTATAGAGGAAATAACCCTGATATCTAGGCCAAATAAGTCAGAAGCGGGCCCCACCGATGGATCATCTGATGACCATAGAGGGCAAATAAGAGAAAAAATTGCGTTTCTAACTAGTGGATAGAAGGCCTAAAATAGAAATGGAAGGACAAACAAAACAATTTTTTGGTAAAAAAACTAAAGTGACTGGTGGTTTGGTGTTTTGCCAACCTAATACAGGTAAAATTCCTGTTTACATACCTTTTATCATGTCTGGTTTATATTGCTTTGGTTTTTTTACCAACAAAGTATGCTTGCAACCCAAGGTTTTGCTGTATTATATTTTTCTCCAAATCGTTTACTGGGTGAATCTTCTGCAAGCAGAGAAACAGATGACTGATAGTGACTTTAATAGTTAAAGGGGCTGTAAACCCTTGTTTTTTTTTTTAAATAACAAACATATCATACTTACTGAGTGGCCCCGATCCTTGTCTTCTGGGGTCCCCCAACGGCGCTCGCGGATTCTCCCTGCATTGGAAAACCCCCTAGGAGAGGTGCTCTCCCTGGGGGTTACCGTGCAGGTGCGCTCCCAAGTTCAGTATTTGCGTCCATAGACATAGAATACCAGACTCGGCCCCGTCCCCTGGTGCCCTTGTCATTGGATTTGATTGACAGCAGCGGGAGCCATTGGCTGCACTGCTATCAATCTATCCAATCAAGAGCCGAGATCACGGCCAAAGAGGGTTTGCGTGTCCCTGGCGTGGGAACGAAGGGGCTCAGGTGAGTAAAACGGGGGGGGGGGTATGGGGGCTGGGGGGCTGGTCAGTGACAGAAGTTTTTTGGTGAAAAAAAAATTGAAAAAACACGAGGGTTTACAACCCCTTTAAAGAGTGTTAGCGTTAAAGAGTTAATAGAGTTATGCTTAGCAGGGCCATTGAGGCTTCTAATGTTGCAGCCATCACATCTGATAATTGACACAACCTTGGAGACCCTGTACTGTTGGATCCTGATGGTGATGTGGATATAGAATCTGAGTGGTTGCTGCTTACTCTACCTTAACGTTGATTTATTTTGTGATTCTGGTGAGTTTGACCCCCCGGGGGAGTGTGCTGCACATGGTGGAATTGGCTCACTATCTCTGGTGAAAGGTGCACATTTTGACCACCCTTTTTTGGAACTGTTTACCTTGCCATCTACTGCTTATAGACTTTATTTGTGGGAAAAACCACATGCTGTGATAATGCTTTTTTATCACGTTTTAATTTTAGCGCTGTTTTAGTATCCTAATAATTTAGTGTTTGTACTGCTTATTTGTATACTACTGTTTGGTATTTTTTCCTGCTCTTTTAAACAGCTGCTTAGTATCTTGTAAATATTGGGAAAGTTTTATTTCAAGGATTACACCTATTTCTGTTATTTTGTGGGATTGATCTAGCGCTGAGTGGGTGCTTTCTCTGGGCCTCTTTCTATGCACCTCTTCTTTTTAGAAGGCTATACATATAGTTTTATGATTTACGAGGGAAAAGATAGTCACATGGAGACGGAGAACTGTCCAAACTACATAGGGAGCGCTGGTAAGATTGTGTGGGACTTGGTGTTGCCCTTATTCGGAAAGGGGTACCACTTGTATCTGGACAATTATTACACAAGCGTGCCACTTTTTAGGCACTTGTTAGATCATGGAATTGGCGTATGTGACGCCGTGCGATCTGATCGGCGGGGCTTACCCCAGCAGCTTGTAGATTCCCGTCTTAGGCTGAGGGAGAGAGCCTGCTTGAGAAGTAGTAACTTGCTCACAGTGAAGTGGAGGGATTCACGGATTGTTTTCATTCTGTCCTCCCTTCATGCAGACACGACGGTCCAAATTCAAATGGCGACTGGTGTTGCGGAGAAACCCCTCTGTGTCCACGAATACAACCTTAATATGGGAGGGGTGGACCTCGACAACCAGTTGATGGCCCCGTACTTAATTGCCAGTAAGGCCAGACGCTGGTATAAAAAAGTGTCTGTATACTTATTCCAATTGGCTCTGCTGAACGCTTATGTGCTATACAAAGCGTCAGGACGAACTGGATCCTTCCTTAAATTCCAAGAAGAGATCGTCACAGTGTGACAGACTCACTCGGGACAGAGACTTTTGGAGGGGACTGGATGCTAGCCTCTTGCCTACCGACTATGGTCCCTGGCATTTGAGGGAGCTACAAGCATTTAGGAAGATATTCTGATATATAATGCAAAAGGACATCATTAGGGAGGCCATGATGGTCTCTGCATGCTTGGGACTCATATAGCAGATGTATGTGAAAGGAATGCTGATTAAGGAGATCTGGAAAGCCCTGGGTCTCCTGTTGTCTACTAGTGTGGCTTCTAAGAGTATTTCACCCATTGTTGTTTGTGCTAATTAACCCTGCTATTGTATGAAGGAGTTCTGTGTTGATATTTATGATAATGTGTATTGTAGAGTCGGTGAGCTAGGAGATGTGAAGTCTACCCTAAAAGGTCATATCTCTGAGTCACCTAGTCTGGGTAAATGATTTAGTAAACTAGCTCATGTTAATTAGGTTTCTGGTTACAGGTGTATTGTTAGAGTAATATGAGCAGGAGGGGGGAACCTCCTCTTTAACTGTATACAAGACTGTATTCTGGTTCTAATAAACTGTCTGATGTTTTACCCTACACTGAGTTAAGACCAGTGAATGGGAAAGCTAAGGGGTCTTGGATTGTGTGGTACTGGACATAGGAAGCATTTATGGCAGACAGACTCATCTTGAGTATGGGGGGCTCGTCACGCACAGCCCTTCTGTTTCCAAACGGTTCTGTGCCCCAACTTCCCAATGCAAATGCAGTAAGCCGGCTGCATGGGGGGCATTTTCCGTATGTCCTTCCTGGTACCCCTATCCAACGATCACCCCAAAAAAGGTGTCATGACTGTAGCAAGCGTGGATATAGGCGTGTCACCTGCTATTATTGTCCCTCTTGTTCTGACCATCCTCATCTCTGCATTGGTGAATGTTTTGAACGCTACCACACACTAGTTGACTATTAACATAGGGTACAGCACTGCACAGACTAGGAGAAACTTTCACAGGGTCTCCAAAGATGGAATCATTACAGTTACAGTTATAAATAAAAGTGTAAAAAAATAAAAAATTAAAAAAAATATATAAATATATATTTTTTTAAATAGTTGTCATTTTATTGTTCTCTCTATTGTTCTCTCTCTATTGTTCTGCTCTTTGTACAATGTTTACTACAGGTATGTTTTATCATGTTTGCTTTTCAGGTATGTAATTCTTTTATACTTTACTATTTACTGTGTTTTATTGTTAACCATTATTTTCTTTTCAGGTACGCCATTTAGCTGCAGGACTGATTTATTTATCTTGACAGCAACAGCGTTTGCTCTCACGATACGTAAATCAGTGACTCCAGGAGGTGATTTCACCATCATAATTAAAAAAAAAGAGCATATATGCCGAAGCATGGGGGCAGGGGTGGAGGGGCGATTTGCCCCTAACATTAGGGGCAGATTGCCCCCATGCTTCTGCATATATTTTTTACTCCTTTTTTTCGGCACAGATTGTTGTGGTTTTATTGAGTTAATGTTTTATTGTTACCATTGTTTGCTTTTCAGGTACACCATTTAGCTGCAGCACTGATTTATTTATCTTGACAGTGTTTGCTCTCACAATAAGTAAATCAGTGACTCCAGCGCTGTAGGAAGTGATTTCACCACCACAGTTTAAAAAAAAATGGTGCATGTATGCCCATCATTAGAAGTGAGTGGATGCAGGGTGGTATTCTAATGGTGGACATACCCACGGATCAATACCTTTTTTTCGTTCAGCCCACAGGCGGCATGAAAAAAAAGAACATTACAATATATGCCCAACAAGGACCAGCAACGTACTGGTATGTTGCTGGATTTTGAGTGGTTATACAAGAATGATAGGTATCATCTTGGTATCATTCTTTTCAGCCAGCGGTCAACTTCCATGTAAAAGCAATCCTAGCGGCTAATTAGCGGCTATGACATTGCTATCATAGGGGATATTTACATTCTCTGTGATAACAATAAAAATTATAAAAAAAAAAAATGAAAGGAACATAAAATGAAAATAAAAAAAAAGCAAAATGAATAATTAGGAAAAAAAAAAGCACCCCTGTCCCCCCGTGCTCGTGTGCAAATGCGAACGCAAGAGTCGGTCTCGTGTCATATGTAAACAGCAATTGCACCATGCACGTTAGATATCACCACAAACATCAGATCGAGGGCAGTAATTTTAGCAGTAGACCTCCTCTGTAAATCTAAAGTGGTAACCTGTAAAGGCTTTTAAAAATGTATGTAGTTTGTCGCCGCTGCACGGTTGTACGCAATTTTAAAGCATGTCGTGTTTAGTACCTATGTACTCAGCATAAGATCATCTTTTATATTTTATCAAACATTTGGGCAATATAGTGTGTTTTAGTGCATTAAAATTAAAAAAAAAAAAATTCCAAAAAATTGTGTTTGAAAAAACGCTGCGCAAATACTGTGTGAAAAAAAAAATTTGCAACACCCACCATTTTAATCTTTAGGGTCTTTGCTTTAAAAAAATATATAATGTTTGGGGGTTCAGAGTAATTTTCTAGCAAAAAAAATAATAATTTTTTCCATGTAAACAAAAAGTGTCAGAAAGGGCTTTGTCTTCAGGTGGTTAGAAGAGTGGGTGATGTGTGGCATGAGCTTCTAATGTTGTGCATAAAATAACAGAACAGGTCAACCCCCCCCCCCCCCCAAATGACCCCTTTTTGGAAAGTAGACACCCCAACTTTGCTGATAGGCATGTTGAGTCCATGGAATATTTTATATTTTGCCACAAGTTTCAGGAAAATGACAAACTTTTTTTTTTTGCACAAATTTGTCACTAAATGATATATTGCTATAGGCATATGTGGAATTACACCCTAGTTTACATACTGCTGCTTCTCCTGAGTACAGGGATACCACATGTGTGAGACTTTTTGGGAGCCTAGCTGTGTACAGGACCCCGAAACCAATCACCCCGAAACCAATCACAGCCTTCAGGCTTTCTAAGGGCATAAAATGGTGATTTCACTTCCTTACTACATATCACAGTTTCGGAGGACATGAAATGTCAAGATAGCACAAAAACCCCACAAAGTAGACACTTTAAGCTATTTGCTGAGAGGCATGGTGAGTATTTTGCAGCTCTCATTTGTTTTTGAAATGAAGAAAGAAACAAATTTTTTTTTTTCTTTTTTCAATTTTCAAAACTTTGTGACAAAAAGCAAGATCTGGGAGGCGCATACGCGTGAGCTCTGACATGGATGCCTAGCCCTTGAGCTCCGCACCGCCTCGGACCAACGGCGCTCATTGCGCCCAAGCACAGCCACCGGGACTGCTAAAAACAGGGCATAGACTCCCCCCAAGCACTACTCCACACCCGCGGATGTCGGAGGCGGGCGCTCGGAAGGACCTCAGGCAGTAATTCAACAGCCAGGCTCCAGACGGGTGTACCAAGATGGCCACCATGGCCGAACAAACTAAGGCTCTCAGCGCTGAGTCCCCAGGGCCGGCAGACACCAGGCACCTTATCTCTCCAGCAACCCTCACCTACACCCCCATCTCTCAGGTAAAAGCACTTCCCTGCCCCATCCCCAGCATCCACAGAATCTTTACTGGGCCACACTATGGAGGACTATAACTTCTCACCAGCAGGGCCTGCCCTAGTCTGCCCACCTGAGGCCATCTCTCCTGGATTACCAGGCTTAGACGCAGCCCTCCTTTCTGCAGATCTATTATGCAAAATGTCAGAATTACTGAACAGGGGTCTATCCAATACAGCTGCAGAAAATAATGGGTGACATTAAATCCGATTTTCAAAATTTGGGTGCCAGAATAGATGCCATAGAGCAGAAACTGGACATCATGGTCTCAAGGACCACAAGTATTACAGGACCAGCTCGATACAGCTCTCTCCAGAATAGATGACCTTGAGAATAGGTTGAGAAGATATACATCGCCTTGAACTGGACAGAGCCCACAGAGCCCTTGGCCCCCCCAGGAAGGAGGGATCCCCTAGGGATGTCATAGTCAAGCCCCACTTCTACGTCACAAAAGAGGAAGTAGTGCGACATTCTTGAGCTAAAGCCCAGATGATGTGCCAGGGTCATCAAATCCAAATATTCTCCCTTTCTCTCATGACTTTTCAAAGAACAAGATCCCTCAAACCCCTCCTGAATGTTCTTTCCCAAAAGGAAATCAAATATTGGTGGGGATTCCCGTTTGCTGTAAAATTCAACTTTAAGGGCAAAACATACTCCTTCAAAGACTTCCCAGATGGAGAAAAAACCCTGCTAAACCTGAAACTAATCACACAAGAATTGGCGATGGACTTTACTAATGCAGCGTCCGGAACCTCCAAGCGCCCTCTTCCAGCCAGCCCGCTGGTCCCAGTTTGAAACAAAGCCAAGAGCAAGAAAACCACTGACACAAGCCCCCTTAATCAAAGATCATCAGAGCCTCATATCCTTTCCCGCTTCTACATCTACAGGACTCCCTTAACCCCCAATTTCATCTGGGGCTCAACCCGTAGTTGAAGCCTTAGCTCCCACCTTTCCCGAACAGTAATTTTGCCTGACGGTCAGATCTCATGGACCCAGGGGGAAGGTTTATCCTGGTCAAGGGCAAGATCGAGGGTCACTTATACTCTTATTATGCTCCCAATAAAGGGCAGGTTGACTTCTTTCAATTACTCTTCAAAACGTTACTCCCACATCTAGAGGGGGCGATGATATTCGGTGGGGATTCCAATGTAGCCTTTGAACAAAGGTTGGACAAGTCCAAACCCCTCTCAGCCCGACTCACCCACCCTACAAAGGACAGTCTCAGGATAGCTAAACTTTTACACTCCCACAATCTAGTTGACACTTGGAGGGAACTGAACCCCGGCAAATGGAATTATACCCATTTCTCTAGCCCTCCCACACATAGCACCGCCATAATAGATACCCCCCTATCAGACCACTCGATAGTAGTCCTCTCTCTAAGACCTCTTTCAGTCAAAAGACCCATCTCACACTGGCGCCTAAACGAATCAATTGTAAGCGACCCAACCCAAACCCACTCTTTATGGGCGGCTCACAAAGTGACAATTAGGGGCAAAATTATCCATATAGCGACCCAACAGAAAAGGGAGTGCCAATCCACCGTCGCGAAACTTGAGCAGGCATTTTCACAAAGGAAAAAAGAGCATAAGAAACACCCAACAAAGGAATCCCTAACACATTTAGACAAGGCCAGACTGGAGCTCAATTTGGCACTTACGGCTAAAGCAGAAAAACAGATCCGCTGGAGTAGAGCAAAGTTATACACCCAGAAAGATCGTATAGGCTCTATGTTAGCTTCCAAACTTTCTCCCCGATTTAGATCTCACACCATTCCCAAAATCAGTATCCCAGGGGGGCCCCCCCACTGCCAACTTAAACAATATACTGGAGGCGTTTCCTGAGTTCTACTCCAAGATCTACGGCTCAAAATCCAGGGACGTAGGACCAAGATTCTCTGACTTTATAAAGGACCTCCCTTTGCCACACCTCTTCCCTACTCATAGAAAATTGCTAGAAGCTCCCTTTACAGTAGAAGAGATTCTGGAGGTCGTCAAGGATCTAAAAAAGGGATCCGCTCCAGGACCAGACAGCCTCTTGGTCCCGTATTACAAGGCCTTTGCAGAAACTTTAGCCCCATTCATGGCCAAATTTTTCAACTACCAAACTAAAGGTAACCCCCTAGACCCTGCATTGAACACTGCCTAAATCACAGTGCTCCCCAAACTGGACAAAAATCCAGAAGAAGTTGGAAATTATAGACCCATATCTCTCATTAACAATGACCTGAAGATACTCACAAAGATTTTGGTCAACCTTCTAGACTCTTTCATAGGTCGCTACATTTATAAGTACCAGGTGGGATTCATCCCAGGCAGACAGGGCCCGAACCAGACCAAAAGGGCCATAGATGTAATTTCCATTTCTCAATCTAACTGGAATAAGGGTCCCAGAAAGGAATGATACTCTCTCTAGATTTAGAAAAGGCATTTGACTCCGTGGAGTGGCCATATATTTTTTCACTATTTGAATAGTGGGGTTTACGTCAACGATTAATGGGTATTCTCCACGCTCTATATTCCTCCCCAAAAGCAATGATCCATATCCAGGGCCAATATTCAGCTCCCTTAACCATTTTCAGGGGAACTAGACAGGGATGCTCTCTCTCTCCCCTGATTTTTGCGATTGCAATTGAATCACTAGCGGTGGTCATTCAACACAACCCAAATATACAAGGGCTTTCCTGTGGTCTCCAGACCCACAAATGTGCCCTATTTGCAGATAACATCCTCATGTTTATCACGTCCCCCTTGACTTCGCTCCCCAACCTGTGCAAAGCCCTTAAAGATTTCTCGGAGATCTCAGGCCTTATAGTCAACCATTCTAAATCCCAGGCCCTCAAGATATCACTTTCCCCAGAAGAAGTCCCTCCCCTACAAAATTCATTTGAGTTTGCTTGGAGTAAATCATCCATCAGATATCTGGGAATAACCCTTACAGATAAAATTTAAAACCTATACTCAGCCAACTATCCCCCTATGTACAAAAAACTTGAATCAGACTTGAAAAACTGATCCAGAGGGGAACTATCCTGGCTAGGCAAAATTTATTCAATTAAGATAACGCTCCTCCCTAGAATACTGTACTTGTTCCGAGCCCTCCCCATTTTGCTCAGGAAGGACCACCTAAGATCCTTCCAAAGCAAAATAATTCAATTCGTCTGGGGTGGCTCGGGTTGCAGGATTCCCCGTAGGACCTTATTTCAACCTAAACTTAAAGGAGGGCTGGGCCTACCCAACCTCCTATGGTATTTTCAATCAGCTAGATTAGCTCAGTTGTCCACAGTTTTTTCTAAATTTGAAAAAACAGACTGGATCCAACTTGAAAGACAGGCAGTTCCATCCTTCTTGCTTGATTTCCTCCTCTGGGTTCCCCCCCAAGGAGCAACCACCAATTTTACCTCCCATCCTATCGCACGCCCTATTGATACCCTCAACCTCCCTGACCTCAGATTACCACCCACTGGTGCACATTTTCCACAACCCCGACTCTCCTCCAAGCCTAGACATAAGGTCATTCAGGTGGTGGTTGGACAAGGGAGTGTACCGGATTGGTCACTTCTTTAATTCCATGGGTCCTCTATCCTTGAGCTACTGTGTGAGCACTCTGGAACTACCAGACTCAGAAAGCTTCAGACACAGACAAATTACCCATTTCCTAAACAAAATATGGACCAACAAACCAAACCCCCCCTCCCTTACAGCCTATGAAAGATGGTGCAGTCAGCCAGGGGAACTAAGGGGTGGTATCACAGTAACCTACCAGTCTCTTGCCAACCCAACTGACAAATCCTCCTACATGACAGCCTGGGAAGATGAACTTCACATACATTGGATTATTGAAAAGTGGCAGAGGGTCCACTCCAGATCTTATGCCGGTTTACTAAACATCTCCCTAATAGAGGGAAACCTCAAGGTAATGTCCAGATGGTATTATACTCCTACTAAGCTGGCTTCCATTTTCCCAACAGCGAACCCCCTATGCTTCTGAGAATGCCATGAATTAGGCGATTTTGGAAAAAGATCTTTCACTTCATCTTACAAAATCACTGTCTGCTCCCTAGAACCCCAACCATAGCCCTCTTGAACGACGACTTACCAAAGACTCACAAACACACCCGTAAATTAATTCTCTTCATCCTAACTGGTGCCAAAATAACCATTGCTAAAGCATGGAAGCAACCCAGGGTCTCCCTTGCAGCTGCCATTCGCAAAATTTAAATGGATTATGACCCAAGAAAAATTATCCGGCATTTTAACAGACTCTACATCCAAATTTGAAGCTATTTGGGAACCCTGGGATCACTTTGTCGGGATTCCCATTACTACAATTCCCTTAGGTACCCAATTCCTCTTTAACTCCTTCCAGGTGATTGGCCTCCTTGCCCCCCTCCCCCGCCTCCATCTTTTCTTCTCACCTTTCTCTTTCCTATCAACTCTTCAGTTGCATTCATCTTGTTCAAACATTTTTACCTAATTCGGTTTTCTAGGTGTTACAGGATCTTCACCTTCAGTCTTACTATTTGTTTTAGACCCATCCTGCTAGTTGCAGGGAGTGATGGAGCCCCCCCCAGGGCACATTATGCTCCCATTAGGGGTGCCTCCTGGGGGCCTCCTCTCTCCTCTAGCCTTCCTCCATTCCTCCATTCCTCAATGATGACAGCGAGTGAGCCTAAATATGCAGTTGTTAGCTGTTCCATTTTGTCGCCTTGTTATATACTGCTCAAGATGCCCCATTTGCATTTGTATATCGCAATTTCCTTCTGTCTCAACTTCAAGCTCTTATCAATAAAACTTTTTGAGAGAAAAAAGGAGATCTGCAAAATACTCAACATGCCTCTCAGCAAATAGCTTGGGGTGTCTAATTTCCAAAATGGGGTCGTATGGGGGGGGGGGGGTTGTGCTATCTGGGCATTTCATGGCCTTCGAAACTGTGATAGGTAGTGAGGAGTGAAATCAAGAATTTACGCCCTTAGAAAGCCTGAAGGCGGTGATTGGTTTTCGGGGCCCAGTACACAGCTAGACTGCCAAAAAGTCCCACACTTGTGGTATCCCTGTACTCAGGAGGAGCAGCAGAATGTATTTCGTGGTATAATTTCACATATTCCCATGACATGTTTGAGCAATATATCATTTAGTGACAACTTTGTGAAAAAAAAAATGTATTGTAATTTTCCCGAAACTTGTGGCAAAATATAAAATATTCCATGGACTCAACATGCCTCTCAGCAAATAGCTTGGGGTGTCTACTTTCCAAAATGGGGTCATTTGGGGGGGGGGGGGGTTGGGCTATCTGGGCATTTCATGGCCTCCAAAACTGTTATAGGTAGTGAGGAGTGAAATCAAAAATTTACACTCTAATGCCCCGTACACACGGTCGGACTTTGTTCGGACATTCCAACAACAAAATCCATGGATTTTTTCCTACGGATGTTGGCTCAAACTTGTCTTGCATACACACGGTCACACAAAGTTGTCGGAAAATCCGATCGTTCTAAACGCAGTGACATAAAACACGTACGTCGGGACTATAAACGGGGCAGTGGCCAATAGCTTTCATCTCTTTATTTATTCTGAGCATGCGTGGAACTTTGTGCGTCGGATTTGTGTACACACGATCGGAATTTCCGACAACGGATTTTGTTGTCGGAAAATTTTATATCCTGCTCTCAAACTTTGTGTGTCAGAAATTCCGATGGAAAATGTGTGATGGAGCATACACACGGTCGGAATTTCCGACAACAAGGTCCTATCACACATTTTTCGTAGGAAAATCCGACCGTGTGTATGGGGCATTATGCCGCGTACACACGAGCGGACTTTTCGACTGGACTGGTCGGACGGACCGAATCCGGCGGACAAACCGACCGTGTGTGGGCTTCATCGGACCTTCAGCAGACTTTTTCTGTCGAATGTCTGACAGACTGTAGATTTGGAACATGGTTCACATCTTTCTGCCGGAACTCCGCCGGACCAAGTTCCTATCGAGAATTCCGCTCGTCTGTATGCTAGTCCGACGGACAAAAAACGACGCATGCTCAGAAGCAAGTTTGAAACGGAAGCGCTCGGTCTGGTAAAACTAGTGTTCGTATTGTAGCTAGCACATTCCTCACACTGCAAATTCTGTAATCGTTGCATGCAGCGCATTAATTGTCTTCTTTATAATGTTAGAAGAACGAAGTTGTTTTGCTGCTCATATTTACACAGAGTTCTCACAAACTGATTTCTGAATTATTTCTCTTTGATCTCATGAATGATATTGTATTTTTTAAAAGCCCGATCTACATACTAATGTTTACACATTTGTTTTCTGGAGTCATCTTTTCTCCAGTGATCTCCATATATATATATATATATATATATATATATATATATATATATATATATATATATATATTTTTTTTTTTTTTTTTTTTTTGGTGTAAAGTTACCACAAAAACCTTTTTTTTTTGTTTTTTTTATATATTTTTTTTGGTGTAAAGTTACCACAAGAACATTAGATATTTTATTTTTTTTCGATCCTCTAGGAGGTTGTTGTCCCTTGTTAATTTGACATTGTCTTTTAAAAATGTATTTTAATAAAAACATTCTGGTTAACAAAATAAAGATAAAGTCAACGCTGGAGAAACTTTTGGAATTTCTGAAGCCTTTTGGCCCCAGGGCACACATCAAGTCTGTGGAAAAGAAAATTGTGATCTTGAGGAGTCCATATAATAGGGAGCGCAATCTGATCCAGGAATCCCACAGATCAAGAGCAGCAGCAGATGACATATATGTCCCCAGGCTGTGGTACTACACCAGCATGCGTCTTCTGTCAGTGCAGACTGAAGCCAGGTCATCACGTTCTTCTCTTCGTTGCAGCCTTCCCTCCACACTGCCCTGCACCCTTCCCTGCAGCCTTCCTTGGAGGCTGTGGCTCTGGTGGTTGACTTGTGGCAGGAGGAGGAGGGGCTTGCTCATTTATTTGGGTGTTGACAGTTAACGCGCCCTTCAGCCCCTTGTGAAGGACATCAGAAAAAAGTATTTCACACAGGAGGCGTTGGCCCTTCTCCATTTCGAGCAACCTGCTGGCTATATAGAAGCCAAAGGCCTCTTCAGCTTCGGGGGGGTTCTTGAGGAAATTTGTAGCTTCTCTCATGAGGCGCAGTGATGCCTCCTCTGTCACCGTCCCCTTTCTGGGCCTTTTTGTATGATGGCACAGGGGAGGTACCTGCGATTGTGTGAGGCTCCTACTGGGCTCGGCCACCTCCTGTCTGACACTAACCCCTGCCTCCTCCTGGCTGTCACTGGGCCCAGCCTCCTCCTGCCTGCCACTTTCCACACCTTCCTCCTGGCTGAGCTCATCCTGTGTATAAAAAAGGGACATAGTTTTAGTTTTTGGTTCATCATTCACACACAATTTTCAGCTCATGACTTGCAAATTCAATGTTAATACATATAAAAGAGTATCATTCTGACGCCAGCATTTTTTCAAGCTGGTGACAAACATTTTTGGCCACTACTGTCAATTGATATGTAGACATCATTTTTTGGATAAAATCCTTAATAGGTAATCAATTAGAACATCTAGTTAACATAATTAATATTAGGACACTAAATATGTCTAAAAATAATATACCTGGCTCCAGATGGTCGCATCCAGTTCTTCTAGGATGGAAGTCCCAGGTTGGTCCTCATCAGCCTCTGCTGGGGTGGAGGGATGGGTGGAGGGAAGGCTGCAGGGAAGGGTGGAGGGAAGGGTTGAAAGTGATTCCCTGGCTTCAGTCGGGTCATCAAGAAAATATAGTTTATCGAAGTACCACAGCCTGGGTACATACACATCATCTGCTGATGCTCCTGATCTCAGGGAAGTCTGGATCTTGTTATGCTCCCTCCTATACATATTTCGCAAGATCCCAATTTTCTTTTCCAAAATCTCCACGGTTGCTTCTGGGATGAAAGTCTGCACAAATGCCAGAAGTCTCTCCAGCGTTGACTTCCTTACTGGTTTAATGTAATATTGAGGGTGTTTGACCTCCCACAGATTCCTCATCTCCCTGTACTTCTCAATAAATGCTATCAGAAATTCAGGGTCCTTAAACTTAATATTCATTTTTGCTGTAAGACAATACACAAGACAAAAACACTAATGTCAGCCTAAACTCACATAATCGAATCCCAAACATAAGTATCTCTTTAACCGCTTCAATACCGGGCCAATTCTGACACTTTGCTCCTACATGTAAAAATCATCATTTTTTTGCTAGAAAATAACATAGAACCCCCAAACATTATATATGTTTTTTTAGCAAAGACCCTAGAGAATACAATGGCGTTGTTGCAACTTTTTATCTCACACAGTATTTGCGCAGGAATTTTTCAAACGCGTTTTTTTGGGGAAAAAACAGTTTTGTGTTTAAAAAAAAAACAAAACAGTAAAGTTAGCCCAATGTTTTTGCATTTTGTGAAAGATGAAGTTACGACGAGTAAATAGATACCTAACATGTCACGCTTCAAAATTGCACACGCTCGTGGAATGGCGCCAATGTTCGGTACTTAAAAATCCCCATAGGCGACTCTTGAAATTTTTTTACTGGTTACATGTTTTGAGTTACAGAGGAGGTCTAGGGCCAAAATTATTGCTCTCGCTCCAACGTTCGCAGCGATATCTCACATGTATGGTTTGAACACCGTTTTCATATGTGGGTGGGACTTACGTATGCGTTCGCTTCTGCGTGTGAGCACACGGGGACAGCGGCGCTTTAAAAAAATTTTTTTTTTTTTATTGTTCATTATATTTTTTATTTTTTATTTTGACACTTTTTTGAAAAAAAAAAAAATTGATCACTTTTATTCCTATTACAAGGAATGTAAACATCCCTTGTAATAGCAATATAACATGACAGGTGCTCTTAATAGTGAGATATGGGGTCAATAAGACCCCATATCTCACCACTAGGCTGGGAAGCCTGAAATAAAAAAAAAAAATAAAACGATCGCCGCTTCCAAGCTGAAGCGGCGCCGTTTTTTTGAATGGAGAGGAGTTATGACGTCACGCCCGGCCTCCGACGATCATAGAGACTCCGGGGACCATCTGGTCCGCCGGAAATCTCTATGATCTACATCCAGCGCCGGCGGATCCACTCTCCGCCTCACCGATCGTAACGGTGAGTCGGAGCAGGCACCGGAGGGCGGCGGGAGGGGGGGCGTCCCCTCTCGCCTCTCATAGGAACGATCAAGCGGTGGAACGGCCGCTATGATCGTTCCTATGGTGTAGAGATTCGCCGGCTGAAACCGGCAATATCTGAATGATGTTTGTAACTACAGGCATCATTCAGATATACCCGCTCAAAGCCAAGGACGTCATATGACGTCCTTGGTATTGAAGTGTTTTTTTAAGCAGTATAGGCCGCTACAAAGTAAAGAAAATTTACCTTTGTTTCGGACGCTCGTAACTTCACTTTCTCAGCGCACAGAACGTACATAGGGCGCATGCGGGTTAGCCTTATATACACTGCGCATGCGTGAAACTCCGCCTGCATCGCCCGCCCCTGACGTTCTTTTTCATGAATATTCTCTGCCCCTTCTCTCTATGGTGCGCAGTAGGAGCAACAATGGCGGAGACACAGCAGGTGTGTACCAATGACTCCAGTAGCGAGGAAAGCCCAGAGCCCGAAATGTCCCGATCCGGGAAGAGGAGATTTAAGGCCTCCAATATGGTCTTTGAAGAGATGGTGGACATGGTAGCAATTTTGCAGAGAAAACTAGTAACTAGAATGAATAGCAAACTTCATTCAGTGGAATGTAAGGAGAGGACACTCAGCAGCTGTTTAAACATCTGGACTCAGGAGCACTAGTGTGGGACACCAGAATAATTTTTTTAGGGTAACCCACACAGGAGCTCCAGTGGATACTTGTTGGGGTGTCTCTATCTGTGAAATGTGGCCAAAAAAGGTAAGTATTCCGACTTGTTTCAAAGGGAATTTTAATCATGTCTTCAACTTGGATCTCTGCCCAAACAGACAATTGTACACCACTTCAATACAATGTTTCATATTTCTATTCCTGGACTCAAATATCTGTGTGCTAAGTATACCTTTTGTTTCATTCTCATAGAGGAGAAAAGACTCAGACAACCTGATCCCAGGGACCCCCGACCTCGCCTGCCGGATTGGGAAATCAGCCCAAGCCCCACCGAGGATGTGGAGGAAGGAGCGGTGGAGGAAGCGGACAACATGGGCACCCCACCAGGTGAGTGTCTGACACCCCAGCTTCTGGTAATCTATGTATGCCTGCATATTTCTAAATACATCTTTTTCCATCAATTTTAGGTGATGTACTGGTTGTGGAAGAAGGGGAACCATTTACCACGGACAGTGCCCAAAGATTAATTGGGCAGATCATGGCCTGGAATGGGGATATTGATGGCATGCGCACTAGCCTGGACATAATGCGTAATCGGCTGGACAATATGCAGCAGGAAATGAAGAACATGATCGATGTTTTGGGGAGAATCTAATGCTTTTTTCCCACAAAAAACATTGATCATGTTCTTCATTTCTTTTTTTGCTGACCCCATTCTGGGCTTTGACTTTTAACAATTTTAGGCCTGTTTGTTAAAAAAAACAAAAAAACAAAAAAAAAAAATGCCTGTTTATAAGAAGAAAAAAAATTGAGGCCTGTTTGTAAAAAAAAAAAAAAAAAGAGACCTGTTTATAATAAAAGAAAAAACAAAAAAAAGAGGCCTGTTTGTAAAAAAAAAAAAAAAAATTGAGGCCTGTTGGTAAAAAAAAAAAAAAAAAATGAGGCCTGTTTATAATAATAAAAAAAAAAAATAGAGGCCTGTTTGTAAAAAAGAAATAAAAAAATATATGTTTTTAAAAACCAAAAAAAAATATTGTTTTTAAAAAAATATATATGTATTTTAAAAAATAAAAAAATCCTAAACGCACATGTGAATGTGCACAGAATAAAAATTATGTTAATCAACAAAATGTGTGGATTCTTCTTTCAATGCTCAATACCAGTTTTGTAAGTTATTTGGTGATTACAGTGACAATGGGGCTTATTTACTAAAGGAAAATACACTTGGCACTAGGAGAATCTAGGAGACAGCCAAAAAGAAAGGCAAGCAATAAATACATTTATAGATTTTATCTGATCATTATTTTTTATTAAGAAAAATTAAAGATTGTCTGGGATTGCAATGGCCCCCCTACCCGTAAAAAAATCAACATATTTATCCCAAACTTGACAGGCGCTTTGGGGGGCCAAGCCAGTATGGCCAGTATCCATGCCCGTCAGAGGATTCCCTGTAAGTCCGGCCTCAGGCCCAACAGATGCAAGATAATTTCTTGAATGTTTGTGTAAATAATTGTGCAGGATGCAGCACACTAGAACAATGTGATTAAGTTTGTAGTCCGTCATGTGGATGGCTGTCTGAAACAGGCGGAACCGGCTGGCCATTAACGTGAAGGCATTCTCTACAACTCTTCTCGCTCTGGCCAGCCGGTAGTTAAATATACAGATATGTGCAAGCGCTCAGGACAAGATTAGGAAATTTACTATTAAATAGATAAATGTAACTTCAATCAATAAACCAAAAACAAATAAGGACAAGGCAACTGCAGGGTAATATAATCAATAGTCCATAGCAACAGCATAGCTGCAACTGCAGAATAGTATAACTACTAGTCCATGGCAACAGCCAATGAATGGCAGTAAATGTGTACCAAAGGGGAAAAAACAGGGTTAAAACAAGGCTGAAATGTCTCTGAAAACAGCTAGATCTAGCTATTTATAGCTATCTAGCTATTTTCAGAGACATTTCAGCCTTGTTTTAACCCTGTTTTTTCCCCTTTGGTACAAGTTTACTGCCATTCATTGGCTGTTGCCATGGACTAGTAATTATACTATTCTGCAGTTGCAGCTATGCTGTTGCTATGGACTATTGATTATATTACCCTGCAGTTGCCTTGTCCTTATTTGTTTTTGGTTTATTGATTGAAGTTACATTTATCTATTTAATAGTGCGTTTCCTAATCTTGTCCTGAGCGCTTGCACATATGTGTATATATATCTGTTTACCATTTGGAGTCCTGTGTCAGCAGCTGGGATTGTAGAGGTGTTATGCATTATATTTGAATTTATTATTGTTATTTTATCCATTTGAATTTTTTCCAACTTGCAAAATCGGATTACGATTGTGCTAATTATTTATCATTATTTTTATTTCCCCCTTACCTTATATATTTTTTATGTACCTTTAGCTGCGCTTTTAGTGAATTATCACTCCTCCTAATGGAATTTATTGAGGATATAGAAATTCACAAATATGAGATACTGGACACATTATATACCACATTACCTCCCGATTTATTTTGTCACTCTTCTAAACTTACCCGTTCTGACAGATATACTCTGTGTGGTAAGTTCAAAAAATTGGAACGACTGATCCATACCGCCAACTCCCATTGATGGGACCAGTTTTTCCTAAAAAAATATATAGAAGGAAAAATCTCCCCTAGAGGACTCAGGATTCTCAAGACCTGTGGTTTTCTTGACGATACCCACAATAAAGAATGGGAGAATTTTGTAGAATTTTGTACCACAAAATGGATAGGTATTCTCATTAGCCAAAGAAATTTGAAATATAGTGAGATGGTACATCAGATACAGATTTTATCACTAGAGATTACGTCTTTTAACTTAAAAATCCCACCCACCTGGTTAGAGACCCTTAAAAAGAACACCAAGAACAAAGAGAATCATCTTATTCAAACTAAACTGGGTAAATTTTATAGAGATTTAGAGGACTATAGACATAAGAAAATATTCTCCTGGAAGAGAAATGACACCATACCAGCTCTAATGTCTTTGTCACCTCACCCTACCATACCAATATCCAACAAAACGAGAACACAGGGTCACCCTGTTCTTCCCCAGGTTCCATCCCCTATACCTCTTAAGGAAAAGTCATTTCCTCAACATGAGCTTCCCAAACCAGCTAGAATGTCTCTGATATGTGACCAGCGCTGAGGGGAGGCTTTCCAAGTGAGCGAAGTCAGCTCTCTAGTAAACATGAAATAGAAAAAAAGAGAGAAAAGCGCCTCTGAGTGCAGGTATTTATTATGACAACAAAAGGTAATCCACACTTACAGCAGAGTAAGGAGAAAACCAGCTACAAACAGGGTACAGCTCCAGTGACAGTCCCAGCGTCCATGGTGTGGATATGGCAGTGATGAGCAGAAGAGATGGCTTCGATCCCCCACAGGAGGAAGCAGACAGACCGCTGCGCTGGATGGAAGTCCCGTAATCGAAGATGAGGGTGTGTTACGTCACCGGAGTGAAGAGAACCACAATGCGTTTCTGAGCATGTGCGAAGTTCCCACTGGGCATGCGCGCTCCTTTATCAAGTGTAGGGCAGATGGAGAAGAACACTACCTTATATAGCTCCGCAAGAAGGAAAAAAACACTAACAGCTAATGGAGGAAACACAATTAACCGGGCAGTATTAAAAGGATGTATTGAAAAACAAAAATAAGATTAAAAACAGAGACCGCTGACAGGGAAGGAGGGGAAAGGGGGGGGGGGGCGAGCGCGGACCTAATGGTAAATATTAAGGAAAGAAAAATGTATGAAAGAATAATGATAGAGAAATATATATATATATATATATATATATATATATATATATATATATATATATATATATATATATATATATATAAATAAAAAAGGTTAGAGAGAGAGGGGGGAAAAAATAGTAAAACAGTGTTGTGGGGAGTATAATTCCAATAAAAAATTATATATACATATACCTATATCATGAAAAAAACACATGTATATATGATAACAATTATATTGCTAAAGGGGAACAAAAATGATTATATTACTGAAGGGAAACCAGAAATGAACCAAGAATGGTAATATGTCACGTGACAGCGACTTCTATCTGAAGATGGATAGTGGGTGGATGGGGACAAAACATTATTAGCTATTATAAATATTTTAAAACATTATTAACTATTAAAAATATTTTAAAACAGGAAACTAAGAGTACATTGCAGCTAAGCTGATAGATAACTAAAGGTAATGGGAACTCTTAATAACAATTATGTATACTGGGAATAATAGCTAAATAAAAATAAAAATAAATGTAAAAAATATATAATGTATGTGTATGCGCTAAACGACATACATCATACATATATGCTTATAAAATACAGGTAATTCTATAGAGATGTATATATAAAAGAATATATCAAAAATGCCAAAAATACATATACACAGATCCATGCTGGGATGGGAACAAGGAGATCATGGCTAGAAGGTTATATAATGGTGTTAACTAATTCTTCATTTAACCCATTGGGAGCAAGAGTGTCGAGGGTGTATATCCAAAAAGTCTCGCGTTCACATAACTTGGAGAACTGTTCAGCCTCAGACAAGTTACGGGGTATCGACTCTAGGACCCACACCTGTAAGCCAGCAGTTGATTGATTATGATGCTCCAAAAAGTGACGAGGAGCGTTATGTTCATCGCAACATTTCTCGATGAATCTGCGATGTTTGCCAAAACGTTGTCGCAATGGGCGAATAGTGCGACCGACATATAATGATTTGCATGGGCATGTCAGGCAATAAACCACATATTCAGTAGAGCAGTTGTAAAATCCCTCCAACTGGTATATCTTATCTTTATGTTGAAAGCTCCGTTGACCATGTCGCATGAAAGCGCAAGTTTTACAGAGTGATTTATTGCATCTATACATGCCAGTGAGGGGGATAAGAACCAGAGGGTTATTGGGTTTAGTGCATTTTGGTTTGCTGGGTGCTATCATATTTTTTAAGGTAGGGGCCCTTCTATAGGTGACCTTCGGTCTATTTGTGGGGCTATTACTAAGGAAGGGATCCGGTTTTAAAATATTCCAGTGTTTATGGAGAATATGCTCCATTTTCTTATATTTGCCATGGTCTCTGGTAATAGAACGCACAGTATCATTTTCCAGCTGTTTTTTAATCTTAGGATTTTTTTACGGAAAGAAAGGTGGTATAGGCCTGGTCTACCAAATTGTCCGGGTATCCCTTATCTAAAAATTTATTTTTGAGATGCACACTTTGAGAGATGTAATCTGAATCTCTAGTGCAGTTTTGTCTCAGTCTACGGAACTGACCTTTCGGGATGTTATTGACCCACTGCGGGTGATGGCAGCTATCAAAATGTAGATAAGAATTCCCTGCAGTGGGTTTGGTATAATTACGTGAAAAAATGTGGGTATTGTCATGAAAAAGCTCAAGGTCTAAAAAAGGAAGGCTATCTACATTATGTACAGAAGTAAAAGAGAGACCTAAATCATTATTATTGCAATGTGAGACAAAACCGTCAATTGAGGTGGAGGGGCCATCCCAAATGACGATGATGTCATCTATGTATCGACCATAAAATACTAGGTGTTTGGCAAAGGGGTTATTGTTCCATATAAAGCGATCTTCCCACAAACCCATGGTTAAATTCGCATAAGACGGGGCAAAATTAGTGCCCATGGCAGTGCCATGGGTTTGCAGAAAAATGTGTTTCCGCACCAGTGACGTCCTTAGTTGGCGCCGTCTGGTTTTGCGGTTTCTCCATCTGGCTGATACATTGGCGGGATTAGGTCTGGCGCCATTGGCGGGCAGACGCTTCCCGCCCGTCATCACGCTTGCGTGACGTTGGTATTGTCTGCCCTATTTGACCGGCTCACCTGGGAGTCCCCATTTACAACTGACCAGATGACCGGCTTGCACTGCTTGATTTACTGCACACGTACAACCTATACCTGGTACTACAGGGTAATTCTATATGTCACGACTTGTTTATATTCTACTTTTTCACCTTTTTTTCACTCTACACTTGTATCATTGTCTCATGAACATCACCTAATAGGTTTCTTCTCTGTAAGCACGCTTCCAGTGTTTGCTTACTTATTAATTCTCACTGGTCCCTTTTACATCCCACCTTTATCTTTGCTTTGCACACTATCCAGCAGGTATATCACTACCTACACCCCATCCTGCACTTTTATCACCCTATTTTTACCTTTTTTCCTCCATGTATCCCTATTTCCTCTGTGCTTGACAGTGCTGCCGGGTGTATCATATACAATATTTTTAATTATCTTACAGATTTACTGGCCACTATTGGCACAATACCCAATATACTACATTTGTTCCCTGGTTGGGGACGTTTTCAGTGTGGGCCTGTTACTTATGGGCGGACTTCTATACCTCAGCTCCCGGGGGGGCTTGATATGGTGACCACTGCACACCGGGATTATTCGGAGTTCAGTGTTCCAATGGGATGTAAGTTTGTGGATTTGACCATCTCTATGCTCTATATATATCTTTTTACATATAATACTTTCCATATCATGGGCCCCATTTTTTGATTTAGAACATCTCCATTATTTACAGATATTCAATATCCGCTCCTGATGAGTCGGCTAACCGACGAAACGCGTCGAGCTGTTGAGGATGTAACCCCTCACATTTCCACCAAGATTTTTATGAATTTTACTGTATATTACAAGTTATACTCATGAAATATGTATTATTGTCCCCTTGTTATGGCAATTATGTTTTACACTCTGTTTATATGTATGCAATTTACTTCCCAAGATGTCTGCATATGCACTGAGCAATTTTTTGTTATATATAACGTTACGCAACTTGATACTCATGTACATTAAAAGTATTTATTTTTACTCTCAAATTTGTGTTTGAACCTGCCTCATTTAAAGTCCCATACTCTTTTATTATTTTTTGGTGTTTGGCAAAGGGGTCATTGTTCCATATAAAGCGATCTTCCCACAAACCCATGGTTAAATTTGCATAAGACGGGGCAAAATTAGTGCCCATGGCAGTGCCATGGGTTTGCAGAAAAAATTCCTCCTCAAAATGAAAATAGTTATGTGTTAGGCAATAAGTAGTGGCTTCCGAAATAAATATAGACTGCTTTGCATTTAACAGGGGGTCCAGAGACAGAAAATGTTGAACTGCCAAAAGACCTATATGATGGGGTATGGACGTATACAGGGAGTTGACGTCGAGAGATAACCAAAAGTAACTGTCATTCCAAGTGTAGTGGGTCAAGAGTTCCATCAGATGTATTGAATCCCGCATGTAGGATTGAAGATTCTGGGCCAAGGGCTGTAGAAAGGAATCGACATACTGGGAGAAACCACTAGTCACACTGTTCATAGAGGCCACAATAGGCCTACCAGGGGGATGAGATGAATTTTTGTGCACCTTGGGTAGATGATAAAAGTAAGGTGTACTGTAAAATTCTTTGCATAGAAAAGCGGCTTCATTCTTGTTGATAACTCCATCTGAGAGAGCTTTCTTGGTTAATGCCTCGGCCTCTAGTCTAAATTGAGGTAAGGGATCAGAGGGAAGTTTTTTATATGTTTGGCAGTCTGCAAGTAATCTCGATGCTTCTGCAATATAAGAGGTGCGGTCTTGTAAAACAATCCCACCACCCTTATCAGCAGATTTGATAATAATGGCAGGGTTGTTAGAGAGAGAATGAAGTGCAGCTTTTTCACCAGGGCTAAGATTATAACTACGGTATTTTTGTGTGTTGTCTGCTTGTTGGCATAGTTTTTGGAATTCTGCAAAGACCACTCTATAAAAAGCTTCCAAATAAGGACCTTTGGATTTGGTAGGGTAGAAGACAGATTTTGGTTTAAAATTGGTATATCTGACCGGGGGTGAAGTCTGGATATGTTGAGTGAGTAGTTCAAGATCTAGGCCCAGATCAAAGTCTCCCACATCTGATTCCCACTCATGAATACTGATGGGGCTCTCAGGAGAGTCGTCTATAGTGATGTGGGGGGAAACTGAATTAACGGGTGTTGTATTTTAGGTGTTGTTAACTAATAGATTCTTCGCCGATTGAATACTGAAAAATCTTTTCAAGGTCAAATTCCTAATGAATTTATTTAGGTCCTTAAAAAGAAGAAAGGAATTGGGTAGTATTGTGGGTGAAAAGGTGAGTCCCTTGCCTAATAGGGAGATTTCTTCCGAGGATAGTGAATGTGAGGATAAGTTAAATATTTTTATCGTTTCTGTAATTTTGCGTTTGTTTTTGGATTTATTGTGTCCACCTCTGCATCCTCGTCTGTGTGTTTTCTTTTTAAGCACTGCTTGCAATGAGGATCCTTCTCTAAAAAAGAAAAAGAGAGGGCTGCAGAGTGGGGGCTATTTCGCCACTTTGAAAATCACCTAGGAGTAAATTGTTGATGGAAGAACAAGAATTGACTAGTTCTTGTTTAGGGGAGGTAAATGTATGTGGATTCTCTTTATTAAGGGGGGCAATTTTAGATGGAGATGAAGTGCTGACCATATGAGCTTTGGAGGAAATGGAAGTAGGTGCACAGTCAAGGGACCAGGATGATAGTGATACTGATGAAGCCAGATCATCTTGGGCAGATGGTAATGATACTAGTGGGGCCTGAGATAGATTAATAGAAGGAGAGGGTGCAGAAGGCACAGATTCTGCTCTAGTAGATGGCAGTAGAGTTCTAGCCTTATGTCTAGCATTCTGCCTTTGAGGCAGGGGAGTGGCTGGACGATGGGGACAGGATTTTTTGGGGTCTGGTTTGGGAAGCTTATGTTGAGGAAATGACTTTTCCTTAAGAGGTATAGGGGATGGAACCTGGGGAAGAACAGTGTGACCCTGTGTTCTCGTTTTGTTGGATATTGGTATGGTAGGGTGAGGTGACAAAGACATTAGAGCTGGTATGGTGTCATTTCTCTTCCAGGAGAATATTTTCTTTTACAAAGGGTTTTATTGATAATCATAGCAATTTCACAGTTTAACAGTGTAGATAATGCATCATGAATAAACATAACAAAAAGTTTAGCATCTTATAAAAAAATAAGTATGCTAGTGAATCAAAGAAAAACAAAACAATAAGAATATAACAGAGGCTGAAAACAGTTTTGAAAGGGAGGTTAAAGAAGAGCTAGGGGCAGAGATTAGTTGAGAAGGGAGGAGTAAAGAATAGGGGGAAAGGAGAGAAGAGGAAGAAAGGGGGAAGGGTGGGTCCTCGCGGTGGGGAGCAAGAGTGCATTAAATCCGAAGAAGGGTGGTATCAAATCTAGTGGGTTTAGTATATTCAACCCATGGCCTCCATACTTTCAGGAACTTATCATGGGTGTCCGAAAGGACAGCAGTCAGCTTTTCATTAACCATTATATCGTCCATGCGATTTTTAACAGCCTCAAAACTTAGTGTCTGTGTCTTCCATGCCCTAGCTATTGTTAGTTTGGTTGCAGTAAAGAGATGCAGCAATTGGTTTGCAGAGAAGTGCCTCGAAGGGATCCTTTTTGAGGTCAGCATGGAGTATGTTTCGGAGGAGGCAGTAAACTCTAATCCATAACCTGCGTACCCTCGGACAGGTCCACCAGATGTGCGACATTGTGCCCTCCTGGGAGCACCCTCGGAAGCACAAGGGAGAGTAGGCTGGAATGAACCGGGCCAGTCTAGCAGGCGTGTAGTACCACCTGTAAAGTATCTTATAGGCATTTTCTAAAAAGATGACATTCTTTGAGCATTTGGATATTGCTAAAGTCATGACCTGCCAATCCTCCGGATCGAGCTGTTTTCCTAGTTCCCTTTCCCACTGAAGGTGACAGAGCCGTGTCGGTGGTTTTTTAGAGGTAATAATAGAGGAATAGATCAATGATATTAAACCCGAGGTTTGGGGTCTTGCTCTGCAGAAGTTCTCGAAGGGGGTCAGAATATAAGGGGTCGGTTGAGATTTTATAAGCCCCTGGAGAAAGTGACGAATCTGCAGGTAGCTATAGTGTTCGCGTAACGGGATATCGTGAGAGGAGCGTAGAGCCTCAAATGATATTATCCTGGTGGGGGTGAAAAAAGAGTGAATGTCCGTGAATCCGTTTGTCTTCCACCAGGAAAATTGCTGGGGGTTTTCGCAGCCTGGTGGGAACAATGGGCACTGGAGAAATTGAAGTAGGGGTAGATGAGGAGAAATCAGGCCGGCTGAATACTTTACCGAGTCCCACATGCGAAGGGAATGGGTCAAACATGGCCCCGTCACGAGAGGGCGATGTGTGGGAGGGAGCCAGGGCAATGAGGAGATTGGTGTTGGGTGTGAATCCACTAGGTCCATAGTGGCCCATAGCGGCATTTGGTGTTGTGCATGGAGTTGGGATAACGGGGCTATGTTTGCAGCTATATAGTAGGCTTGTAGGTTAGGGACTGAAAGTCCACCATTGATTCTGCGGGCAAATAGTATTTGCTTATTGATCCTGGGGTGGGTAGAACCCCAGACAAATTTCAGGATTTTGCGCTGATGTATTCGTAGGATATGCGGCGGGATCAGGACCGGTAGGACTCTAAAGAAGTAGAGTAATTTCGGCAGGTATGTCATACGAATTGCCACGATCCTGCCGAACCAGGATAATGGGAGGTGAGTCCAGGAGGACAACATGTCCGTCAGCTTGTTAAGTATAGGAGGAAAGTTTGCCTTATAGAGTCCCGCGTAGGTTGGGGTGAGCCGGATCCCCAGGTAGGGTAATGAGGTCAGCCATTGGAACGTGAAGGTATTTTTTAAGGTTATCAATCTGAGGACCGAAGATTAATTGACATGGCTTTTGATTTGGTGGGGTTAACGGACAAGCCAGAAAGGGAGGCAAAAGAGTCTAGTAAAGAGAACAGGTTAGGTAGGGTGATTCTAGGGTTTGTTAGGGTTAGGAGAATATCATCTGCGAACAGTGATATCTTATGGGGTGTCCCTGCTATCTCAACACCAGTTATGTCTGGGTGGGATCGGATCGCCTCTGCCAAAGGTTCCATGGCCAAAATAAATAGGAGTGGGGAGAGTGGGCATCCTTGCCGAGTCCCCCTCCTGATGGAAAATGGAACTGATTCGAAACCATAGTATTTGACCCTAGCCTGGGGGGAATCATATAGTGCCATTACCCAATGCAAGAATGACGATCCGAAGCCATAGTGACTGATTACCTTTGTCAGGTAAGGCCAGGACAAAGTGTCAAAGGCCTTGTTCATGTCAAGAGACAGTAACATAGTTGCTATAGACCGGCTATGGGCTGTGTGCTGAAGTTGTATTATACGTCTAATAGCGTCTCCTGCTTGTCTCCCCGGAACGAACCCCACCTGGTCTTTTTTGACCAGGCGTGGTAGAAAGGAGTTTAAACGATTGGCCAGGATCTTGGTCAGTATTTTAATGTCTACATTAATAAGTGAGATGGGCCTAAAATTGGTCCAAGACGTGTGGTCACGGTCGGGTTTTGGAATCATAACAATATTGGCGGTTAAAAGGTTAGGGGTGAGTGCATGGCCATCTTTTACTGCATTGAACATAGTCGTTAAATGGGGGGCTAAGACGTCTGGTAACTTCCTATAGTAAAGGGCCGTGAAGCCATCCGGGCCTGGATGTTTGCCTACTTTCAGTTCTTTTATACCCTGTAATACTTCCGTTAACTGAATATCTCGATCCATTAACGATGCGTGTGTGTCGGACAGCTTAGGCAATGTCAGTCCTGTCAGGAAGGATGTCAGGTCTCGAGTAGGAGGCTGAGTGGGGGCCTTGTAGAGGGTGGTGAGGCGGTACCTAAATTCTTCCAGCACTTTCAACGGGTTACTTGTGAGGACATTATGTCTCGTGCGGAGAGTAATAGGGTTGTGTTTCAGGGTAAAGGTGCACAGCCTATTGGCCAGCATTGAGTTGGGTCTGTTGGCCTTGGTGTACCATTTCTGGCGGGCCCAGCGTAATGTGCGTTCTGCCTCTTCAGTGAGGCATAGGTCAAGTTCTGTAGGTGCCCCATCTAATAGTTTACGGTTAGCCGGAGTAGGGGACTGTTTAAAAATTGTGGATAGGGATTCTAGGCGCGCTTCTAAAGATTTACGCATTGCTATATGTTCTCGCTTGCGTTTTGCTGCCAGCTGAATTATATGCCCCCTGAGTACCGCTTTGTATGCTTCCCAGAGAGTCGGAGGAAACTGACCCAGCGTTAAGCCTGAAATATTCCACTGAGGCTTGAGTAATATCAATGAGGACTTCCTTAAAAGATAAGAGAGAGTCATTCATAGTCCAAGGGGAATATTGGGGTTTGCTGAGCAGTGAGTGGCATATAACCAAAACAGGGTCGTGGTCTGTCCAAGGAGCTGCTAAAATGGAAGCAGACACAACCAGGGGGAGATGTTTCCTCAGAACAAACATATGGTCAATTCTGGAATGGGAATGATGAGGATGGGAGTAGTAGGTGTAGTCCTTGCCAATGGGGTGTAGCTCCCTCCAGATATCTACCAGGTCACGACTTTGTAAAGAATGTGTGAATTGTTTTGCATCGGGTGATGGGGCTTTGTGTTCCGAGGGGTACTTATCCAGAGCAGGGTTCAGCGTAACATTGGAGTCTCCTGCTAAGAGGAGAGTGCCTCTCTGGTGGGACTGCAACAGGGAGCAAATATGGGAGAGGAAGGATCCCGGGTTATTATTTGGAGCATAATATGTTAGGATGGTGACCTCCGTGTCCTGAATAGTGCCTTGTAGTAAAAGGTACCTACCCTCTGGGTCAGTAATCTCTCTACTGCAACTGAAGGGGACCGACTTGTGTATGGCAATCAAAACGCCCTTCTGTTTAGTCGGGCCATTAGCCAGAAAAACTTGAGGGTACATGGCATCGAAGTATTTAGGACAAGAAGAAGATGAGAAATGGGTCTCCTGTAGGCATGCTATGTTCACTTTCTGTTGCTTAAGATATTTAAAAACTTTAACCCTTTTCTGAGGGGAGTTCATTCCCTGCACATTCAGGGATAACCAATTAAGTGTTATGGTACATGGGAAGTTAGCCATAAAACTACTTTACTCAACCACCGCGAGGACCTGCAAAGGGGAAAAGGGAGGTAGAGAGGAAGTGAAACAAAGAAAAGAACAAGGTAGAAAGGCATACTGTAGTACATATAATAGCCAGTAAAAAATTGTAGCATATAGTACTGAAAAAGTATGAGTGTAACTGGTTGTGGGTCTAAAGGCCCACAGGGGGGTTGAATGTTGGTCGGGACTAATGTCCGAACCAAGAGCCAACTCATGGGGGGAGCAGTGATCCAACGGAACCGCTCGGCATTGTTATATAGTAAAATTAACTTTAAATCTTTAAGCCCAAGCCTTGGTGCACCGCTTAAGGCACTAAAGGGGAACACAAACATCCTGAAATATGTGGTTGCCTTTTATTTTAGGTCTCTCTGTCGCCCCGGGCCACCCTCCACTGTCGAGGGGGCCCGTGGCGAGCGAGAGACCAAAATGTCATTGAGGTAGTCCCACATGGCTACCCAATAGATAGAGAGGGAGAGGCAATCAATCTGAAAAAAAATAAAAATAAATAACTAATAAAATAAAGTGTAACTCACAACACTAACAGGGTGAGAAAATATAACATCATATTTTGAAACCCACCCGCCTCCCCGCAAAGACGGGAAACTGCTGTCAGCAGTCCGCAGCATATTGACGGCTGCCTGAGAGCTGAGGGAACCAACATGTTTGCGTCAAACAAAAACAAAACAAACAACAAAAAAAAAAAAAATAAAAAACCAAAAAAACCTCAACAGAGCAGGAAAAAACAAAGTAGAACCTGTCATAGTTCTATTATCCCGCTGTGTAACAGGGTGTGAGTGCACCCCGCTACGGAGGCGGCAGTAAGCAGTCAGCTGAACACTCCGCGGCCGCCATGTAGGACCCCTGTAAGGGGGGTCAAAGTGACATGCCTTATTAAGTGCTCAATGTCTCGCCTGGGTGACTTGTCCCGGAGGCACCATCTCGCAGTTGGGGCGCCTCAGGGGGGGCCCAGTCCTGTGAAGTTCTTGCAAGAAATTGAGTGTCAGATCAGGTTCAATTGAATGGAAAAAACTAGCATCTGTGAGGTCAGTTCTGCCTATTACCAGTTCAGTAACAACATGCTGGGTATCAGCGGGTGCTAGATATAATGTAAGTCCGATAGCAACCGGAGGCAGGCTTAGGGATTCATGGAGTCATTTGTAACTTTTCTGTGAAGAACCGTCAACTTGAGAGGTTATATGCCATCAGCCTTTAGGGCCTGCTATGAACCTTTGGGCCTGCGGGTCTCACAAGGCCTGTGATCCGGGTTGAGACCTTTGGAGGGGCTGAGGGGTCCGGCGAGGAGGCTGGAAGGATCTGGGCCTGGAGGAAGAAGAGGGTGCATCTCCCTGGGAAGGTGGTATTTCCAGCTGCAGTTCCTGAAAATGATGTTTCAGGTCAGAGGGGGAGGATGCGTGGAACTGGCGACCGAGATGCAAAAATGAGAGCTTAAAAGGGAACCCCCATCTATATTTGATGCCTTGGGTCTGCAGGATCTGGAGGTAGGGTTTCAGACCTCTTCTCCTTGCAATGGTTACTGGAGAGAGATCCGCAAAAAGCTGAAGGGGGTTACCCTGAAAAGAGAGGTCTTGCTGCTTGGAGGAGCCGCTCCTTGGTGCGGTAAAAATGGAACTTGATAATGACATCTCTTGGGGGGCCCTCTGACGGTTTGGGTGCTAGGGATCTGTGTATACGGTCAAATTCCAGTCTCTCCAGGGGTATCTCAGGTGCCAGCTCCTGAAAAAAGGCTGTTGCCATACCCTGCAAATCAGTGATTTGTTCCGGGATTCTACGGATGCGGAGATTATCCCTGCGGGCCCTATTTTCAGCATCCTCTAGTTTGTCTCGCAGGGACTCCAGCTCTGCAGACAATTTATCCACCTCTTCTTCATGGCCTTCAAGCACAGTGGTTGCTAAGTCCATTCTTTGCTCTAACTGGTTAGTGCGGTGGCCTATCTCTTTAAGTCCTTTTACAAGGTCAGAGGAGAGCTTGCGTGAGGCCTGTGTGATTTCATCTCTAACAATGGAGCGAAATTTGTTCAGCAAGGCATCTGAGTCTGCATGCAGGGGACTTACCAGGTCCGTAGGGAACTGGTGCAGGCTATCGGCTGGGGAGGCAGGGTCCGCTGCCGAGTGTTGTGAGGAGTCGTCCGGCTCCGGTGGGTTTGGAGCCATTGCCCTTTTCCCCTTCCCTGTGGCCAGAGCTGATTTGCGTTGTGTGTTACACTTGTGACGGTTCTTCGTTGAGCGGTACATAACCGCCGGATGCTTTATGTGTTCCGGAGCTGCGGGAGGCTTTCAGTGTGTGCCAGGTGCAGATTGTGCTATGCTAGCCGAGGTTTGCCATTCCCTTGGCGCAGAGCAGGGGAATCAGGCAGCCATTTTCCCTGTTCACGCGCATGCACCCCCCTAGGGCTGTAATTTCAGCTTTTGTTACAGGGTCAAATCAATCTGTCCATCCCTGGGGGTCACAGCCCGGCCGGCCAGAGTGCTCCAGTCTCCAGGGGGGGCTTACCGGTCTCAGGGGAATCAGAATGGTGATTGCCGAGTATAGCAAAATGGCCGTCGGGTGGAGCAAGATGGCCGCTGTTCACAGGGCCGGAGCTGTTCTTTCGCCTGCAGGCTGCCTTGGAGGGGTGTCAGTGTGTGCCCCAGGTGGTGGGTGGACTCCGGTTGCTTTGGGGAGGAATAACCGTGTATAGGGAGGTCTGGGAGGCCAGGATTAGGCTGAACCTACACGGCCGGGTGCAGCAAGATGGCCGCCGTTCACAGGGCCAGAGCCGTTTGTCTGCCTTCTAACCACCGTGGAGGGGCATCAGTGGGTGCAACGGGTGGCGGGTGGTCTCTGGTTTCTGTGTGTAGAATGAGCCGCTTAAAGGGAGGTCTGGGGGGCCAGGATTCATCGCCGGGACCGCGTCCGGGTGTACCAAGATGGCCGCCGCTCCCAGGATTAGGCCGGAGCCGTGGCCTGTCCTCCAGGCGGCCTCCAACACAGAAGACAGCCGCGATACAGGCTCAAGCGGCTCGCTGGCTGTCTGTTTAGCCCTGGATGTCTTGTGGGGACAAGGATTGCCTTTCCAGAGGAAGGATGGCAAGGATTCTGCAGGGGGATTACCGGAGCTCTGCACAACACGTCCTATTCGGATCCCGGTCAGGCCACGCCCCCCCAGGAGAATATTTTCTTATGTCTATAGTCCTCTAAATCTCTATAAAATTTACGCAGTTTAGTTTGAATAAGATGATTCTCTTTGTTCTTGGTGTTCTTTTTAAGGGTTTCTAACCAGGTGGGTGGGATTTTTTAAGTTAAAAGACGTACTCTCTAGTGATAAAATCTGTATCTGATGTACCATCTCACTATATTTCAAATTTCTCTGGCTAATGAGAATACCTATCCATTTTGTGGTACAAAATTCTGCAAAATTCTCCCATTCTTTATTGTTGGTATCGTCAAGAAAACCACAGGTCTTGAGAATCCTCTAGGGAAGATTTTTCCTTCTATATATTTTTTTAGGAAAAACTGGTCCCACCAATGGGAGTTGGCGGTATGGATCAGTCGTTCCAATTTTTTGAACTTACCACACAGAGTATATCTGTCAGAACGGGTAAGTTTAGATGAGTGACAAAATAAATCGGGAGGTAATGTGGTATATAATGTGTCCAGTATCTCATATTTGTGAAATTCTATATCCTCAATAAATTCCATTAGGAGGAGTGATAATTCACTAAAGGCGGAGTGATAATTCACTAAAAGCGGAGCTAATAGTACATAAAAAATATATAAGGTAAGGGGGAAATAAAAATAATGATAAATAATTCGCTGAAATGTCTCTGAAAACAGCTAGCTCTAGCTATCTATAGCTATCTAGCTATCTAGCTGTTTTCAGAGACATTTCAGTCTTGTTTTAACCCTGTTTTTTCCCCTTTGGTACAAGTTTACTGCCATTCATTGGCTGTTGCCATGGACTAGTAATTATACTATTCTGCAGTTGCAGCTATGCTGTTGCTATGGACTATTGATTATATTACCCTGCAGTTGCCTTGTCCTTATTTGTTTTTGGTTTATTGATTGAAGTTACATTTATCTATTTAATAGTGCGTTTCCTAATCTTGTCCTGAGCGCTTGCACATATGTGTATATATATCTGTTTACCATTTGGAGTCCTGTGTCAGCAGCTGGGATTGTAGAGGTGTTATGCATTATATTTGAATTTATTATTGTTATTTTATCCATTTGAATTTTTTCCAACTTGCAAAATCGGATTACGATTGTGCTAATTATTTATCATTATTTTTATTTCCCCCTTACCTTATATATTTTTTATGTACCTTTAGCTGCGCTTTTAGTGAATTATCACTCCGCCTTTAGTGAATTATCACTCCTCCTAATGGAATTTATTGAGGATATAGAATTTCACAAATATGAGATACTGGACACATTATATACCACATTACCTCCCAATTTATTTTGTCACTCTTCTAAACTTACCTGTTCTGACTGATATACTCTGTGTGGTAAGTTCAAAAAATTGGAACGACTGATCCATACCGCCAACTCCCATTGGTGGGACCAGTTTTTCCTAAAAAAATATATAGAAGAAAAAATCTCCCCTGGAGGACTCAGGATTCTCAAGACCTGTGGTTTTCTTGACGATACCCACAATAAAGAATGGGAGAATTTAGCAGAATTTTGTACCACAAAATGGATAGGTATTCTCATTAGCCAAAGAAAATTGAAATATAGTGAGATGGTACATCAGATACAGATTTTATCACTAGAGATTACGTCTTTTAACTTAAAAATCCCACCCACCTGGTTAGAGACCCTTAAAACGAACACCAAGAACAAAGAGAATCATCTTATTCAAACTAAACTGGGTACATTTTATAGAGATTTAGAGGACTATAGACATAAGAAAATATTCTCCTGGAAGAGAAATGACACCATACCAGCTCTAATGTCTTTGTCACCTCACCCTACCATACCAATATCCAACAAAACGAGAACACAGGGTCACCCTGTTCTTCCACAGGTTCCATCCCCTATACCTCTTAAGGAAAAGTCATTTCCTCAACATAAGCTTCCCAAACCAGACCCCAAAAAATCCTGTCCCCAGCATCCAGCCACTCCCCTGCCCCAAAGGCAGAATGCTAGACATAAGGCTAGAACTCTACTGCCATCTACTAGAGCAGAATCTGTGCCTTCTGCACCCTCTCCTTCTATTAATCTATCTCAGGCCCCACTAGTATCATTACCATCTGCCCAAGATGATCTGGCTTCATCAGTATCACTATCATCCAGGTCCCTTGACTCTGCACCTACTTCCACTTCTTCCAAAGCTCATATGGTCAGCACTTCATCTCCATCTAAAATTGCCCCCTTAATAAAGAGAATCCACATACATTTACCTCCCCTAAACAAGAACTAGTCAATTCTTGTTCTTGCATCAACAATTTACTCCTAGGTGATTTTCAAAGTGGCAAAATAGCCCCCACTCTGCAGCCCTCTCTTTTTCTTTTTTAGAGAAGGATCCTCATCGCAAGCGGTGCTTAAAAAGAAAACACACAGACGAGGATGCAGAGGTGGACACAATAAATCCAAAAACAAACGCAAAATTACAGAAACGATAAAAATATTTAACTTGTCCTCACATTCACTATCCTCGGAAGAAATCTCCCTATTAGCAAGGGACTCACCTTTTCACCCACAATAATACCCAATTCCTTTCTTCTTTTTAAGGACCTAAATAAATTCATTAGGAATTTGACCTTGAAAAGATTTTTCAATATTCAATCGGCGAAGAATCTATCAGTTAACAACACCCAAAATACAACACCCGTTAATTCAGTTTCCCCCCACATCACTATAGACGACTCTCCTGAGAGCCCCATCAGTATTCATGAGTGGGAATCAGATGTGGGAGACTTTGATCTGGGCCTAGATCTTGAACTACTCACTCAACATATCCAGACTTCACCCCCGGTCAGATATACCAATTTTTATCCAAAATCTGTCTTCTACCCTACCAAATCCAAAGGTCCTTATTTGGAAGCTTTTTATAGAGTGGTCTTTGCAGAATTCCAAAAACGATGCCAACAAGCAGACAACACACAAAAATACCGTAGTTATAATCTTAGCCCTGGTGAAAAAGCTGCACTCCATTCTCTCTCTAACAACCCTGCCATTATTATCAAATCTGCTGATAAGGGTGGTGGGATTGTTATACAAGACCGCACCTCTTATATTGCAGATGCATCGAGATTACTTGCAGACCGCCAAACATATAAAAAACTTCCCTCTGATCCCTTACCTCAATTTAGACTAGAGGCCGAGGCATTAACCAAGAAAGCTCTCTCAGATGGAGTTATCAACAAGAATGAAGCCGCTTTTCTATGCAAAGAATTTTACAGTACACCTTACTTTTATCATCTACCCAAGGTGCACAAAAATTCATCTCATCCCCCTGGTAGGCCTATTGTGGCCTCTATGAACAGTGTGACTAGTGGTTTCTCCCAGTATATCGATTCCTTTCTACAGCCCTTGGCCCAGAATCTTCAATCCTACGTGCTGGATTCAATACATCTGATGGAACTCTTGACCCACTACACTTGGAATGACAGTTACTCTTGGTTATCTCTCGACGTCAACTCCCTGTATACGTCCATACCCCATCATATAGGTCTATTGGCAGTTCAACATTTTCTGTCTCTGGACCCCCTGTTAAATGCAAAGCAGTCTATATTTATTTCGGAAGCCACTACTTATTGCTTAACACATAACCATTTTCATTTTGAGGAGGAATTTTTTCTGCAAACCCATGGCACTGCCATGGGCACTAATTTTGCCCCGTCTTATGCGAATTTAACCATGGGTTTGTGGGAAGATCGCTTTATATGGAACAATAACCCCTTTGCCAAACACCTAGTATTTTACAGTCGATACATAGATGACATCATCGTCATTTGGGATGGCCCCTCCACCTCAATTGACGGTTTTGTCTCACATTGCAATAATAATGATTTAGGTCTCTCTTTTACTTCTGTACATAATGTAGATAGCCTTCCTTTTTTAGACCTTGAGCTTTTTCATGACAATACCCACATTTGTTCACGTAATTATACCAAACCCACTGCAGGGAATTCTTATCTACATTTTGATAGCTGCCATCACCCGCAGTGGGTCAATAACATCCCGAAAGGTCAGTTCTGTAAACTGAGACAAAACTGCACTAGAGATTCAGATTACATCTCTCAAAGCGTGCATCTCAAAAATAAATTTTTAGATAAGGGATACCCGGACAATTTGGTAGACCAGGCCTATACCACCTTTCTTTCCGGAAAGAAACATAAGATTAAAAAACAGCTGGAAAATGATACTGTGCGTTTTATTACCAGATACCATGGCAAATATAAGAAAATGGAGCATATTCTCCATAAACACTGGAATATTTTAAAACAGGATCCCTTCCTTAGTAATAGCCTCACAAATAGACCAAAGGTCACCTATAGAAGGGCCCCTACCTTAAAAAATATGATAGCACCCAGCAAACCAAAATGCACTAAACCCAATAACCCTCTGGTTCTTATCCCCCTCACTGGCATGTATAGATGCAATAAATCACTCTGTAAAACTTGCGCTTTCATGCGACATGGTCAACGGAGCTTTCAACATAAAGATAAGATATACCAGTTGGAGGGATTTTACAACTGCTCTACTGAATATGTGGTTTATTGCCTGACATGCCCATGCAAATCATTATATGTCGGTCGCACTATTCGCCCATTGTGACAACGTTTTGGCAAACATCGCAGATTCATCGAGAAAGGTTGTGATGAACATAGCGTTCCTCGCCACTTTTTGGAGCATCATAATCAATCAACTGCTGGCTTACAGGTGAGGGTCCTAGAGTTGATACCCCGTAACTTGTCTGAGGCTGAACGGTTCTCCAAGTTATGCGAACGCGAGACTTTTTGGATATACACCCTCGACACTCTTGCTCCCAATGGGTTAAATGAAGAATTAGAAGTTAACACCATTATATAACCTTCTAGCCATGATCTCCTTGTTCCCATCCCAGCATGGATCTGTGTATATGTATTTTTGGCATTTTTGATATATTCTTTTATATATACATCTCTATAGAATTACCTGTATTTTATAAGCATATATGTATGATGTATGTCGTTTAGCGCATACACATACATTATATATTTTTTACATTTATTTTTATTTTTATTTAGCTATTATTCCCAGTATACATAATTGTTATTAAGAGTTCCCATTACCTTTAGTTATCTATCAGCTTAGCTGCAATGTGCCCTTAGTTTCCTGTTTTAAAATATTTTTAATAGTTAATAATGTTTTAAAATATTTATAATAGCTAATAATGTTTTATCCCCATCCACCCACTATCCATCTTCAGATAGCAGTCGCTGTCACGTGACATATTACCATTCTTGGTTCATTTCTGGTTTCCCTTCAGTAATATAATCATTTTTGTTCCCCTTTAGCAATATAATTGTTATCATATATACATGTGTTTTTTTCATGATATAGGTATATGTATATATAATTTTTTATTGGAATTATACTCCCCACAACACTGTTTTATTATTTTTTTCCCCCTCTCTCTCTAACCTTTTTTATTTATATATATATATATATATATATATATATATATATATATATATATATATATATATATATATATATATATATATATATATATATATATATATATATATATATATATATTTCTCTATCATTATTCTTTCATACATTTTTCTTTCCTTAATATTTACCATTAGGTCCGCGCTCGCCCCCCCCCCCTTTTCCCCTCCTTCCCTGTCAGCGGTCTTTTTTTTTTTATCTTATTTTTGTTTTTCAATACATCCTTTTAATACTGCCCAGTTAATTGTGTTTCCTCCATTAGCTGTTAGTATTTTTTTCCTTCTTGCGGAGCTATATAAGGTAGTGTTCTTCTCCATCTGCCCTACACTTGATAAAGGAGCGCGCATGCCCAGTGGGAACTTCGCGCATGCTCAGAAACATGTTGTGGTTCTCTTCACTCCGGTGACGTCACACGCCCTCGTCTTGGATTACGGGACTTCCATCCAGTGCAGCGGTCTGTCTGCTTCCTCCTGTGGGGGATCGAAGCCATCTCTTCTGCTCATCACTGCCGTATCCACGCCATGGACGCTGGGACTGTCACTGGAGCTGTACCCCGTTTGTAGCCGGTTTTCTCCTTACTCTGCTGTAAGTGTGGATTACCTTTTGTTGTCATAATAAATACCTGCACCTGCTTTTCTCTCTTTTTTTCTCTTGCCGGTAGTTAAAAACCCTCCTCTCCGGGGTGAGGGTCCTTTGGGGGAATGGCCTCATCAGGTGCTCGCCCAGACCAAAGGCTTCATCTGCAATGAAGACAAAGGGGAGTCCTATCACGTTATCCGCATCAGGTGGCAATCCCAGGCCACCACTCTGGAGACGCTGGTAGAACTCCGTCTGGGCGAAGACTCCTCCATCCGACATCCGGCCATTCTTCCCCACGTCCACATACAGAAATTCATATTGTGCTGACACCACCGCATACACAATACTATGAAACCCCTTATAGTTAAGTATGACCCTGAATGGGGTGGTGGCACGATGTGGACGTGTTTTCCACCTATAGCCCCTCCACAGTTGGGAAAGTCCCAACGGGTGGCAAAATGGGATGCCACAGTCTGCCATTCCTGTGGTTTTGAAGGAAACTGGGGAGTCAAACAAGAAAAAAAATACAAGTACTTTTGCACATGTAGCGCTCTGCTCCTGATGGGCAGGTGCTATCTATGTAAATTTAAATTGTCTGAAGATGTAGTTTAGCTCTGACTGATTATGGTAAATTTCCTGGTTTCTGTACCAGTTCAGCTGGGTTGTGTCAATTTCCACTTGGCCGTGGGTGTCGCTGTGGCCACCGGTAAGTGTTGGAAATGCAACAGGCTGGATGCATTGGGTACCCCTTTTACTCAGAGATAACCCGGTGGGAGTGGTTCACTCGCCATGCATTCTGGGTAAGCAGAGGCGTAACTAGAACCTTCAGGGCCTGATGCAAGAAACCATGATGGGCCCCCCTTGCATCCGAGCCCCGGGCTTCCAATTTTGGGAAGGTGTCCATGGACATCCTCCCAAAACCGTGCTTCCTGCATGACCCCTGGGACATGCATCCAGTGCAATCACATCAGCCCTTTACCATGTGATCAGCTGAACACATGTAAACAGACTTGCCGGTTATCCACAGCCCTTTCCTCACACGCTGTGTCTGTGTTAGGCAAGGACTGCCGTTAACTGTCAAGAATGTCAGTAAATTGTTTACACTGATAATCAGTGCCCCAATCATCAGTGCCATCTATCAGTGCCCATCAGTGCTGCCTATCAGTGCCTATCACTTCCACCTACAAGTGTTACCTATCAGTGTTTACTAATGCCGCCTATTAGTGCCCATCAATTCTGCCTATCAGCACCACCTATCAGTGCTGATTAATGCCGCCTAACAGCATCCATCAGTGCCACCTATCAGTACTCTTCAATTCTGCCCATCAAAGCCCATCAATACTGCCTGAGTTCTGCCTATCAGTGTTCCTCAGTGCCTATCAGTACCACCTATCAGTGCCCATCAATGCCACCTATCAGTGCAGCCTATCAGTGCACATTAGTGCCTCCTATCAGTGCTGCCTATCAGTGCTCATCAATGTGGCCTATCAGTGCTCATCAGTGCCTCCTACCAGTGCCCATTAATGCCTCCTATCAGTGCCCATCAGTGCCTTTTATAGGTGTCCATCAGTGCCTTCTATCAGTGCCCATCAGTGCCTTCTATCAGTGCTCATCAGTGCCGTCTATCAGTGCTCATCAGTGCCTTCTATCAGTGCTCATCAGTGCCCATCAGTGCCTGCTATCAGTGCTCACCAGTGCCGTTTATCAGTGCTCATCAGTGCCTTCTATCAGTGCTCATCAGTGCCCATCAGTGCCTTCTATCAGTGCTCATCAGTGCCTTCTATCAGTGCTCATCAGTGCCTTCTATTAGTGCTCATCAGTGCTCATCAGTGCCTTCTATCAGTGCCCATCAGTGCCTTCTATCAGTGCTCATTAGTGTCATCTATCAGTGCTCATCAGTGCTCATCAGTGCCTTCTATCAGTGCTCATCAGTGCCTTTTATCAGTGCTCATCAGTGCCTTCTATCAGTGCTCATCAGTGCCTTCTATCAGTGCTTATCAGTGCTCATCAGTGCCTTCTATCAGTGCTCATCAGTGCCTTCTATCAGTGCTCATCAGTGCTCATCAGTGCCTTATATCAGTGCTCATCAGTGCCTTCTATTAGTGCTCATCAGTGCCTGCTATCAATTTCCATCAGTGCCGTCTGCCTGCTCTTTGTGGAGATTGTGTGTCATAGAACAATAGCACAGAGACACCAGCGGCATTAACGTTCTACTTGCCCGTCCGTCCTCTCTGGCAGGGGATGAGAAAGGACACACAGCTGATCTCATGGCTCCCCCTTCTCCCCCCTCCCCTCTCCTGTGTGCTTCGCAGGCAGTCAAGTGTGAAGCTAAGGAGATCACATTTCCCACGGAGCACACAGGAGAGGGAGGGGGGAGAAGGGGGAGCCGTGAGATCAGCTGTGTGTCCTCTCTCATCCCCTGCCAGAGAGGACGGACGGGCAAGTAGAACGTTAATGCCGCCGGTGTCTCTGTGCTATTGTTCTATGACACACGATCTCCACTCAGAGCCGTGTGTGAAGAGCAACCCCGCTGGGCCCCCCCCACAGTGGCGGAATACCGGGCCCCGTCGCAACTTCGACTGTTGCGACCCTGGTAATTCCGCAACTGTGGGTAAGGGTACTTAAGGTACAGGCGCCAATTGGTCAGGGTTCCTTGTTCCTGACCTGAAGGCCCTCCTGGCCCAGGGTGTGCTGTGGCAGCTCTGCTGTCTCGGGGTCGGCTGGCCCGAGACATTGTTACTACAGAAGTAGGCCCAGGAGTTCTGGGGCCTGCTGATCCAGAGGTTGGTCTTGCGCTGTCTTGCCTGCGGGGAGAAGCCGATCGATTGGAGGAGACCAGGGGAGGACTTCTCTAGAGGTGACCAAGCCAAGTATGCTGGTATCTCAGGAGGAACCTGGAAACCCAATCGGGGGATGTAACCTGGATCATCTAACTCACAGTATCGCCGGGTCGGCTGAAAGAATCTGGTACTGTGCAGCTAAACTTTAAATCTAATCAAAGTTCAGTTACACCATCCTGTGGCAGAGGATTGTGTAACAACCACAATGATTATCTGTTTTTTTCATCAAGTCTGTGGCAGAGACTGTGTTCAAGCATTGGACCTGGCTGCTAGGTCAGTGAGAGAGGCCTATCCGGTGATTGCTATATCCAGTTGGGGAGACCGTTAGTCCTCTGGATAAGTAGAAATACCCTTACTTGCAATTTAAGGTACCTGAATCTCCTTTAATCCTCCATCCCTATTCTTTTGGCTTCAAAGAATAAAAGAATTGCAACAAAAGAAACTAAGTGTTTGGTGCAGACATCATTTAATACTCTTTTTTCCTCCTCATCATTTTGACCCTTGTGATGGACATGTGGTAATGGTAAGCTCAATCTAAATCAGCAACTCCTTCGGGGGTAAGTGCTACATGTGGGGGCTCCAGTCCGGGATTTGCCGTTACCTCTTGCAACCTAAGGAAACTGTTCGACGAAAAAAAAGAGGTTATGGACTGTGCCATATTTTTCCAAAAAAGGGAGTTAATTGCCGGTCACTACCCAGCCGCGTGAGCTGTGGGCGGAGCCAAGAAAGCCCGGGAACTACGTGACTAAAGAAAGCCAGTGGAAGGAGTTCATCTGCCTGCTTGCTGCGTGAGACACCGCATGTGTGTGTCCAAAGATTCAGAAAGAAGGATTTGACTCTACAAGCATGTTCCTAATGCCAGGAATGCAGTCGGTCATGGGGCCCAGGATGTTCCCTGTGGGTACTGCTACGAATGTCAGACTGCCTGGAACCTTGCTGACGGACACTGGTATTCACCTGAAACTGCATGGGCGTTTCATACTGTACACGGCAGGAGATGTCGAGGCTCTGGGTATGTTATGCAACAGGTGCGAGGGACTGTCCATTCACCAGATGTCTACACTGCGGGGAGTACCTGTTCACTGTGGAACAACCCATCAAGCCACCTCGTGCCTACCGGATGGACTGGGCTACAGGCATTGCCACTGAGGAGACCACTACGTTTGCTCCTATGGTGAGGCCTACGTTTGTCTCAGCGGCTACAACCAGTACTCTGGAGGGAGATGACGCTGTTGCTGCTACTTCTACTTCTGCAATCCCTATTGTATCGGCACAAAAGAAGGTGGGATACGTAAAAGCTTCCCGCGGCCGCGGACGAGGCCTACTTCTAAGACTACCCGAACCGGATCCAGGGAAAGAAATCGCTCCTGAGGAATCCACGACAGGAACGGGTGAGAGATCTGGGGATAATGTACATAAAGGGACTGTGTGTGAATATGTGCCCACGGAGGAGTTATGGGACTCTGAGTTAGATTCCCTGTCAGATGTTTCCGGGGATGATGACCTGTTTGAAACCGCAGGAGATGTTATGGGCGAATAGCGATGATGTCGCCTCAGCTTTTGCTTTTTCCGATTGGGTAGCTATAGACTCGGGAAAGACATCACCCAGTGTGGAAACTCCTGTTATTACTAATGAAGTTTTGGCCAGGGGTACCAGTTCCTTTGGGTCAAAAAAACTGTCTACAAGCATTATAGTGCTGTCTTGCCTGCAGGGAGAAGCCAATCGATTAGAGAAGACCAAGAGAGGACTTCTCTAGAGGTGACCGAGCCAAGTATGCTGGTATCTCGGGAGGAGCCTGGAAACCCAATCGGGGGATGTAACCTGGATCATCTAACTCACAGTATCGCTGGGTCGGCTAAAAGAATCTGGTACTGTGCAGCTAAACTTTCAATCTAATCAAAGTTCGGTTACACCATCCTGTGGCAGAGGATTGTGTAACGTCCGCAACGATTATCTGTTTTTTATCTTCAATTCTGTGGCAGAGACTGTGTTCAAGCATTGCACCCGGCTGCTAGGTCAGTGAGAGAGGCATATCCGGTGATTGCTACCGTGGTAACGGTAAGCCCAATCTAAATCAGCAGCTCCTTCGGGGGTAAGTGCTACACACATAACACTGCAAGCACATTATACAAAAACATTCTTGCCCAGCATCAGTATAACATTCATTTTAAGTATTATTTAAAGACTAAAATATAAGGCCCACTTATCAGATTCCTCACCCCCACTGATGGCCCATTGATATTTTTTTTGGGGGGGGGGATTATAAATCAATTTAAGGACACACAGACCATTTGGATAAATTTTAGGGTGGGGGGATTATAAATCAATTTAAGGACACACAGACAATTTGGATACATTTTAGGGTAAAACACTACAATGAAGCTGACAAAATACATTGTTAAGTGACTAGACTAGGTGGATATGGGCCCAGCATAGCATGCTGGGGAGGTTAGTGAAGGCAAATATGCATGCAGGACAAAAAAGAGCATTCAAAAATTACAGCATGCATGAGGACAAAGGGGACATTCACAGCATATTGCAATCATGGTAATTAGCGTTTGAGTAAAGAAATACATTACATTAGCAAACATTAAATACAATAAAATGTCATGTTAAAGGATAAAAATCTTACCTTAATATAGTCCTTCTGCAGGGCCTGGATGATGGCAGAACAGGTCTCTGGGATAATGATCCCCAGAGCCTGGGGGGAGATGTCTGTCGAGAACTTGAGGTCCTGCAGGCCTCTACCCATCGCCAAGTACCGCAACGTGGTGACTAGCCTCTGCTCCGGAGTGATGGCTTGCCTCATGCAGGTATCCTGCCTGCTGATATAAGGGGTCAGCAAAGCCAACAAACGGTGAAAAACGGGGTCCATCATCCTGAGAAAGTTCCTGAAATCCTCAGGATTATTCTCAGGGATCTCATGGAGCAAAGGCATGTGAGTGAATTGGTCACGCTGAAGCAACCAATTCTTCGTCCTCCCCACCCTGTTCATGGACTGGGCTTGGGCTGAAGAATGAACTATAGCACCAGGCACATACAACGCACAAGCTCTATGACGAGTACGTACATGCAACATGGCTTCAAAACAGTCGGCTGGTCATAACGCACTTAACAGAAAGCACTGAAGAACAGCAAGGCCTGTGAAGAGCGAGCTGAAAATCAGCAACGAGCGGACAAGAACACACTGATAAATCAATGCAAACTGACTACACGCACTGAAAAGCAGATACAAACCTCACAATCACAAACTGAACAAGTTAAACGATCTGAAAAACACGAGTCTGAAAAAGCGCGAATCGCCTCTCACCAAACTTCTACTAACACGAGATTAGCAGAATTAGCAGAAGGGGCCCAACGGGTGGTGCATGAGCTATTACACTTCCTTTTTATAGTCTCGTCGGACCTGGTGTACGTCACCGCGTACTATGTGGCCGGACTTTAGAAATTCTGAAGGCGGTGGTTGGTTTTTCGGGGGGCCCCTACGTGGCTAGACTGCCAAAAAGTCTCACACATGTGGTATCCCTGTACTCAGGAGAAGCAGCAGAATGTATTTTGGGGTGTAATTTCACATATGCCCATGGCATGTTTGAGCAATATATCATTTCAGTGACAACTTTGTGTAAACATTTTTTTTTTTGTCAAATTTCAATCACTTGTGACAAAAAAATAAAATATTCAATGTGCTCAACAAGCTTCTCAGCAAATTCCTTGGGGTATCTACTTTCCAAAATGGGGTCATTTGGGGGGGTATTGTACTGCCCTTCCATTTTAGCACCTCAAGAAATGAGATAGGAAGTCATAAACTAAAAGATGCATAAATTCCAGAAAATGTACTCTAGTTTGTAGATGCTATAACTTTTGCGCAAACCAATAAATATACACTTATTGAATTTTTTTATACCTGAGACATATGGCTGAATGCTTTTTGGCCTAAATGTATGACTAAAATTAAGTTTATTGTATTTTTTTTTAACGCAAAAAGTAGAAAATATTTTTTTTTTTCAAAATTTTCGGTCTTTTTTCATTTATATTGCAAAAAATAAAAACTGCAGAGGTGATCAAATACTAACAAAAGAAATCTCTATTTATGGGAAAAAAAGGACGCAATTTTTGTTTGGGTACAGCATTGCATGACCTCGCAATTACCAGTTAAAGCACCGCAGTGCCAAATTGTAAAAAGTGCTCTGGTCAGGAAGGGGGTAAATCCTTTCCGGGGCTGAAGTGGTTAAAATGCCTCAGAATTTCCAATACTAGTCAAATGTTTATTTAATCTTCAACTCTTATGTGGTTTCTTCTTTATATTTGAATGAGTTTTAAGCCATTTTTTTCTAGCAAGATGCTTTCCACCGTGGCAGCCAGCTCCCACACGGCAAATCTGCAAATGAAAAATCAGCTCCAAGGAGATTTGTAACCAAATGATGCAGCTCGCCTATCAGCACATTTCAACTGATATGTTTCTTTATCAATTATCACAAACAAAAGAAAAGGAAAAAAAAAAGATAAAAATCGCTCACTTGAACGAGGGTCATGGAAAAAGAATGTGTTTTTCATGTCACAGCACGTAATATTTTCAGAGCCTATAACACTGTAATTAGCGGTGACAAATTGTAAACCAACAGGCAGAATAATGATCAGCATAAATGGAAGACTATGCACCTCATTGAGCAGCGTTTACAGAATGCAAACAGTTAGAGCCAAAGAACGCCCCCTCTCTCAAGGCGTAAGCTGGAAGACTCATTTTTCTCCCTATGAAATAGCATGAACTGTTTTGAAATGCCCACACATTGTTTTGTGACTAATTTCTCTGTCCCCTAGCAGGACCTACAGTAAGGTTTACACTAATGTATGCCTAGTGCATATCATGTTCATGCTATATGCTCAGTTAAAATTACTTTTTGTTTATTTGTGATAAAAAGGTTATTTTGTGCCACCATTACTGAAAAACGAATGATGGTGCACATAGATAAGGAATGGTGAGGGTAACCACTTGAGCTCTGGAAGATTTTAGCCCCTTCATAGCCAGGCCAAATAGTGCTTTCTTTTGGTGGTATTTGATCACCCCTGGGTTTATAATTTTTTGTTATATATAAAAACGAAACAAACAAAAATTAAAAAAAAAAACTTTCTGCTATAAAATATATCCAATAAAAAAATTTTAGAAATCTAATTTCTTTATAACTTTTGGCCAAAATGTATTCTGGTACATGTTTTTGATAAAAAAAAAATCCCAATAAATGTATATTGATTGGTTTGCATGAAAGTTATAGAGTCTACAAACTTTGGGATGTATACTGGAATTTTTATTCTTTTAGATTTTTTTTTATACTACCAATGGCGGTGATGAGCGACTTATAATGGGACTGCGATAGTGCAGCGGGCAATCTTGTACTAACTGACACTGGGGGGAACTGACTAACTGCCACTGACATCACCATTGACATTAATACAGTGATCAGTGATAATACGATACACTGACATACATTTGTCCAGCTTAAACCAATGTACTGATGTGTATACTATACCTAGTCGATGACCCTGGAATCGCTGAAGAAGATCCCGCACTCCCCTGCAGCTCTGTTGGAACCTTTGGTAAATATTTGGTCCTTCAGGATATGGGGGGGAGCATGAAACTTCACCCCAGGATGCAGTGCCCGGGCTTGAGAGGTCATTGACCTGGGTTGAACACTCCGACATGGGGAAGAGGGGGAAAAAAGTTAAAATATAAGTCCAGCCTAACACTAAAATCTCTACATCTATAGACATTCACCATCTAACACTAACTATCTAGCCACGATCCACATTCTTACACTAACCTATCTAGCCCTGTAAAGAAGAAATCACTATACATACCTTTTCTGAAGCCAATTTGACCCGATCCCACGCTGAGCTTTCAGCTGCGGATTCACTGTGGAGGTGGGTGCAGAAGAGGCAACTGACAACGGAAGCCCCATAGTACAACTATGGGTGACGTCACTTCCCATTAATTTCACAGCCATTGTCGGCTGTCTCCACTGCAGAGCTTCTGGCCCTGGAGACCAGACCGGAGCAGCTTCAAAAAATGTATGTATACTGATTTCTTCTTTACAGGGCTAGAAAGGTTAGTGTTAGATCGTGGATGTCTATAGATGTAGCGATTTTAGTGTTAGGGTGGACTTCCACTTTAACGTTTTGTAAGCTTTAAGTTCTGAGATAGAACTTAAACAGGGTTTGGGCAGGTGAATCTAGTGGAAGAACAGAGCAGCCGGGAGATGAAGATAATCAGTGGACAGAATGTTATTTATACAATCACTGTGCCCTGAATAGGCAAAATGACTTAGTCCCTTTAAATAAGGATCTTAGGCTGAAATCATTTGCTAGATGTTGAATGTTACATAGTTACATAGTAGGTTAGGTTGAAAAAAGACACAAGTCCATCAAGTCCAACCTATGTGTGTGATTATATGTCAGTTTTACCTTGTATATCCCTATATGTTGTGGTCGTTCAGGTGCTTATCTAATCATTTTTGAAACAATCGATGCCCCCCCCACTGAGACCACCACCTGTGGAAGGGAATTCCACATCCTTGCCGCTCTTACAGTAAAGAACCCTCTACGTAGTTTAGGGTTAAACCTCTTTTCTTCTAATTTTAATGAGTGGCTACACGTCTTGTTAAACTCCCTTCTGCAAAAAAGTTTTATCCCTATTGTGGGGTCACCAGTATCGTATTTGTAAATTGAAACCATATCCCCTCTCAAGCGTCTCTTCTCCAGAGAGAATAAGTTCAGTGCTCACAACCTTTCTTCATAACTAATATCCTCCAGACACTTTATTAGCTTTGTTGCCCTTCTTTGTACTCGCTCCAATTCCAGTACATCCTTCCTGAGGACTGGTGCCCTGAACTGGACAGCATACTCCAGGTGCGGCTGGACCAGAGTCTTAAAGAGTGGGAGAATTATCGCTTTATCCCTGGAGTTAATCTCTTTTTTTAATGCATTCCAATAATCTGTTTGCTTTGTTAGCAGCAGCTTGGCATTGCATGCCATTGCTAAGCCTGTCATCTACTAGGACCCCCCATGTCATTTTCCATCCTAGATTCCCCCAGAAGTTCTCCCTCCCAGTGTAAAGATTACATTCATATTTTTGCCACCCAAATGCATTATTTTACAGTTTTCTACAATAAACCAAAAATCTATTCAAAATATTTTCGTATGGCAGTGATAAAGCTTTTATCTAGATTATAGGCTTTATAAACATGCCAAATGTTTTTTATGGGGTTTTAATGGCAAAAAAATGCAAAATGTTATGTGTTATGAATATCCCTCTTAATGGGTTAAAGTGGTTGTAAATTCTTACATATACCCAATGGAGTGACTGGCCTCAGGTGATACACAGAAATTAAACAAATCCTCCTACATAAACAATACCTGTTTATCTGCAGTCCTTTCTTTTCTACAGCCTTTCAAAGTACAGAATTTTTTAAAGCTTGTCTGAGCTCTCAGAAAAAAAGGGGCAGAGAGCTGAAGTCACTCTGCAGAGCTCAGTGAGGAGAGCTCTTAGAGCTGATTCACACAGCACACAGGAACCGAGCTGAGGCTGTCAATCAGCTGCAGCATCCTCCCCTGTCACCTTTTATCTCCTGGTGTCAGGAAATTGAAACAAGTACACACTATAGAGGGATATGCTTTGTTTATATTGCATGTCTGAGGTTTACAACCACTTGAAGCAGAAAGAAAAAAATGTACGAAAACGGAAGAATGGGAGAGCACAATTACGTTGCCACTGAACACCAAGCTGAATACATGCATAGGGCTGATTCATCATGTGTGATAGCACTTACAGTATGCTGAAGTTGGCTGTTCAAGTTAAATGGAATGTGTTAATAATGCTTTATAGAGGGAAAATATTCAGGCGTTATTAATGCCTAAAATATTTCACTTGCAATTTTTAAACCTGACTCACAATACTTTTTCATTAGAAGACATTTATTTGGTCTATAAAAAACCTTCTGCCTTTACAATTACTTTAACCTGGCGGCCTTAACTATAATACATATAGACAAACTTCAGACAAAACATTTTACACGTTACAATTTGGTGAAGCAACAGAACCTTGACTTCCTATTTTTGCTAAAATTGGAATGCAATCAAAGACATAAACTTGTGACTTCAAACTAGTGCAAGAAGACAGGATCAAAATTGTTCCAAATGAATCTAAGAGACAAATCTGATCACTTTTTAAGACTTTTCCATAGTTTTTTTTCTAGTTTCAACTTCATTCTTCAATAAACTGTATTGAATATGTCAAATAATTGCCAAGTTTCAACTATACCATGTAGGGCCAGCTTTACAGTCTCCGTCAGGATTTAACGAGGTCTGTGTACCTATAGGGTTGATTTCCCATCACTTGCTGTCAGGACAGGAAGTAGCAGGAAATGTCTCCAGCTGGGACACAAAAACATATTTTTGTAGCAAGGGTAATGCCCTGTACACACGGTCGGACATTGATCGGGCATTCCGACAACAAAATCCATGTTGGCTCAAACTTGTCTTGCATACACACGGACACACAAAGTTATCGGAAAATCCGCTCGTTCTTAACGCGGTGACGTAAAACAGGTACGTCAGGACTATAAATGGGGCAGTAGCCAATAGCTTTTGTCTCTTAATTTATTCTGAGCATGCGTGGCACTTTGTGCGTCGGATTTGTGTACACACGATCGGAATTTCCGACAACGGATTTTGTTGTCGGAAAATTTTATAGCAAGCTTTCAAACTTTGTGTGTCGGAAATTCAGATGAAAAATGTGTGATGGAGCCAACACACGGTCAGAATTTCCGACAACAAGGTCCTATCACACATTTTCCGTCGGAAAATCCGACCGTGTGTATGGGGCATAAGAGTTAGCCCCCAAAGCACACAGCCTGCTATGGGGGCACTCGGGGAAGAGGAGGAGCAGACAGTGCTGGCGGGGAACCCCTGAAAAGGAGGATCAGAACTGCTCTGTGCAAAACCAATGCTGTTGTCATTCATAGCCAGTGACATAGTTACATAGTCAGGTTGAAAAAAGTCCATCTAGTTCAGTGTTTCTCAAACATTTTAGTCTTGCGGCGCACCAAAAAGATCTAAAAATGTTCACGCCACATCTGAAAAGATTTAACAATTTTTGTAGTGAAGAACTTATTTATTTTTACATATATATTTAATTTTAAATTTAATATGAAAGATGTGCCTGCTTTTGAGAACAAATCAAATTGAAGTGATTGTAATCTTTGTACTTTCACTTGCTTCCTTGCTTTTCATTTAACAGTTTCTCTTTCAGAGTTCCAGACTCACTAAACAATGAACAAACTTTATTTATAAATATCAAAGTTGAAATGGAACGGTCTCTATTATTATAATATAATTAGAGTGATCGGGTACTCCAGAGATCTCGCACAAGTCTTGCGTTACAAAAAGAACAAATGAATGACAGACTGACAGAGACAACATTTTTATGTGTTACTTTTTTATCTTTTGTATCTTTTGCGACGTTGATTTACCATTACATTTTTCTAAATCTTCAAGGTTTCAAAATGCTAGGAATTTTAATTATTTTTCAAAATTCCTACAGCACACCTGCAAATCTCACACGGCACACTAGTGTGCCACAGCATACAGTTTGAGAATCACTTATCTTGTTTAACCAATAAAAGAGAAAAAAAAAAATCATACAATCCCATTTACACAACTCTATACCCACAGTTGATCCAGAGGTAGGCGAAATACCCTAGCAAAGCATGATCCAATTTGCTACAGCAGGGGAAAAAATTCCTTCTCCCAAGAGACAATTGGATATTCCCTGGATCAACTTTACCTATTAATGTTAGTACCCAGTTATATTATGTATATTTAGGAAAGAATTCAGGCCATTTTTAAAGCAATCTACTGAGCTAGCCAGAACCAGCTCTTGAGGGAGTCTATTCCACATTTTCACAGCTCTTACTGAGAGGAAACCTTTCCGTATTTGGAGATGAAATCTCTTTTCCTCCAGATATAAAGAGTGCCCCCTTGTCCCCTGTGATTACCTTAAAGTGAATAACTCAAGACCAAGTTAACTAGATGGACCACTTATGTATTTGTACATGTTGATCATATCCCCCCTTAATATCCTCTTCTCAAGAGAGAATGCATTTCGTTCCTCTAATCTTTCCTTATAGCTAAGCTCCTCCATGCCTCTTATCAGTTTGGTTGCCCTTTTCTGCACTTTCTCCAGTTCCCCGATATCCTTTTTGGAGAACTGGTGCTCAAAAATGAACTGCATATTCCAGATGAGGTCTTACTAATGATTTGTATGGGGAAAAATTCAGTGGTGGCTGGTGAAGTTTTAGGATGGGGGGGGGCGCCAGACCCCGCCCTTCCTTTTTGACCCTTCCCACTTGGTGAAAACGGGCGTGCTTTCAGCAAAATATTGGTCGTGGCTCTAAGGTGGTGTAGTTAGTGTCTGAGATGAACGAGGGATGGAGGGAGAGGGAGAGAGGGATGGAGGGACAGCAGGCCCAGATCCTACACAACAATAGAAATATGTGTATTCTAGAAAGTTTAACAATCAGCAGATAAAGATACTCCAAACACCTGGTGTTAGCACTTCAATCATCCCGACACCATGGTTGTTATGGTGTCAGGATGATTGAAGCGCATTATTTCTATTACATTGTAATATAAAATTAAACCAACTCATCATAATGTAGAATCAGTGGGAGCCCTGAGCGTGTCGCCTGTCAACAGATGCCATCAGGTGTCCCCAGCGGAGTCTGTCCTTACATCAGGTGCCCCAGCAGAGTCCCTCTTTACATCAGGTGCCCCCAACAGAGTCCCTCCTTACATTAGGTGCCCCCAGCAGAGTCCCTCCTTACATCAGGTGCCCCCAGCGGAGTCCCTCCTTACATCAGGTGCCCCCAACGGAGTCCCTCCTTACATCAGGTGCCCCCAGTGGAGTCCCTCTTTACATCAGGTGCCCCCAGCAGAGTCCCTCCTTACATCAGGTGCCCCCAGCGGAGTCCCTCCTTACATCAGGTGCCCCCAGCGGAGTCCCTCCTTACATCAGGTGCCCCCAGTGGAGTCCCTCTTTACATCAGGTGCCCCCAGCAGAGTCCGTCCTTACATCAGGTGCCCCCAGCGGGGTCCACCCTTACATCAGGTGCCCCCAGCGGAGTCTGTCCTTACATCAGGTGCCCCCAGCAGAGTCCGTCCTTACATCAGGTGCCCCCAGATGAGTCCCTACTTACATGCAGCCTGTGTCCCATCAAATTCAGCCTGTATCCCATCAAATGCAGCCTGTGTCCCATCAAATGCAGCCTGTATCACATCAAATGCAGCCTGTGCCCCATCAAATGCAGCCTGTGTCCCATCAAATGCAGCCTGTGTCCCATCAAATGCAACTTCTGTCTTTCATGAATCCATGCTGTCTGTTGCTTAAAGTATTTTTTTCCAGCAAAAACTCATCTATGTGGTCTTTTATCAAACTCTTCAGTATCTTTTTATAAATTAAACTAATAGGTCTATAGTTACTTGGTAAAGACTTTGATCCCTTTTTAAATATAGGCACCACACTGGCTTTATGCCAATCCAATGGTACTATTCCAGTCATTAAAAAGTCCCTAAAAATTAGAAACAATGGCTTTGAAATGACAGAGCTCAATTCTTTTTGGATTCGTGAGTGTATGCCATCTGGTCCAGTTGCTTTATCCACCTTTATTCTGTCTAAATATTTCTGGACCATATCACGTTTGAGCCATTGTGGATAATTTTGGGCTGTGTCAATATTATCCCCATTATGGGCTTGAGCTCCCCCATTCTCCTTTGTATACACAGAGCTGATAAAAGTATTTACTAAATGTGCCTTCTCTTTGTCCCCAGTCACCCACTCTAGATTATTATTATTATTATTATTATACAGTATTTATATAGCGCCAACAGTTTACATAGCGCTTAGATTATTTTGTAAAGGGCCTACATACTCAGACCTGAACTTTTTACTATTGATATATTTGAATAATTTTTTTGTGGTTTGTCGTACTATCTTTTGCAATCTGTCATTCGTTTTGAATTTTTGCATCCTTGATTTCCTTTTTACATATTCTGTTATATTCTTTGTAACATTTAATTGATGATAGTGTTCTTTATTTTAATATTTTTAAAAGCTATTTTCTTATTATTTATAGCTTTTTTAACTTTGGCCATGAGCCAAGTAGGTTTTATTTTTAGCCTTTTAAACTTATTGCCCACTGGAATATACTTGGCAGTGAGTTTGCATACAGTCTTTTTAAAGAATTCCCATTTCTGTTCTGTGTTCATCAAGTGACAAGGGAGGGGTGGCAGGGCCAGGTCCCGCTGTCTGCGTTATTAGACACGGGAATGGCTTGAGAATGCGTCTTGCTATGGGGGCACTTGTGGGGGGGGGGTTGTTTTGTGCTTTGGACTGTAGGGGGAGGCTTTATAGTGCTTTGAGCATTGCTCCAAGTTTTTTGCATATGGGTTGCAATGTGTACTAGAGTACCTATGTCCTTGGGGCACCTGGGACAATTAGGTGGCATGCATTGCCTGCAGGAAAACAGTTTTTTTGAGGGTATAGTAAACGCTGAGCAGGATAAACAGTTATGCTGCTTTTAATTTTGAATTAACTTTAAATCAATTTCAAAATAAGCCTGCTCAAATGAATGGGCTATCTTGATGCAACATTTGGTAAATGTACTGAACGGACCTGACCAGTATGAATAGGCCATGATACTAAACCAGCCTTTCTCAACCAGGGTGCCGCCAGAGGTCCTTAGGGGTGCCGTGGTATCCTGGTAGAGAAATGTTGTCAGATGAGACTGATCCCCAGCCGAAGTGTACTTCAACACGGAGCTCAGCTGAAAACACTCAACAAAGTGGAAGCAAAGGGAAAAGGAGTGAGTGCTGTGCTCTCTGCCTCCCCCTACAGTGCAGTACCCGGCTGTGTGAGGGAAAGTATTGTACTGCAACTTTTTAAAGTGGGGGTAAATTCCCTTGTATGATATTTACCTATAGGTAAGCCTATAATAAGGCTTACCTATAGGTACAGTAAATATCTCCTAAACGTGTAAAGCTCTACGTAAATTGAGGGTGATATATAAGTACATGTAATAAATAATATTGTTAATAAATATTTACTTTAAATGCAGCCCGTGATGTCACCGGCACATGCGCTCTGAAGGAACAGCATACCCCTGCCATTCCTTCAGAGCCGTGCCTAAACAGTGATTACCATGTGCATGCGTGGAAGTGAAGTAATTACCGGCTTGGCCATTCATATCACCGAAGCCTGCAAACCCAAAAGGAAGACTGGGTGGAGATGGAAGCACCTTCAACAGTGACAGCGTGCCTCTGGAGGGCTTTGTTTTCAAGTAAGTCTGTCATTAAGTGCTAGTAGGCTATGCCTACTAGCCCATTATGACTTAAACTGGCCAGTGCCTATTTTTTTAATGTGTTTGTTTGTTCATGTGTCTCTATGTGTGTGTTTGTATGTGTGTGTATGTGTTTATACATGTGTCAGTATGTATGTGTGTGTGTTTGTACATGTGTCTGTATATGTGTGTGTGTGTATGTGTACATGTGTCTGTGTACATTTGTGTGTGTGTGTGTGTACATGTTTCTGTATGTGTGCGTACATGTGTCTGTATGTGTTTGTATGTGTGTATGTGTTTGTGTGCATGTGTTTGTGTACATGTGTTTGTATGTGTGTTTTCTCATGTGTTTGTATGTGTGTGTGTGTGTTTTAATGTGTGTTTGTTTTTATATGCATGTGTGTACATGTGTTTGTATGTGTGTGTGTGTACATGTGTTTGTATGTGTGTGTTTTAGTGTCTGTACAAATGTGTTTATATGTGTATGTAACGTGAACCAAGCCTTGGACAGGGGTGCTTTGAGACTGAAAATACTTTTCAAGGGCACCCTGACTGGAAAAAGGTTGAGAAACACTATACTAAACTATATTTTGGTATAACATACTGTATAATATGGTGAATGATATGTTTTCATGAAACATACGGTACAGTTAAAGTGTTACTAAACCCACTACAATAAAATCTGTCTGTGTATGCAGAATAGCATGCATGTTATACTCACTGTGGAACTTAAGGGGTTAATCCTCTGCATTGTGTAAAAAGGCTCTTTGATTCTTTATGCACAGATCCTCCCTCTCACGCAGGGTCACTCTGGACAAGTCTAGATAAAACACAGTGAGGGTAGTCCTGCTGCAGATGCTCAGTTTGGTCTCTATTGCTGGAGAGAACATTTCCTGTTTCAGTTGAACTGTTCAGGTCACATGATATTGACATCACACATTTTGGTGTGTATACAGAGCCTAAATGACAGCTGAGTCCCTCCCTCCTCCTCCATGCCCAGTAACTAAAAAAGAACACAGTGGGTGGGATGTCACATCTTGATTGATGGATGCTCCGCCTCCCATAAAAGCACATGGGCACAGGCTGTAGTGCATTTCAAGAGACAGTGATTCCCATAAACAAGATAACCCCCCTGTACATGTTTTTGCAGTGTTCTTATTTGACCTCTCAACAGCATCAGTTATAGCCTGAAGACATGCATATTGAGGTAATATATATTTCTAGACTTTTAAAAATACATTTATTTCCCAATTTCTAAATTCATAAATAATACAGATTGTGTCAAAAATGTGTTATGTTTTCTTTTTTTCATATTTGTGATCCTTCTTTCTCTCTTTCTGTGCCTTTCCTCTTTTTCTCTCTCTCCCTTCCGTCATCCTCATCCCACCTGGCACCCCAACGCAACCTTGCTAACACCACACCTTTTGTCATCCTCATCTTCATCACACCTGGCACCCAATTGCAACCTTGCTAACACCCCACCCACTTTCATCCTCATCCTCCTGTTCATCACACCTGGCACCCCACTGATACCTTGTTAACACCCCACCCCCTGTCATCCCCATCTTCATCACACAACCCACTGCAGTCTTGCTAACACTCTACCCCCCATCATCCTCATCCATATCACACTTGGCACCCCGCTGCAACCTTGCTAATCCCGTATCCCCTGTCATCCGCATCCTTATCACACCTGGCACCTCACTGCAACCTTGCTAACAACCCACCCCCTGTCCTCCTCATCACACCCCCATTGCAACCTTCCTAATACACTACCCCCTGTCATCCTTATCTTCTTCACACCTGGTACCCCAATGCCACCTTGCTAACACCCTATCCCCTGTCATCCTTATCCTCATCACACCTGGCACTCCACTGCCACCTTGCTAACACCTTACCCCTGTCATCCTTATCACACCTGTCACCCCACTGCCACCTTGCTAACACCCTACCTCCTGTCATCCTCATCCTCATCACACCTGGCACCCCGCTGTCACCTTGCTAACACCCTACCTCCTGTCATCCTCATCCTCATCACACCTGGCATCCCACTGTTACCTTGCTAACACCCTACCCCCTGTCGTCCTCATCCCCACTATAACCCACTGCCAGCTTCCAAACACCTATATTGACAAAGCAGCTTATTCCAATGTTGAGAGGACAGGGGTCTCTTCCCCACAAATGTGTGGTGATGGGGCTTATTGAAATATGGAACACTATGATAACAATAAAGAAGCCAAGCCAGATAGCAACCCAGATGAATGATTAAAGTGTTACTAAACCCACAACAGTAAAATCAGTCTGTATATGCAGTAAAGCATGCTTGTTATACCCCTTAGGGGTTAATCCCCTGCATTGTGTAAAAAGGCTGTTCGATCCTGTCTTCTCTGATCATCCCCTTCTTCCACAGACTCAAAAAAATAACCTAATATTTAAAGTCTATACAGTCAGGCTGCTAAGTTTGGTGTGTAGAGAGTTTTTTTTTTTTACTTGGGAGGGTGCATATGTGATCAGCACAGGGCCAATCAAGGGTCTTGAAGCCTGATTGGACAATCGTGGGAGAAATGAAAACTCCTCCTACAAGCTATCAGCACAAACTGATATAAATCACAAGAATGCTCTAACTGCTATATACAGCTGATGAAAAAAAGGTATTTATCAGTTTGTATTTACTAAAACTATTGCATTTCCATGTTCTGTGTACTGTAGGAGAACAGATATAGTGAATGCAGGATCTGGGTTTAGTAACACTTTAACCTTAAAGATGAGTTCCAGATATGTATATTACTATATTTTTACATAGTTATGATGGTCCACCTTAAACCAACGTAAACATGTATATACCACACCTGGCTGATGCCCCTGGAAATGGCTGAAGTAGATACAACTTCTCTAGTGATCTTCGCTTGCTTCTGGGTATCATGTTGAGCCCTGCATTCTGAACAAAATGCATTTTCTGAATGAATGCATAGCATTCTCTGATTGAACGAGGTGGAGAACATGACCCCTGCCCCACCTTTCCACCTCGTTCAATCAGAGAATGTTTTGCATTCATTTAGAAAATGCAAAGCATTCTCTGGCACCTGTGCTGAGCGGCCAACCTTCTGTGTTCAGAATGCATCAGGCCAGCATGAGACCCAGAAGCAAGTGGAGACCACTTGAGTAGCAACGTCCAAGCTGGACCAATGTAACTATGTTAAAAAATGTACCAAACCTGGAATTCATCTTTAAAAATAATAATGTATGTGTTTCCATACATTTTCTGTGTGTACCACTATGTCCAGAATAAAAAAAAATAACATTTTGTAACATTTTCCAAAATGTATTTTTTAAGTCAGGCAAATATGAAATCTTGTAAATAAATAGGCAGTGAGTATGTGTCCTTGTTGGTTCACTATTGTGCTAAGAATATATACTTGAATAGCAGGATTTTTAGGTTAAACACACAGCTGAATGAATGAATCTAGCTGCTGGTGATTATATAACTGAACATGTATGTAGATTTTAGACAGTTTTGCCTGGCAATGCTGTTTATTTCCAGTATGTTAGTGGCCTAAAACCATAGAGGTGAAATGTCACAGTTTTCGATGCCCATTGATCACATACATAAGTAACTCTGTTTTTTTTTAATCAGTCAGTTCTTGTCAGGTAAAAAGAAGTGTAGTGACACATAATTTGTAAAACAGCTGAATAGAGCAGAGATGAGCGTTTTATAGACTACCCTAAATTGTATATTTATTTGTGTTCTTAAAAAAATATGCAATAAAAAAAAGGTGAATACATTGCTTTTATCAGCCACAAACGACATGTCAATTAATCAAAACTGCAAAGGACTGAAATGTTGTGAAAACTTTTCACTATTTCAATTCTCTTTTGTTCTAAAACCATCTCGCCTTTAAATCCTATTACTTTGACTGGGCTAGCGTGAAGTGGAATAGGATTAAATACTCAGCGTTCCTGTTATCCTCTCACTTCTCCACCTTGGCTTGCTTCCTCTGCAATGCAACAAACATAGCAAGTTTCCTTGACAAAATCAGTGTTATTTCCTCAGCCTTGTTAACAAATCAAAATGTTTTTTTGGGGGTTTTTTGTTTGCAACATCACTGTTCCTCACATTTCCTTTTTTCCAACACTTTGTTTCATTTAAAATTTCTACCGTTCTAAAATGATACAGTTTTAGACCGTAGACCTTTAAAAATACTTAACCACTTCAATACCAGGCACTTTCTCCCCTTCCTGTCCAGGACAATTTTCAGCTTTCAGTGCTGTTGCACTTAGAATGACAATTGCGCGGTCATGCAACACTGTACACAAACGACATTTTTATAATTTTCTTCCCATAAATAAACCTTTCTAAATCTTGTGACGTGGCTATGGTGTATTGCAACCCACGTGAAGAATAAAAATGTGGCGCTATCCTAATCACCCTCTCCGTGGTGTCACTGTTGACAGTGAATATCCTAATCTAATACACACTTTTAAAGTGTGTGAATAAAGTAAATAATATGAAAAATAATAATAAAAAATATGATATATATATAATGAAGACAAAAAACACCATACACAATACAATACCTACAGTGACTCAGTGATGAAATTGCCAGAAAACCACACATGTGTCACTCCTATAACCGTGTGTGTGACACTTCAATGTGCACACTCAACATAAATTACGTGACTTAATAAATAAAAGTCCAAAATAAGTGCACATATGTGTGAAAAAGAAAGTCCTTGATAAAAATGCAAAACAGTTGTGCCACAACAAATCCTTGTAGTTCCTGAAGTTAACTTGAACTTTCCACCACACCTCTGTGTTCAGTGTTCCCTCTCCCAATAGACAGTCTCTTACCAGCTCTGTGTGCCCCCACTTTCGTATGAGGCTAACAAGCAAAAGAGTTTCCAGGCAATCAGAAGGGGTTAAATGTATTCCATTCAGGGGCTCGTTCCATATGCAAATGAGAAAGAACTCCCAATAGTGTGATAACGTAAAACCTTTATTGTACACACTTCAAAATACACTTCAAAAGATTCACTCACATTGTGTCAACTCTATAACAGCATAACAAGGGGAGACGGAGAGCCCATTGGAAGAGCGAGCGAGGAGAGGGTGAGATAGACCCCTTTACATGCCAGCGGCGTCAAGGTCCTCCGCGACCGCACACCCCTTAGGAAAGTCTTAGGAAAGCCTACCCAGGTTGCTGTGTGGAGATTGCAGTGTACAGATTGCCGTGGATTTTTTGTTATGCTGTTATAGAGTTGACACAATGTGAGTGAATCTTTTGAAGTGTATTTTGAAGTGTGTACAATAAAGGTTTTACGTTATCACACTATTGGGAGTTCTTTCTCATTTGCATATGGAACGAGCCCCTGAATGGAATACATTTAACCCCTTCTGATTGCCTGGAAACTCTTTTGCTTGTTAGCCTCATACGAAAGTGGGGGCACACAGAGCTGGTAAGAGACTGTCTATTGGGAGAGGGAACACTGAACACAGAGGTGTGGTGGAAAGTTCAAGTTAACTTCAGGAACTACAAGGATTTGTTGTGGCACAACTGTTTTGCATTTTTATCAAGGACTTTCTTTTTCACACATATGTGCACTTATTTTGGACTTTTATTTATTAAGTCACGTAATTTATGTTGAGTGTGCACATTGAAGTGTCACACACACGGTTATAGGAGTGACACATTTGTGGTTTTCTAGCAATTTCATCACTGAGTCACTGTAGGTATTGTATTGTGTATGGTGTTTTTTGTCTTCATTATATATATATCATATTTTTTATTATTATTTTTCATATTATTTACTTTATTCACACACTTTAAAAGTGTGTATTAGATTAGGATATTCACTGTCAACAGTGACACCACGGAGAGGGTGATTAGGATAGCGCCACATTTTTATTCTTCACGTGGGTTGCAATACACCATAGCCACGTCACAAGATTTAGAAATATTACTCATATATTGTTATTCACTAAGTGGCAGCTATAGATAGACTTTACTAGTTGGTGATCATCAACATTTAGACTGTTTCCGAGGCGCAGTGGTGGTTAACCTTGTGTATGTAGGACATTACACTTAGAAGGACCATTATTTACATAAATAAACCTTTCCTTTGGTGGTATTTGATCACCTCTGCATTTTTTATTTTTTGCACTATAAACAAAAAAAAGATTGACAATTTTGAAAAAAAAACTGACAGCCCTGATAGGTGGCACTGATGGGCAAAGATAGGTGGCACTGGATAGGCAGCACTGATGAGGAGCTACTGACAGGCATTACTGAGTGGCATCTGAAGGGCACTGACAGGCATTACTGATGGGGCACTGATTGGCACATTTATGGGCACTGATTAGCACTGTTGTGGGCACTGATTGCCACTTTTATGGGCACTGGCAGGCATTTATTGTGGGGCACAGGCTGGCAGCTGATGGGCACATCTGATGGGGGCTGCACTGATAATCAATGTGCTGATTATCAGCACAGACCCCCCTCTGACAGAGCCGCCGATCGACTCTCCTTGTCAACGTGAACCGAAGGAAAGCTGCTTAACGGTTTACCGATGATCAGCTGTGATAGATCACAGCTGATCACGTAGTAAGAAGCCTCTGTCAGAGGCTCCATACCACGATCAGAGTTGCGGTGTGTCAGACTGATGCATAGCACCTCCAATCGCCGTGTTGCGCGCCGGCTTGTTATCCTGATCATATGACGTTCGATCAGGATAACTAAACCAGTTTGCCACCATCATATTGCTATATGGCGGACGGCAAGTGGTTAAAGTAGTATTAAACTCAAGCAAATACGTATACACTATATTGTCAAAAGTATTGGGATGCCTGCCTTTAACGGCATCTCAGTCTTAGTCCATAGGGTTTAATATTGAGTTGGCCCATCCTTTGCAGCTATAACGGCTTCAACTCTTCTGGGAAGGCTGTCCACAAGGTTTAGGAGTGTGTCTATGGGAATGTTTGACCATTCTTCCAGAATTGCATTTGTGAGATCAGGCACTGACATTGGACGCGAAAGCCTGGCTTGCAGTCTCTGCTCTAATTCATCCCAAAGGTGTTCTATTGAGTTTAGGTCAGGACTCTGTGCAGGCAAGTCAAGTTCCTTCACCCCAAACTCACTCATCCATGTCTTTATGGACCTTGCTTTGTGCACTGGTGTGCAGTCATGTTGGAACAGAAAGGGGCCATGCCCCAACTGTTCACACAAAGTTGGGAGCATGAAATGTCTTGATATGCTGATGCCTTAAGTGTTCCCTTCACTGGGACTAATGGGCCAAGCCCAACCCCTGAAAAAAACACCACACCATATTCCCCCTTCCACCAAATGATCTGGACCAGTGCACAAAGCAAAGTCCATAAAGACATGGATGAGCGAGTTTGGGGTGGAGGAACTTGACTGGTGTGCACAGAGTCCTGACCTCAACCCAAAAGAACACCTTTGGGATGAATTAGAGTGGAGACTGTGAGCCAGACCCTCTCGTCCAACATCAGTGCCTGACCTCACAAATGCGCTTCTGGAAAAATGGTCAAACATTCAGGCACACTCCTAAACCTTGCGGACAGCCTTCTCAAAAAAGTTGAAGCTATTATAGCTACAAAGGGTGGGCCAACTCAATATTGAACCCTGCGGCTTAAGACTAGGATGCAATTAAATTCATGTGTGTGTAAAGGCAGGTGTCCCAATAATTGCTAATTCTTAGATGTTTATGTAAAATCTTTATCTCAAACTGCTGCTGTAACTGCTTAAAAAAGTGTGAGCTGGAATTTGGCTTCAATTTTGTTAGTTTATCTAAATCTGCTAGTGCATCTAACATTACCCTCCGACAAACTGACAATGCTGCTGTCCAAAGGTGCCTTTGTCTCTGGGGAGCACTCTAATACAGGAGGTGTGTTATGCTGCGTACACACGGTCGGACTTTTCAGCTACAAAAGTCCGACAGCCCGTCCGTCAGACTTTCAACGGACTTTTGGCGGACTTTCAACGGACTTTCTAACAACCGGACTTGCCTACACACGATCACACCAAAGTCCGACGGATTCGTACGTGATGACGTATACTGGACTAAAATAAGGAAGTTGATAGTCAGAAGCCAATAGCTGCCCTAGTGTCTGTTTTTGTCCCTCGGACTAGCATACAGACGAGCAGATTTCTGGGTCCGACGTAAAGATTTGAAACGTGTTCCAAATTCGTCAGATTTGTGACTGGAAAAGTCTGCTGAAGGGCCGGTGAAGCCCACACACGATCGGATTGTTCGCCGGATTTGGTCCTTCGGCATCCGTGAGACAAGACTGGTCGAAAAGTCTGTACGCGGCATTACTGGCCAGATCACCAGGTGAAAATAAAAGGAAAAAGCCTAAATAAAGAAAACTAATGCAGCCACCACATCTAATGATTGGTAAGCTGCAATATATTATATTTTTGGATTTGGGATTTAATACAGCTTTAATGGGATTCTGCCCCAGAATGTATCAATGCAAAAAAAACTTTTAAAAACGTCAGTTTTTTCAGGAGCAGTGATTTTAATGATGCTTAAAGTAAAACAAAAAAAAGTGAAATATTCCTTTAAATATCGTACCTGGGGGGTGTCTATAGTATGCCTGTAAAGTGCCGCGTGTTTCCCGTGCTTAGAACAGTCCCTGCACAAAATGTCATTTTTAAAGGAAAAAAAGTCATTTAAAACTGCTTGCGGCTTTAATGTAATGTCGGGTCCTGGCAATATAGATGAAAATCAGTGAGGCAAATGGCATGGGTACCCCCCAGTCCATTACCAGGCCCTTTGGGTCTTGCATGGATATTAAGGGGAACCCCGCACCAAAATAAAAAAAGGAAACAGCAGTATGCAGGCTCTGTACTCTGAACAGCAGTATACAGGCGGTGCAAACAAGACAGGGACTTTAGGCTTGTTGTTAAGTAGAATCTGTTTGTAATTTTGACCTGGTACATTTTTAACTTGTTTAGCTCCAGCCAAAAAAACTATTTTTAAGCTTTTTGGAAAACATAGGGAAGGGTTATCACCCCTGTGACATTTGTTTTGCTGTCTGTACTCCTCTTCAGAAGATTTCACCTCACTTTTTGTCCCAATGACAAAAGGTTTTTTGAAAATTTGGGTTTTTTTGTGAAACAAGGATTGGGGATAAAGCATCAGTGGAAAGGAGAAATGTTTTACCCATATTAACTCTTACAGGAGAGAATTTCCCTTCCTAGGGGTAGATTACATCTCACTTTCTGTTGTCTCCTTCCGTTTGCAAGTAGGAGTCGTTTGTAAGTTGGATGTTTGAAAGTAGGGGCCTGCCCTATATACTCAGCAGAAATTTGGGCCTTAGGTGTTGTTGTGGCCACAACACTGTAAGCCCTCACAGGGCCCTGCTGTGAAATATTAGATCAAGAATTGTAATTACATGCCCCTGTTGAACAGGGGCAGAAAAATTGGGCCTTTGGTGGTGATGCTGGTGCCACAACACTGTAAGTCCTCACTCACTCTTGGTGGGCACAGAAATGAGCCCTGCTGCAAAGTATTGCATCAAAAATTGTAATTACACGCCCCTGTTAAACAGGGGCTGAAAAATTGAGCCTTAGGCACTGGTGCTGGTGCCACAACACTGCAACCCCTCACAGATACTCTAGTTGGAATGCAGGAACGAGCCCTGCTGCAAAGTATTGCATCAAAAATTGTAATTACACGCCCCTGTTAAACAGGGCTGAAAAATGGGGCCTTAGGCACTGGTGGCGGCGCCCAGAACCAAAAATGTTCTTACAAGCTATCAGCGTGATCATTGAGGAGGAAGAGGATAATTACTCAGGATAGTCACTCAGCATCAGCATAGGCAGTCTTTTAAGGGATCAGAGATTTCAAAAAAAATTATTCGGTTACATCAGCATCAGGTGCTTGGTAGCTGGTGGTGATCCAAGACTGATTCATTTTTATGAAGGTCAGTCGATCGTCCGAGTCGGTGGACAGACACACCCTGTGATCGGTTACAAAGCCTCCAGCAGCACTGAATGTGCGTTCCGAAAGAATGCTGGATGCAGGACAGGCCAGTAGCTCAATTGCATACTGTGCAAGCTCTGGCCAGTGATCCATCCTCAAGACCCAGTAACCCAGAGGATTTTCGATGGAAAAGGTGTCCAAGTCAGGTCTTGCCCCTAGGTATTCCTGCACCATGTAAAACAGACGCTGGCGATGGCTACTGGAACCGCTCATACCTTGGGGCTGCGGACTAAAAAATTGAACACATCAATCAGACGGCCACCTTCTCCACCGCTCCTTCTTTGACTGACCGAAGCCTCAGCAACACGTTGTCCAGAAACAGGAGTTTGTAACCTCCCAGTCTCTGGGAACGCATTGCACAGACCTTTCTGCAAGGCCTCCCAAAGATGTTTCATCCTCTGCTCCTTCTGCGACGGCAAGATAAGGTCCGCAACCTTACCCTTGTAACGTGGATCAAGGAGGGTTGCCAGCCAGTATTGGTCCTTCTCCTTGATACCACCAATACGAGGATCCTTATGCAGGCTTTGCAGGGAGGCCATGCAGCGTAGGTTTGCTGAGGCATTTGGTCCGGAGTCCTCTGGGTCACTAAGGACGACATGGTCCGCAGCCACCTCCTCCCAGCCACGTACAAGTCCATGTGTTTCTTGGGACTGATCCCTTAAAGACTGCTGCTGATGCTGAGTGCCAGGCTCCACCTCCATACTGACACAATCCTCCTCCTCCTCCTCTTCCTGTGTGATCGGCGGGCACGCAGGAACACTGTCTGGATAAAGGGGGCCTTGAGAGCTAAGGAAGTCCTCCTCTTCCTGCCTCTGTTCTGCCTCAATCACCCTGTTCATTATTCCATGCAGCGTGTGCTCCAACAGGTGGACAAGGGGGACAGTGTCACTGATGCATGCACTGTCACTGCTCACCATCCTCGTGGCCTCCTCAAATGGTGACAGGACAGTGCATGCATCCCTGATCATGGCCCACTGGCATGGGGAAAAAAAACAACCCTGTCCTGGTGCCATAGTCGCACAGGTACTCATTGATGGCCCTCTGCTGCGTGTGGAGCCGCTGCAGCATGGCCAACGTTGAGTTCCACCTGGTGGGCATATCACAGATTAGGCGGTTCTTGGGCAGGTTAAACTCCTTTTTGGAGGTCTGCCAGCCGAGTACTGGCATTATATGACCGGCGGAAATGCACACAGACTTTCCTGGCCTGCCTCAGGACATCCTGTAAGCCCGGGTACCTGCCCAAGAACCTCTGCACCACCAAGTTAAGGACATGAGCCAAACAGGGCACATGGGTCATTTGTCCCTGTCGGAGGGCACAGAGGAGGTTGGTGCCATTGTCACAAACCACCATTCCTGCCTTAAGTTGGTGTGGCGTCAACTACCTCTGAACCTGCCCCTGCAGAACTGACAGAACCTCTGCCCCAGTGTGGCTCCTGTCCCCCAAGCACACCAGCTCAAGCACTGCATGGCATCTTTTGGCCTGCATACTTTCGTAGCCCCTTGAACGGCTACGGAGCACCGCTGGTTCCAAGGACAAAGCACAGGAAGAGGCCATGGAGGAAGAAGAAGAGGAGGGGGTGGAGGAGAGAGGTGTGTCACAATCATTAGTAGTGGCATTTTGGAGGTGTGGTGGCGGAACAACCTCCAACACTACTGCACCTTGTCCTGCATCCTTCCCAGCTGCCAGCAGAGTCACCCAATGCACGGTGAAACTTAAGTAACGTCCCTGTCCATGCCTGCTGGACCATGAGTCAGCGGTAATATGCACCTTACCGCTGACCGCCCTGTCCAGCGAGGCCAAGACATTGCCTTCCACATGCCGGTAGAGAGACGGAATTACCTTCCGTGAGAAAAAGTGGCATTTGGGTACCTGCCACTGAGGAACCGCACATTCCACAAACTCACGGAAGGGGCAGAGTCTACCAACTGAAAAGGCAGCAGTTGAAGTGCTAGCAATTTTGCCAAGCTAGCATTCAACCGCTGGGCATGTGGATGGCTGGGAGCGAACGTCTTTCGGCGGTGCAGCAGCTGGGGCAGGGAAATTTGATTGGTACAATCTGACGTTGGTGTACCGAAAGCAGATTGCCCACAAGTACTTGGCTGTGACACACCTAATTCTACATACTCATTCCTCTCAGTGCAGGTCTCAGAGAGGACTGAAGGTATAGTGGGGTTGGAGATCTCAGCTGATGAGGAGCAAGGAGAGGTCCTCTTTGTTTTTTGGTGTGGGTCTTTTAGATACGCTTGCCAACGAACTGCATGGCAGGTCAACATATGTCTGGTCAAGCATGTGGTGCCCAAGCGGGAGATGTTTTGGCCACGCGAGATACGCTTGAGACATATGTTGCAAATAGCAGTGGTGCGATCTGATGCACTCGTCTCAAAAAAGGCCCACACCAAAGAACTTTTGGAATAACGTGCAGAGACAGCAGCGCCCTGCACATGCGGAGCTTTGGGGTGTGATGCAGTCAGTGTGCTGCCCTTAGGCTGGCCCCTGGAGGGCATCCTGCCTCGTTGGGGATGTGCCTCCTCCTCCTCCTCTCTCCTATCAGGCACCCATGTTGAGTCAGTGACCTCATCATCCCCTCCCTCCTCATCACTGGAGCAAACCTGGCAGTATGCTGCAGCAGGGGGAGCATGACTGCCAGACTGCTGTCCTTCTTGGGCACCCCCTCTGTCCGTGCTCACATTACTGCCTTTATCTAGCTCAGTATCATCATCAGAGCCTTCTAAACGCTGGGCATCCTCCTGGAGCATGTACCCAATACTGTGGTCAAACAGTTCGAGGGACTCCTCAGCAGGACATGGTGGGGCTAGAGAAGGAGTCACTGATGCCATTGAGCCGAGGGAAGAGGCTGCGTTGGCAGCTGTTTTGCCAGACAAAGTACCTTGAGCATGGGTGTGATGGGATGAGGAGGATGAGGACGGCTTGGTCATCCACTCGATCAAGTCTTCCGCATGTTGCGGCTCAACACGGCCAGCTGCCGAAAAAAAGGCCAAGCGTTTCCCACGGCCACGTGCTGATGAGGATGCACCGTCTCCATGACCAGCACTGTTGCCTCTAGACACAGAGCCTGCTTGCCCTCTTTTATTGGCTTGTGACTGTCTGCCTCTCCTTGTTGGCCTTCCAGACATATTATTTTTAGCTGCCTGCGGTAGTGATAGGATCAGGAAAACACCACCAACCTTCTACAGGTAGCTTTAGCTGAACACTGTGCAGAGCTCGCAAAAAACTAACTTGTAGTTTTAGCTGAACACTGTGCAGAGCTCGCAAAAAACTAACTTGTAGTTTTAGCTGAACACTGTGAGGAGGACGCACTACACTAACTTTTAGCTTTAGCTGAACACTGTTCAGAGGATGCACTACACTAACTTGTAGCTTTAGCTGAACACTGTGCAGAGGTCGCACTACACTAACTTGTAGTTTTAGCTGAACACTGTGAGGAGGACGCACTACACTAACTTGTAGCTTTAGCTGAACACTGTGCAGAGGTCGCACTACACTAACTTGTAGTTTTAGCTGAACACTGTTCAGAGGATGCACTACACTAACTTGTAGCTTTAGCTGAACACTGTGCAGAGGTCGCACTACACTAACTTGTAGTTTTAGCTGAACACTGTGAGGAGGACGCACTACACTAACTTGTAGTTTTAGCTGAACACTGTTCAGAGGATGCACTACACTAACTTGTAGCTTTAGCTGAACACTGTGCAGAGGTCGCACTACACTAACTTGTAGTTTTAGCTGAACACTGTGAGGAGGACGCACTACACTGACTTGTAGCTTTAGCTGAACACTGTGCAGAGATCGCACTACACTAACTTTTAGCTTTAGCTGAACACTGTGAGGAGGACGCACTACCTAACTTGTAGCTTTAGCTGAACACTTTTGCAGAGGTTACACTAAACAAACTTGTAGCTTTAGCTGAACACTGTGAGGAGGACGCACTACACTAACTTGTAGTTTTAGCTGAACACTGTGCAGAAGTCACACTAAACTAACTTGTAGCTTTAACTGAACACTGTGAGGAGGACGCACTACACTAACTGTAAATAGTCTAGCTGCCTGACTGTGGTACTAATAGGATCAAAAGAACACCAGCAATTTTCTTCAGGTAGCTGTAAATACTGTAACAAGACAAGCCTGCCTGTCAGTAGGAAGATAACAGGAACGGATCTAGCTAAACTGAATACAGTGTATATATATATATATATATATATATATATATATATATATATATATATATATATATATATATATATACACACAACACCTGGGATGCATATATATACACAATGCACTGTAAGTACAGCTAACTCACTGACTGTCCTGCCTAATCTAGCTAACTCAAATGAAATGACACTGTCTCTCTCTCTCTCTCTCTAAGCACGCCGGAACACACTACACAGGGCCGCCGTGCAGGCAGCCTTATATAGTGTGGGGCGTGTTCTAAACCCCCTGAGCCATAATTGGCCAAAGCCACCCTGGCTTTGGCCAATTACAGCTCTCTCTACTGACGGCGCTGTGATTGGCCAAGCATGCGGGTCATAGTGCATGCTTGGCCAAATATCAGCCAGCAATGCACTGCGATGCTGCAGTGAATTATGGGCTGTGATGCACCACACGAATTTGGCACGAACGGCCAATATCGTTCGCAATTTGGCGAACGCTCGAACAGACGATGTTCGGGTCAAACATGGGTTCGACTCGAACACGAAGCTCATCGGTAGTAATGAACAATCTTGACGTGTATGTGCTCCTGTTAGGCCACCATCAGGTCACCAGGTGAATGGATGGGTTCTCACCTTAAAGAAAGACCTTTAAGAAATAAAGGTCATAATGCACTCTTTCCCCTTTAAGAGTCGGGAACAGCTCAATATACTGACAAGCTGATGGTATTTCATTCAAAAATCCTCTCCAATGTAAACAATGGTCATGAAAAAGATACAAAAGGGAAACAAATGGTGCCCTCTTGATCTGGCCATGAAAGTCCTTCATCGGGTACATTCTTTTCAAAGGGTGGCAATGCTCTGCCCTTGTTACATGGACTTCTTTTATCACACATTACAACATTATGCAGGCATACTTCACTGATGTTGTCAGCCTTGAAAAATGCAATGCAACCATTGCTGAAGTGCCTAGAAGTAGATAGTTGCACTCAGATGCAACAGATGACGATAAACAGTGAAAACATATATTTTCTGTGAAATATACAGCATGAATGACAACTTCAATGTAATGTCCAGAATATTATACATTAAGTAAGATTCTTTTGGTCCACTCACACAATCACATGTTGGTGCCAAATGACATGGCACTGTGTTAAATGCAGAGCTTTGCACTGCATGCCATTCATTTTGAATGGCACCCCAAACCAAAGCAGCACAATGCCCAAATGTTAATCATCTGTGGGTTGTGGTTCATAAAAAATAATGTCACCCTGACACGCTTGCTTTGTAGGGCAACACACAAATGTGAACTATCTGTGCGTTGTGTAAAAAAAAAAAAAAAGACAATTTTTTTGAGCATTAAGGTGCACAGCCAGCCTGTTCAACATGAATTGGCTGCCTTAACACAAAGGGGAGATTTCAATAAAGGAATAATTACCAAAAAAAAAAAATGTCATTAAAGCTGTATGCCAGGTTTTGTATCAGTACTGACACATGTGCCGGATTGAGGTAGTTGTTACTTTGGCCACTTTTAGAATCTGTCTCTATAGCTGCAACAGATTCAAAGATAATTACTGCAAGTTTGCAGCGGTAATTAAAGCAGGACTTCACCCAACAGTGGAAGTTCTGCTCTTTCTCCTTCACATTTGGCACATATTCTTTTTTGGGGGGGAGGGTAGGTACCCGCTCCCCCACTTCTGGTCAGATCGTTGCTGCAATCTGAGCAGAAGTTCGCCCCCCTTCCCCTGCAGACTTCTGGGACATGTCACAGGTCCCAGAAAGCTGTGGGACCAATCAGCTCATGCATGTACAGTGAGCAGCTGGCTGTGGAGCCACAAGCAGTCACAGCTGGCTGCCCCTCTTAGTATGTCGGCATCCGAAACCTGGTGAAGAAATTGGCTGGGTGAGGACACCCCTGGATCCTGGGACAGGTGAGTGTCTATTTATTAAAAGTCAGCAGCTATAGTTTTTGTAGCTGCTGACTTTTAATTTTTTAAAATATGACTGAAGCACTTCTTTAAGACCAACTCTGACCTGATGTGCAGAGACATGCCAGTGCTCAGAGTAGGGCATTTTGTGGTGAAAAGCTTTCTTGAATACGGCAGCTTGCCACACAGGGCTCCTTAATAACCAGGAAGCTGGTGGCCATCGGCATTAGAGCAAACATTGATTCATCCCCAGCCCAATTCATCTTTTGTTTGGGAAATTCTCCTGCCAACAGCTAAAAGTAAACAAAAGGGTGGAGATGCTCGTGACATAATTGTCCCAATATGGCTATGTCAATATTTGGATATCTGGATCTGCCCCTGGTCTGAACATGCACTGAGGATGCACTCTCACATTGACAGGGGTGGCAGTGAGGCTGGAGTGTCCATACTGTGGACACTCCAGCCTCACTGCCACCCCTGTCAATGTGAGAGATTCATGTACCTCTTCCTGGCAGGTAAAGGAATCCGTTGCCTACACCAAAATTTGTTGCGTGGAGGAGCGAGGGAATTCTAAAGAATATCTAATGCCGCATACACACAGTCGGACTTTTCAGCTACAAAAGTCCGACAGCCCGTCCGACAGACTTTCGACAGACTTTCGACGGACTTTCAATGGACTCTCTAACGACCGGACTTGCCTACACACGATCACACCAAAGTCCGACGGATTCGTATGTGATGATGTACACCGGACTAAAATAAGGAAGTTGATAGCCAGTAGCCAACAGCTGCCCTAGCGTCGGTTTTTGTCCATCGGACTAGCATACAGACGAGCGGATTTCTGGATCCGGCGGAGTTACGACATACAGATTTGAAGCATGTTTCAAATCTAAAGTCCGTCAGATTTGCGACTGGAAAAGTCTGCTGAAAGTCCGGTGAAGCCCACACACAATCGGATTGTTCGCCAGATTTGGTCCGTCGGCGTCCGTCAGACAAGTCCGACCGTGTGTATGCGGCATAAGACAGTCCTTATTAATTCCTTGGGGAGTGTGTTAACCCAGAGTAGCAAATGTACTCTGTTTATGCCCCTGGCCTCCTCTCCCATGGCCAGTGTGCCCTTTCAGGGCACAAGACTCTTAGTCAGTTTATCCTTTTGGTTTAGAGTTTGGCTCCCACATGTGTTTCTAATGTGTCATTTGCACACAGCTGATCAGAGATTGCAGTAAAGGGCCAATCACAGCAGCCCTTTACTATGTGATCAGCTGTGTTCAATCACATGTAAACAGACTTGCTGGCTATCGGCATTCCTTTCCTCGCATGCTGTCTCTGTGTGAGGAAAGGAAAATTGATAACCGGCAAGTCTTACAGGGCACAGTGAGTACATTGTTTATACTGATAATCAGGGCACTAATCATCGGTGCCCTGATTATCAATGCAACCACATCAGTGCCCATGAGTGCAGCCTCATCAGTGTCCATCAGTGCAGTCTCTTCAGCACACATCAGTAAAGAAATAACTTATTTGCAAAATTTTATAGGAGAAACACTTTTAGTTTTTTCAAATGTTTGGTCTTTTTTCATTTGTTTGGCAAAAAATAAAAAACCCGGTGATTAAATACCACCAAAAGAAGCTCTATCTGTCTCAAAAAAATGATAAAAATTTGATTTGGGTACAGTGTTGCATTTGTCATTCAAAGTGTGACAGCACTGAAATCTGAAAATTTGCCAGGGTAGGAGGGAGGTAAAAGTGCCATGTATTGAAGTGATTAAAATGTTTCACACATCTCAGTTGCTACATTCCAGGCCACAGTTGATTGCAGTGCAAAGAATATTTCTGACATAATACAGCAGCGATTCTCCTTCTTAACCACATCAATGTGGAGTAGGACCTCTAAGGGTCCTTTCACACGGGCTTGTCGACTTGGCGGACTTCGCTTCCCCAGAGGGGGATCGATCCGCTGATCCCCGCTGAGCAGGCGGATGACAGGTCCATCTCTGATCTCCCTCTATGGCGAGATCGGATGAAAACGGACTGCATGTTCATTTTCATCTGATCCCATCCAATGTCATTTGCCAGATGGATGGAAAATAGGTTCACCATCTGTCTGGATTTCACGGACAGGATCAGATAGCAGTGGGTGTCAGCGGACATGTCACCACTGACATCCGCTGCTTCATAGGAGTGAATGGCGGCTCCGATCAGGTCCCCCTGAAAAACTGACAGGCAAACGTGATCGGAAAGCCTGTGTGAAAGGGCCTTACTCTCAACTACCTGCAGTATAATGCACTGTACACATGATCGGACTTTGACGGAAAATGTGCAATCGGAGCTTGTTGTTGGAAATTCCGACCGCGTGTAGGCTCCATCGGACTTTTTCCATCGAAATTTCCGACACACAAAGTTTGAGAGCTGGATCTAAAATTTTCCGACAACAAGCTCCGATCCACGATAAATTCTGATCGTGTGTAGACAATTCCGACACACAAAGTGCCACGCATGCTCAGAATCAAGCAGAAGAGCAGCACTGGCCATTGAACTTCATTTTTCTTGGATTGTCGTACGTGTTGTATGTCACCGCGTTCTTTACGTTCGGAATTTCAGACCAACTTTGTGCGACCGTGTGTATGCAAGACAAGTTTGAGCCAACATCTGTCAGAAAAAATCCGATGGATTTTGTTGTCGGAATGTGCGATCGTGTGTGCAGAGCATTACAATGAGCTGCAGGACAGGTTTAGCCTCCTGCTATCTAATATGAAGTGGGAGACTTTGGCCCCAAAAAACAGAAGAGGTCAGCAGAGATGCCTGTAGTAAAAGAAGAGGCTTGAAGGTTTTCTCATAACAAAAGTATTTAGTGGTGGTGTAATCTTTTTAATGACAAATAAATACTTTCTTAAGCGAAAACATTCAAGCTTTCTCTTTTAGTACGGGTCCCTTTGCTGACCACTTTTTTTTGGGAAGCTGAATTCTCCCACTTCATTGAGAGCACCAGCATCTAAAGACAACAAGGTATATGATCCTCCAGAGTACACCTTATTTTTTACCAATCTTTAACCTGAAACATAATTTTTGCATCAAAACTACTACAATGATTTGGATCTCTGCCGTTGCATTCCTTCCTTTTCTTCTTTATCTCCAGACTGTTTATAGAGAATTCCTACATTTCTGCAATCTACTAGACTCACATCAGGAGTCAGAAAGTCAATGGTACTCATTCATAACAAAGGGCAGGAAAATGTATGTTAGTAAGTTGTATTAACTGTTTCCCGTCTGCCTTTATCATAAGCTATAATCATCTGACTCCTAGACACAGACATGAAAAAAACTGTTCTGGATCATAAGCATAGGAGTGCGCAAGGGGTGTGCCAGGTGTGCCTGGGCACACCCTAATCCTGGGGTTGGCAACCCATCAATGGCGATCTCCCCAGTGATCACGGGCAGGTGACAGGTAAACTGCAATCCTTCCTTTCTGACCCCAAGAACCTGGAGAGGAGGTGCAATTTAGTGGAATCCATCTATATTTTCCTCCTGCAGCAGCTGAAAGTAGGCTTCTCCTCCTCTCCCTCTCACAGACATTCAGCTGCCACAGGAGGAAAATATCAATACCATACCAATGCCACCCCCCGTCCCTGTTCTTTCTGCTACCTGGGTCCCCCCTGTGAGCTCCCTTGCTCACTCTTCCCCCCCATTGCTTCAGGAAGGAGAGCTGGGAAGAGGCCGGTAAATATGTCACATACGCATGTGTGTTGGAGCTTTGAGGTGCACACCCTAATGCAATAGGCTGCGCACACCTGATCATAAGAGTATGATTACCTACACTACCAGTGTTCGCTAACCTCTAATATAGTAACTACAGTATACAAGTACAGTATACTGTATGCAGTACATATACAGTCCTCTCAAAAACATCAGTAAAAAAAAAATGTAAAACAATTTTGCCCATCTGAAAGACATGATTATTGCCTGCCCAAAAGTAGTGAAAGAGTTAATAATACAAGGCTTCTCACTTGCAGAAAATAAAAAAAAAGAAGAAGCAGCACTACTGCATGCGCAGAATAGATAGCTGTGTAGAAATCTTAAATTCTCATCGTTCTCTGAGCCCAGACAGTGCTTCACAAGATATATTAATAGACTGAGTTTCCACATGAGCTAAAGGCCTGCATCTCAACAATGGCAATATTTTTTCTTGTGAGCTGTCTTGCCAAATTGGACTCAGAGCTTGTATTTTTTCCATAGAAGATATTTGGCATTGTAATGAATATCTCAAGATAACCTATATATATGTGGCTATGGAGATAGCACAATTTGGAATGTGTCCCTTGTTCACTCCATTCACGCACACACAAAAAAGGAGAGGGGTAGTTAAAAAAAGAAAAAAAAAGCTTGTTGTCATGGTAACATGCCTTGAAGTATCTGAAAATCTGGGCAAGTTTTAACATTCTGAATGCATTTGCATTTCCCTTGAAGCCTTCGAAGACGTAACAATTAGTTCCCACCCCCATGTATCTGGTAGAAGAGAAGGGGTTGCCTACCTACAAGAATGCGAGTTAATGATTCCTCTGCCCTGCCTTTCTGCAGATGTGATTTTTTTTTCCTATTACTGCAAATCAACAAAAAAATGCAAATAAATAAGAAAACAGAGAAGGCTGCATTCACAGCTGTCACAACACACATGTACGAAGAAGCGCTTCCTTCTGCTGTCAGCAGTGTTTATGGGCTGCCAGCTGTTGCTACAGTACACCTTCTCCGACTGCTACTGCTATTTCAGGAGATGCTAGTTTGACAACCTATATGGGCTTATTTAAAAAACAAGGCTTTATATTATTTCCAACAATTGATTATTTATTTTAGATAAGTGCATGCATCCAGAAGCATAAATGAAGGAGATGGGGGGATATAGGGCTTAAGACAATCTTCAAGATTCCCTGCAGCAAAAAATAACTCACAATCATCACCTCTCTCTGGTAGCTTTGCAAGTAAACCAAATATTTTAGCACACAATAAGACTACTAAAAACCTAAAATGAACATAGGGGAACATCACACACAAGAGCCTAAGGCTGCATTGCCCTTAAACAAGAGCCTTATAAAATAGTAAAGTACAAGAACACAGGGAAATCAATCCATAAACAGTTTTAGGTGATCTAAATAAAATAAACTGAAACCAGATTAGTTGCCAGGGGTAGAGTTGGGCGAACGCTTCAGCTTGAGCATGAGTTCGGGCCGAATATTGGCTGTTCGTTGTTTGCTGAACACCCAAATTATTGGGGTGTTTGATTGTGTTTTCAGCCTGCCGATTGACCACAATGCACTGTGCCGCCATGCAGTGCATTGGAAGCCCTGATTGGCTGCAGCAATGAAAGCTTTGCCCAATCAGGGCACAGAGCACTATCAGAGCCATGATTGGAGAAAGTAATGATGACTCTATCCAATCATCGCTCTTTGTTCCTAGTTCTGCCCCACACTATAAAAATATTCTCCCCATAGCGGCCATTTGCAGTGTGATATTGGCTTGGAGAGAGATCAGGGCTCTGCTCAGTGCTGCTAGCGAGTTAGTGTGCTATTGTGCTTCTATTGTCAGTGTAGAATATCAGATTAGTGTGAATCTCATGATAGTTCAGTGTGACCAATAATTTTTACATTAGTGTCAGTTTAATTTGTCAGGGCAGGTTTCCTGCAGTATATATCACTGCCTTACTGCATGTTTAATGCAGTGTATATCAGTGCGTTACTGCACATTCAACACAGTATATATTAGTGGGACCATTGAATGCCAACATGTACTGTGACATACTGAAGCAGAGCACGATCCTTTCCCTTCGGAGACTTGGCTGCAGGGCAGCATTCCAACATGATAATGATCCAAATCACACCTCCAAGATGACCACTGCCTTGCTAAAAAGCTGAGGGTAAAGGTAATGTACTGGCCAAGCATGTCTCCAGACCTAAATCCTATTGAGCATCTGTGGGGCATCCTCAAACAGACGGTGGAAGAGCGCAAGGTCTCTAACATCCACCAGCTCTGTGACGTCGTCATGGAGGAGTTGAAGAACACTCCAGTGGCAACCTGTGAAGCTCTTGATAACTTCATGCCCAAGAGGGTTAAGGCAGTGCTGGAAAAGAATGGTGGCCACACAAAATATTGACACTTTGGGCCCAATTTTGACATTTTCACTTAGGGGTGTACTCACTTTTGTTGCCAGCGGTTTAGACATTAATGGCTGTGTTTTGAGGGGACAGCAAATTTACACTGTTATACAAGATGTACACTCACTACTTTACATTGTAACAAAATGTAATTTCTTCAGTGTGGTCACATGAAAAGATATAATCAAATATTTACAAAAATGTGAGCTATTGTATCAGTGCGTTACTGTACATTTAACGCCATATATATACAGTAAGTGTGTTATGTCATGTTTAACGCAGTATATATCAGTGAATTACTGCAAGTTTAACGCAGTATATATCAGTGTTACTGCATGTTTAACGCAGTATATTTTAGTGCGTTACTGCATGTTTAACACAGTATATATCAGTGCATTACAGCATGTTTAATGCAAAATATATCAGTGCGTTACTGTACGTTTAACGCAGTATATATCAGTGCGTTACTGTACATTTAATGCAGTATATATCAGTGCGTTATTGCATGTTTAACACAGTACATTTGAGTGTATTACTGCACGTTTAACGCAGTATATTTCAGTGCATTACTGCACATTTAACACAGTATAGATCAGTGCGTTACTGCATGTTTAACGCAGTATATATCAGTGCTTTACTGTACGTTTAGCGCAGTATATATTAGTGCGTTACTGCATGTTTAACGCAGTATATATCAGTGCTTTACTGTACGTTTAGCGCAGTATATATTAGTGCGTTACTGCATGTTTAACGCAGTATATATCAGTGCTTTACTGTACGTTTAGCGCAGTATATATTAGTGCGTTACTGCACGTTTAACGCAGTATATATCAGTGCATTACTGCGCATTTAATGCAGTATATATCAGTGCAATACTGCATGATTAACGCAGTATTTCAGTGCATTACTGCACATTTAACACAGTATATATCAGTGCGTTACTGCATGTTAAACACAGTATTTATCAGTGCGTTACTGCATGTTTAACACAGTATATTTGAGTGCGTTACTGCATGTTTAATGCAGTATATATCAGTTTGTTACTGCACATTTAGTGCAGCATATGTCAGTGTATTACTGCACGTTTAACACAGTATATATCAGTGCGTCACTGCACGTTTAACGTAGTATATATCCGTGCATTACTGTAGGTTTAACACATATCAGTGCATTGCAGCACGTTTAACACAGTATATATCAGTGCATTACAGCACATTTAATGCAGTATATTTGAGTGCGTTACTTCACGTTTAACGCAGTATATATCAGTGCGTTACTGCACATTTAACGTAGTATATATCAGTGTGTTACTGTACATTTAATGCAGTATATTTAAGTGCGTTATTGCACGTTTAACGCAGTACAAATCAGTGTGTTACTGCACGTTTAACTAAGTATATATCAGCGCGTTACTGCACGTTTAATGCAGTATATATCAGCGCGTTACTGCACATTTAATGCAGTGTATGTATCAGTGCGTTACTGTATGTTTAACGCAGTATATATCAATGCATTACCGCACGTTTAACACAGTATAGATAAGTGTGTTACTGTACATTTAACGCTGTATAGATCACTGTGTTACTATACGTTGAATGCAGTATATATCAGTGTGTTACTGCACGTTTAACGCAGTATATATCAGTGCATTACTGCACATTTAAAGCAGTATAGATCAGTGCATTACTGTACGTTTAACGCAGTATAGATCAGTGTTACTGTACGTTTAACACAGTATACATCAGTGTGTTACTGTACGTTTAATGCAGTATATATCAGTGCATTACGGCACATTTAACACAGTATATATCAGTGTGTTATTGCATGTTTAACGCAGTATTTATCAGTGCGTTACTGCGCGTGTAATGAAGTATATATCAGTGCATTACTGCGCATTTAATGCAGTATATTTCAGTGCATTACTGTACGTTTAACGCAGTATTTCTGTGCATTACTGCACATTCAACACAATATATATCAGTGTGTTACTGCATGTTTAACGCAGTATTTATCAGTGTGTTACAGCACGTTTATTGCAGTATATTTGTGTGCGTTACTTCACGTTTAACACAGTATATATCAGTGCGTTACTGCATGTTTAAACGCGGTATATTTAAGTGCATCACTGCATGCTTAATGCAGTGCATTTCAGTGTGTTACTGCACGTTTAATGCAGTATATTTCAGTGCGTTACTGCACATTTAACGCAGTATATATCAGTGCTTTACTGTACGTTTACCACAGTATATATCAGTGCGTTGCTGCGCGTTTAATGCAGTATTTATCAGTGCATTACTGCACGTTTAATGCAGTATTTCAGTGCGTTACTGCACATTCAACAGAGTATATATCAGTGTGTTACTTCACATTTAGTGCAGTATATTTGAGTGCGTTATTGCACGTTTATTGCAGTATATATCAGTGTGTTACTGCACATTTAGTGCAGTATATATCAGTGTATTACTGCACGTTTAACCTACTGCACGTTTAATGCAGCATTATGGCATTATATAGATTGCTATGTTACTATACGTTTAATGCAGTATATATCAGTGTGTTACTGCACAATTAACACAGTATATATCAGTGCATTACTGTACATTTAAAGCAGTATAGATCAGTGCGTTACTGTACGTTTAACGCAGTATAGATCAGTGTGCTACTGTACGTTTAACGCAGTATAAATCAGTGTGTTACTGTACGTTTGACACAGTATAGATCAGTGTTACTGTACGTTTAATGCAGTATATATTAGTGCATTACGTCACGTTTAAACGCAGTATAAGTGCGTTACTGCATGTTTAATGCAGTATTTATCAGTGCGTTACTGCACGTTTAATGCAGTATATATCAGTGCGTTACTGCACATTTAGTGCAGTATATATCAGTGCATTACTGCACGTTTAACGCAGCATATATCATTGAACTACTGTACGTTTAACATAGCACATATCAGTGCGTTGCGGCATGTTTAACGCAGTATATATCAGTGTGTTACAGCACTTTTAATGCGGTATATTTGAGTGTGTTACTTCACGTTTAACGCAGTATATATCAGTGTGTTACTGCATGTTTAATGCAGTATTTATCAGTGCGTTACTGCGCGTGTAATGAAGTATATATCAGTGCATTACTGCGCATTTAATGCAGTATATTTCAGTGCATTACTGTACGTTTAACGCAGTATTTCTGTGCATTACTGCACATTCAACACAATATATATCAGTGTGTTACTGCATGTTTAACGCAGTATTTATCAGTGTGTTACAGCACGTTTATTGCAGTATATTTGTGTGCGTTACTTCACATTTAACACAGTATATATCAGTGCGTTACTGCATGTTTAAACGCGGTATATTTAAGTGCATCACTGCATGCTTAATGCAGTGCATTTCAGTGTGTTACTGCACGTTTAATGCAGTATATTTCAGTGCGTTACTGCACATTTAACGCAGTATATATCAGTGCTTTACTGTACGTTTACCACAGTATATATCAGTGCGTTGCTGCGCGTTTAATGCAGTATTTATCAGTGCATTACTGCACGTTTAATGCAGTATTTCAGTGCGTTACTGCACATTCAACAGAGTATATATCAGTGTGTTACTTCACATTTAGTGCAGTATATTTGAGTGCGTTATTGCACGTTTATTGCAGTATATATCAGTGTGTTACTGCACATTTAGTGCAGTATATATCAGTGTATTACTGCACGTTTAACCTACTGCACGTTTAATGCAGCATTATGGCATTATATAGATTGCTATGTTACTATACGTTTAATGCAGTATATATCAGTGTGTTACTGCACAATTAACACAGTATATATCAGTGCATTACTGTACATTTAAAGCAGTATAGATCAGTGCGTTACTGTACGTTTAACGCAGTATAGATCAGTGTGCTACTGTACGTTTAACGCAGTATAAATCAGTGTGTTACTGTACGTTTGACACAGTATAGATCAGTGTTACTGTACGTTTAATGCAGTATATATTAGTGCATTACGTCACGTTTAAACGCAGTATAAGTGCGTTACTGCATGTTTAATGCAGTATTTATCAGTGCGTTACTGCACGTTTAATGCAGTATATATCAGTGCGTTACTGCACATTTAGTGCAGTATATATCAGTGCATTACTGCACGTTTAACGCAGCATATATCATTGAACTACTGTACGTTTAACATAGCACATATCAGTGCGTTGCGGCATGTTTAACGCAGTATATATCAGTGTGTTACAGCACTTTTAATGCGGTATATTTGAGTGTGTTACTTCACGTTTAACGCAGTATATATCAGTGTGTTACTGCATGTTTAATGCAGTATCTATCAGTGCTTTACTGCGCATTTACTGCAGTATATATCAGTGCATTACTGCGCATTTAATGCAGTATATATTAGTGCATTACTGTACGTTTAACGCAATATTTAAGTGCGTTACTGCACATTCAACACGGTATATATCAGTATGTTCTGCATGTTTAATGCAGTATTTATCAGTGCATTACTGCATGTTTAACGCAGTATATTTAAAGGTGTTACTGCATGTTTAATGCAGTGTAATTCAGTGTGTTACTGCATGTTTAATGCAGTAAATTTCAGTGCGTTACTGCACGTTTAATGCAGTACATATCAGTGCGTTACTGTATGTTTAATGCAGTATACTTGAGTGCGTTATTGCACGTTTAACACAGTATATATCAATGCGTTACTGCATGTTTAATGCAGTATATATTAGTGCAATACTGCACGATTAATGCAGTATTTCAGTGCGTTACTGCACATTTAACACAGTATATATCAGTGCATTACTGCATGTTAAACAAAGTATTTATCAGTGCGTTACTGCATGTTTAACACAGTATATATCAGTTTGTTACTGCACATTTAGTGCAGTATATATCAGTTACTCTGCATTACTGCAAGTTTAACGCAGTGTATATCAGTGCATCACTGCACGCTTAACCTAGTATATATCAGTGCATTACTGTAGGTTTAACATAGTATATATCAGTGCATTGCGGCATGTTTAATGCAGTAAATATCAGTGCGTTACAGCACGTTTAATGCAGTACATTTGAGTGCATTATTGCACGTTTAACACAGTACATATCAGTGCATTACTGCACGTTTAATGAAGTACATATCAGCGCGTTACTGCACGTTTAATTCAGTATATATCAGTTTGTTACTGCGCGTTTAACGCAGTGTATGTATTAGTGCGTTACTGTACGTCTAACGCAGTATATATCAATGCATTACGGCACATTTAACACAGTATAGATAAGTGTGTTACTGTACATATAACGCAGTATAGATCACTGTGTTACTATAAGTTTAATGCAGTACATATCAGTGTGTTACTGCACGTTTAACGCAGTATATATCAGTGCGTTACTGCACATTTAAAGCAGTATAGATCAGTACGTTACTGTACGTTTAACGCAGTATAGATCAGTGTGCTACTGTACATTTAATGCAGTATAGATCAGTGTGTTACTGTACGTTTAACACAGTATAGATCAGTGTGTTACTGTACGTTTAATGCAGTATATATCAGTGCATTACGTCACGTTTAACGCAGTATATATCAATGCGTTACTGCATGTTTAACACAATACATTTGAGTGTGTTACTGCACGTTTAATGCAGTATAGATCAGTACGTTACTGTACGTTTAACGCAGTATAGATCAGTGTGCTACTGTACGTTTAATGCAGTATATATCAAATGCATCACTGCACGTTTAACGTAGTATATATCAGTGCATTACTGTAGGTTTAACATAATATATATCAGTGCGTTGCGGCATGTTTAATGCAGTATATATCAGTGCGTTACTGCACGTTTAACGCAGTATTTAAGTGCGCTACTGCATGTTTAACGCAGTAAATTTGAGTGCCTTACTGCACGTTTAATGCAGTATATATCAGTGCATTACTGTACATTTAACATAGCACATATCAGTGCATTGCGGCATGTTTAATGCAGTATATATCAGTGTGTTACAGCACGTTTAATGCGGTATATTTCATTGCATTACTGCACGTTTAACGCAGTATATTTAAGTGTGTTACTGCATATTTAATGCAGTATAATTCAGCGTGTTACTGCACGTTTAATGCAGTATATTTCAGTGCGTTACTGTATGTTTAATGCAGTACATTTGAGTGCGTTATTGCACGTTTAATGCAGTATATATCAGCACGTTACTGCATGTTTAACGCAGTGTATATATCAGTACTGTATGTTTAATGCAGTATATATCAATGCATTATGGCACGTTTAACACAGTATAGATAAGTGTGTTACTGTACATTTAACGCAGTATAGATCACTGTGTTACTATATGTTTAATGCAGTATATATCAGTGTGTTACTGCATGTTTAACGTAGTATATTTCAGTGCGTTACTGCATGATTAATGCAGTATATATCAGTGCGTTACTGTATGTTTAATGCAGTATAGATCAGTGTGTTACTGTATGTTTAACGCAGTATAGATCAGTGTGTTACTATGCGTCTAACACAGTATAGATCAGTGTGTTACTGTACATTTAATGCAGTATATATCAGTGCGTTACTGCATGTTTAACACAGTATTTATCAGTGCGTTACTGCGCATTTAATGCAGTATATATCAGTGCTTTACTGCACGTTCAACACAGTATATATCAGTGCATTACTGCATGTTTAACGCAGTATTTATCAGTGCATTACTGCATGTTTAACGCAGTATTTATCAATGAGTTACTACATGTTTAATGCAATAAATTTGAGTGCATTACTGCATGCTTAACGCAGTATATACAGTATCGGTGCATTACTGTACTTTTAACATAGTATATATCAGTACGCTGCACCGCGTTTAAGGCAGTATATATCAGTGCGTTACAGCATGTTTAATGCAGTATATTTGAATGTGTTACTTTGCGTTTAATGGAGCATATATCAGTGTGTTACTGCGCGTTTAATGCAGTGTATTTGAGTGCATTACTGCATGTTTAAGGCAGCATATATGAGTGCATTACTGTACATTTAATGCAGTATACCAGTGGTCATCAACCCTGTCCTCAGGGCCCACTAACAGGCCAGGTTTGTAAGATAACAGAAATACATCACAGGTGATATCATTTTCTGCTCAGTGATTGCAGTATTCTAGTCTGCATCTCCCCAAGGTAATACATAAATCTTGGCCTGTTAGTGGGCCCCGAGGACAGGGTTGATGACCACTGCAGTATACAGTATCTCAGAAAAGTGACTGAAGAAGTGGGTGTACAGCTTGTAGAACATTGTAAATTTGCTGTCGCTTCAAAATAACTCAACACACAGCCATTAATGTCTAAACCGCTGGCAACAAAAGTGAGTACACCCCTAAGTGAAAATGTCCAAATTGGGTCCAATTAACCATTTTCCCTCCCCGGTGTCAAGTGTTACTGTACGTTTAACGCAGTATAGATCAGTGTGTTACTGTATGTTTAATGCAGTATATATCAGTGCGTTACTGCACATTTAACGCAGCATAGATCACTGTGTTACTATACGTTTAATGCAGTATATGTCAATGTGTTACTGCACGTTTAATGCAGTATATATCAGTGCATTACTGCACATTTAAAGCAGTACAGATCAGTGTGTTACTGTACGTTTACCGCAGTATAGATCAGTGTGTTATTGAACTTTTAACACGGTATAGATCAGTGTGTTACTGTACATTTAATGCAGTATATATCAGTGCATTGTGGCACGTTTAACGCAGTATATATCAGTGCGTTACTGCATGTTTAATGCAGTATATATCAGTGCGTTACTGTACATTTAACGCAGTATATATTAGTGCGTTACTGCACATTTAAAGCAGCATAGATCAGTGTGTTACTGTACGTTTACGCAGTATAGATCAGTGTGTTACTGAACTTTTAACACGGTATATATCAGAGCATTACTGCACGTTTAATGCAGTATATATCAGTGCATTACTGTACGTTTAACATAGTATATATCAGTACGTTGCGGCATGTTTAATGCAGTATATATCAGTACGTTACAGCATGTTTAATGCAGTATATTTGAATGCGTTACTTCACGTTTAACGCAGTAGATATCAGTGCGTTACTGTGCATTTAACGCAGTATATTTGAGTGCGTTACTGCATGTTTAAGGCAGCATGAGTGCATTACTGTACGTTTAATGCAGTATACAGTATTTCAGAAAAGTGACTGAAGAAATGACACTTTGCTACAATGTAAAGTAGTGAATGTACAGCTTGTAGAACATTGTAAATTTGCTGTCCCTTCAAAATAACTCAACACACAGCCATTAATGTCTAAACCACTGGCAACAAAAGTGAGTACACCCCTAAGTGAAAATGTCCAAACTGGGCCCAATTAGCCATTTTCCCTCCCCGGTGTCATGTGTTACTGTAGGTTTAATGCAGTATAGATCAGTGTGTTACTGCACGTTTAATGCAGTATATATAAGTGCGTTACTGCACATTTAAAGCAGTATAGATCAGTGTGTTACTGTACGTTTAACGCAGTATAGATCAGTGTGTTACTGTACATTTAATGCAGTATATATCAGTGCGTTACTGCATGTTTAATGCAGTATACAGTATATCAGTGCGTTACTGTACATTTAACGTAGTATATATCAGTGCGTTACAACACATTTAATGCAGTACAATTGAGTGCGTTACTTCACGTTTAACGCAGTATATAGCAGTGCTTTACTTCGCATTTAACGCAGTCTATTTGACTGCGTTACTGCCTGTTTAAGGCAGCATATATCAGTGCGTTACTGTACATTTAATGCAGTATACAGTATCTCAGAAAAGTGATGGAAGAAATGACACTTTGCTACAATGTAAAGTAGTGAGTGTACAGCTTGTATAACATTGTAAATTTGCTGTCCCTTCAAAATAACTCAACACACAGCCATTCATGTCTAAACCGCTGGCAACAAAATTGAGTACACCCCTAAGTGAAAATGTCCAAATTGGGCCCACTTAGCCATCCCCCCCCCCCCGTGTCATGTGTTACTGTACGTTTAACACAGTATAGATCAGTGTGTAACTGCACGTTTAACGGAGTGTATATCAGTGCTTTACTGCACATTTAATGCAGTATAGATCAGTGTGTTACTGTACGTTTAACGCAGTATAGATCACTGTGTTACTGTACATGGTATAGATCAGTGTGTTACTGTATGTTTAATGCAGTATATATCAGTGCATTACGGCACGTTTAACGCAGTACATATCAGTGCGGTATTGCACGTTTAACACAGTATATATCAGTGCGTTACTGTACGTTTAATGCAGTATAAATCAGTGCGTTACTGCACGCTTAACGCAGTATATTTGAGTGCGCTACTGCACGTTTGACGCAGTATATATCAGTGCGTTACTCTACGTTTAATTTAGTATCTCAGAAAAGTGATTGAAGAAATGACACATTGCTACAATGTAAAGTGTAAAGTAGTGAGTGTACAGCTTGTCCGCTCAAAATAACACATAGCCATTAATGTCTAAACTGCTGGCAACAAAAGTGAGTACACCCCTAAGTGAAAATGTCCAAACCCTCTATGAGGAGATGAGTTGTCATCTAGATAAAGGAAAGCCGTAGACGTGGTGTATCTGGATTTTGCAAAAGCATTTGACACAGTTCCCCATAAACATTTACTGTACATTTATGGGGAACTGTGTTGGCATGGACCATAGGGTGAGTACATGGATTGAAAACTAGCTACAAGAGCGAGTTCAGAGGGTGGTGATAAATGAGGAGTACTCGGAATGGTCAGGAGTGGGTGGGTAGTGGGGTCCCCCAGGGTTCTGTGCTGGGACCAATCCTATTTAATTTGTTCATAAACAACCTGAAGGATGGGGTAAACAGTTCAATCTCTGTATTTGCAGACGATACTAAGCTAAGCATGGCAATAGCTTCTCTGCAGGATGTGGAAACCTTGCAAATAGATATGAACAAAATAATGGGGTGAGCAACTACATGGCAAATGAGGTTTAATGTAGAAAAATGTAAAATAATGCATTTGGGTGGCAAAAATATGAATGCAATCTATACACTGGGGGGGGGACCTCTGGGGGAATCTAGGATGGAAAAGGACCTGGGGGTCCTAGTAGATAATAGGCTCAGCAATGGCATGCAATGCCAAGCTGCTGCGAACAAAGCAAACAGAATATTGGCATGTATTAAAAAGGGGATCAACTCCAGAGATAAGACGATAATTCTCCCAATCTACAAGACTCTGGCCAGCCGCACCTAGAGTATGCTGTCCAGTTCTGGGCACCAGTCCTCAGGAAGGATGTACTGGAAATGGAGCGAGTACAAAGAAGGGCAACAAAGCTAATAAATGGTCTGGAGGATATTATTTATGAGGAAAGGTTGCTGGCACTGAACTTATTCTCTCTGGAGAAGAGACGCTTGAGAGGGGATATGATTTCAATTTACAAATATTATACTGGTGACCCCACAATAGGGATAAAACATTTTCGCAGAAGGGAGTTTAACAAGACACGTGGACACTCATTAAAATGAGAAGAAAAGAGGTTAAACCATAAACTACGTAGAGGGTTCTTGTAAGAGCCGCAAGGATGTGGAATTCCCTTATACTGGCGGTGGTCTCAGCGGGGAGCATCGATAGTTTCAAAAAACTATTAGATAAGCACCTGAACGATCACAACATACAGGGATGTACAATGTAATACTGACATATAATAACACACATACTGTAGGTTGGACTTGATGTACTTGTGTCTTTTTTCAACCTCACCTACTATGTAACTATACATGATTACTGGAACCATGTCCTGTGGTCTGATGAGACCAAGATAAACTTATTTGGTTCAGATGGTGTTAAGAGTGTGTGGCGTTAACCAGGTGAGGAGTACAAAGACAAGTGTGTCTTGCCTACAGTCAAGCATGGTGGTGGGAGTGTCATGGTCTGGGCCTGCATGAGTGCTGCCGGCTCTAGGGAGCTACAGTTCATTAAGCGAACCATGAACGCCAGCATGCACTGTGACATACTGAAGCAGAGCATGATCCCCTCCTTTTGGAGACTGGGCCGTAGGGCAGTATTCTAACATGATAATGACCCCAAACACACCTCCAAGTGGACCACTGCCTTGCTAAAGAAACTGAGGGTAAAGGGGATGTACTGGCCAAGCATGTCTCCACACCTAAACCCTATTGAGCATCTGTGGGGCATCCTCAAACAGAAGGTGGAGGAGTGCAAGGTCTCTAACATCCACCAGCTCCGCGATGTTGTCATGGAGGAGTGGAAGAGGACTACAGTGGCAACCTGTGAAGCTCTGGTGAACGCCATGCCCAAGAGGGTTAAGGCAGTGCTGGAAAATGGCCACACAAAATATTGACATTTTGGGCCAAATTTGGACATTTTCACTTAGGGGTGTACTCACTTTTGTTGCCAGCGGTTTAGACATTAATGGCTGTGTTGTTATTTTGAGGGGACAGCAAATTTACACTGTTATACAAGCTGTACACTCACTACTTTACAATATAGCAACGTGTCATTTCTTTAGTGTTGTCACATGAAAAGATATAATAAAATATTTACAAAAATGTGAGGGGTGTACTCACTTTTGTGAGATGATATATAGCATGTGTTACTGTACATGTAATGCAGTGTATATATCAGTGCGTTGCGGTATGTTTAATGCAGTATATATCAGTGCGTTACTGCTCTTTTACTGCAGTATATATCAGTGCATTACTGCGCATTTAATGCAGTATATATCAGTGTTAGGGATGAGCTTCGAGTTCGAGTCGAACTCATGTTCGACTCGAACATTGGCTGTTCGCAAGTTCGCCGAACAGCGAACAATTTGGGGTGTTCGCGGCAAATTCGAATGCCGCGGAACACCCTTTAAAAGTCTATGGGAGAAATCAAAAGTGCTAATTTTAAAGGCTAATATGCAAGTTATTGTCATAAAAAGTGTTTGGGGACCTGGGTCCTGCCCCAGGGGACATGGATCAATGCAAAAAAAAGTTTTAAAAACGGCCGTTTTTTCAGGAGCAGTGATTTTAATAATGCTTAAAGTCAATCAATAAAAGTGTAATATCCCTTTAAATTTCGTACCTGGGGGGTGTCTATAGTGTGCCTGTAAAGGGGCGCATGTTTCCTGTGTTTAGAACAGTCTGACAGCAAAATGACATTTTGAAGGAAAAAACTCATTTAAAACTACCCGCGGCTATTGCATTGCCGACAATACACATAGAAGTTCATTGATAAAAACGGCATGGGAATTCCCCAAAGGGGAACCCCGAACCAAAATTTAAAAAAAAAATGACGTGGGAGTCCCCCTAAATTCCATACCAGGCCCTTCAGGTCTGGTATGGATATTAAGGGGAACCCCGGCCAAAATTTAAAAAAAAAAATGACGTGGGGTTCCCCCTAAATTCCATACCAGACCCTTCAGGTCTGGTATGGATTTTAAGGGGAACCCCGCGCCAAAAAAAAAAAAAAAAACGGCGTGGGGTCCCCCCAAAAATCCATACCAGACCCTTATCCGAGCACGCAACCTGGCAGGCCGCAGGAAAAGAGGGGGGGACGAGAGTGCGGCCCCCCCTCCCTCCTGAACCGTACCAGGCCACATGCCCTCAACATTGGGAGGGTGCTTTGGGGTAGCCCCCCAAAACACCTTGTCCCCATGTTGATGAGGACAAGGGCCTCATCCCCACAACCCTGGCCGGTGGTTGTGGGGGTCTGCGGGCGGGGGGCTTATCGGAATCTGGAAGCCCCCTTTAACAAGGTGACCCCCAGATCCCGGCCCCCCCCCTGTGTGAAATGGTAAGGGGGTACATAAGTACCCCTACCATTTCACGAAAAAAGTGTCAAAAATGTTAAAAATGACAAGAGACAGTTTTTGACAATTCCTTTATTTAAATGCTTCTTCTTTCTTCTATCTTCCTTCATCTTCTGGTTCTTCTGGCTCTTCTGGTTCTTCCTCCGGCGTTCTCGTCCAGCATCTCCTCCGCGGCGTCTTCTATCTTCTTCTCCTCGGGCCGCTCCGCACCCATGGCATGGGGGGGAGGCTCCCGCTCTTCTCTTCTTCTTTTCTTCTCTTCTTCTCTTCTTCATTTTCTTCTCCGGGCCGCTCCGCAATCCATGCTGGCATGAAGGGAGGCTCCCGCTGTGTGACGGCGCTCCTCGTCTGACAGTTCTTAAATAACGGGGGGCGGGGCCACCCGGTGACCCCGCCCCCTCTGACGCACGGGACATGACGGGACTTCCCTGCGGCATTCCCCGTGACGTCACAGGGAAGTCCCGTCAAGTCACCGTGCGTCAGAGGGGGGGGGGCGGGGTCACCGGGTGGCCCCGCCCCCCCGTTATTTAAGAACTGTCAGACGAGGAGCGCCGTCACACAGCGGGAGCCTCCCTCCATGCCAGCATGGATTGCGGAGCGGCCCGGAGAAGAAAATGAAGAAGAGAAGAAGAGAAGAAAAGAAGAAGAGAAGAGCGGGAGCCTCCCCCCCATGCCATGGGTGCGGAGCGGCCCGAGGAGAAGAAGATAGAAGACGCCGCGGAGGAGATGCTGGACGAGAACGCCGGAGGAAGAACCAGAAGAGCCAGAAGAACCAGAAGATGAAGGAAGATAGAAGAAAGAAGAAGCATTTAAATAAAGGAATTGTCAAAAACTGTCTCTTGTCATTTTTAACATTTTTGACACTTTTTTCGTGAAATGGTAGGGGTACTTATGTACCCCCTTACCATTTCACACGGGGGGGGGCGGGATCTGGGGGTCACCTTGTTAAAGGGGGCTTCCAGATTCCGATAAGCCCCCCGCCCGCAGACCCCCACAACCACCGGCCAGGGTTGTGGGGATGAGGCCCTTGTCCTCATCAACATGGGGACAAGGTGTTTTGGGGGGCTACCCCAAAGCACCCTCCCAATGTTGAGGGCATGTGGCCTGGTACGGTTCAGGAGGGAGGGGGCCGCTCTCTCGTCCCCCCCTTTTTTCCTGCGGCCTGCCAGGTTGCGTGCTCGGATAAGGGTCTGGTATGGATTTTTGGGGGGACCCCACGCCGTTTTTTTTTTTTTTTTTGGCGCGGGGTTCCCCTTAAAATCCATACCAGACCTGAAGGGTCTGGTATGGAATTTAGGGGGAACCCCACGTCATTTTTTTTTTTAATTTTGGCCGGGGTTCCCCTTAATATCCATACCAGACCTGAAGGGCCTGGTATGGAATTTAGGAGGACTCCCACGTTATTTTTTTTTTTTAATTTTGGTGCGGGGTTCCCCTTTGGGGAATTCCCATGCAGTTTTTATCAATGAACTTCTATGTGTATTGTCGGCAATGCAATAGCCCCGGGTAGTTTTAAATGAGTTTTTTCCTTCAAAATGTCATTTTGCTGTCAGACTGTTCTAAACACAGGAAATATGCGCCCCTTTACAGGCATACTATAGACACCCCCTGGTACGAAATTTAAAGGGATATTACACTTTTATTGTTTGACTTTAAGCATTATTAAAATCACTGCTCCTGAAAAAACGGCCGTTTTTAAAACTTTTTTTTGCATTGATCCATGTCCCCTGGGGCAGGACCCAGGTCCCCAAACACTTTTTATGACAATAACTTGCATATAAGCCTTTAAAATTAGCACTTTTGATTATTCATGTTCGTGTCCCATAGACTTTAACGGTGTTCGCATGTTCGAACGAACTTTTTTCCTGTTCGCATGTTCTGGTGCGAACCGAACAGGGGGGGTGTTCGGCTCATCCCTAATCAGTGTATTACTGTACGTTTAACGCAGTATTTAAGTGCATTACTGCATGTTTAACGCAGTATATTTGAATGCGTTACTGTACATTTAAAGCAGTATATATCAGTGCGTTACAGTATGTTTAAAGCAATATACATCAGTGCATTACTGCACGTTTAAAACAGTAAATATCAGTGTGTTACTTTACATTTAATGCCGTATACATCAGTGTATGCACGTTTAACGTAGTATATCAGTGCGTTACTGCGCATTTAACGTAGTATATCAGTGCGTTACTGTACATTTAACGCAGTATATATCAGTGTGCTACTGAACGTTTAACACAGTATATTTGAGTGCGTTACTGCACGTTTAAGGCAGTATATATCAGTGCGTTACTGCGCGTTTAACACAGTATACAGTACCTTGAAAAAGTATTTATACCCCTTGAAGTTTTCCACATTTTGTCATGTTACAACCAAAAACGTAAATAAATATATTTAATTCGGATTTTATGTGATATACTTCACAATTATGTGCCATTTTGTGTTGGTCTAAGGAAAATGATAAATGGTTTTCAAAATGTTTTACAAAAAAATATCTGAAAAGTGTGGCGTGCATTTGTATTCAGCCCCCTTTACTCTGATATCCCTAGATAAAATCTAGTGGAACCAATTGCCTTCAAAAGTCACCTATTAGTAAATAGTCCACTTGTGTGTAATTTAATCTTATTATAAATTTAGCTGTTCTGTGAAGCCCTCGGAGATTTGTTAGAGAACCTTAGTGAACAAACAGCATCTTGAAGGCCAAGGAACACCCCAGACAGGTCAGGGATAAAGTGGTGAAGTTTGAAGCAGGGTTAGGTTATAAAAAAATATCTCAAGCTTTGAACATTTCATGGAGCACTGTTCATTCCATCATCTGAAAATGCAAAGTGTGACACAACTGCAAACCTATCAAGACATTGCCATCCACCTAAACTGACAGGCCGGGTAGGGAGAGCATTAATCAGAGAAACAGCCAAGAGGCCCATATAACTCTGGAGGAGCTACAGAGATCCACAACTCAGGTGGGAGAATCTGTCTACAGGACAACTATTAGTCGTGCACTCCACAAATCTGGCCTTTATAGAAGAGTGGCAAGAAGAAAGCCATTTTTGAAAGAAAGCCAAAAGAAGTCCTGTTTGCAGTTTGCGAGAAGCCATGTGGGGGACACAGCAAACATGTAGAAGAAAGTGCTCTGGTCAGATGAGACCGAAATTGAACTCTTGGCCTAAAAGCAAAACACTATGTGTAGCGGAAACTAACACTACACATCACCCTAAACACACCATCCCCACTGTGAAACATGGTACCAGAATCATCATGTTGTGGGGATGCTTTTCTTCAGCAGGGACAGGGAAGCCGGTCAGTGTTGATGGGAAGATGGATGGAGCCAAATACAGGGCAATCTTAAAAGAAAACCTGTTAGAGTCTGCAAAAGACTTGAGACTGGGGTGGAGGTTCACCTTCCAGCAGGACAATGACCCTAAACATACAGCCAGAGCTACAATGGAATGGTTTAGATCAAATCACATTCATGTGTTAGAATGCCTAGTCAAAGCCCAGACCTAAATCAAATTGAGAATCTGTGGCAAGACTTGAAAATTGCTGTTTACGGACACAAAGAAGAATGGGCAAAAATGTTGCTCTCTAGATGTGCAAAGCTGGTAGAGACATACCCAAAAAGACTTGCAGCTATAATTGCAGCGAAAGGTTGTACTACAAAGTATTGACTCAGGGGGGCTGAATACAAATGCACGCCACACTTTTCACATATTTGTAAAAAAAAATTGGAAAACCATTGATCATTTTCATTCCACTTCACAATTATGTGCCACTTTGTGTTGGTCTATCACATAAAATCCCAATAAAATACATTTGCGTTTTTGGTTGTAACATGACAAAATGTGGAAAATTTCAAGGGGTATGAATATTTTTTCAAGGCACTGTATTGCAGTGCGTCTGTGCAGTTTTACTGCAGTACATACTTTCCATTGATTAAAGTGCAACCATGTACACATTTCCACATCTTTATTACATTTTGTTAATAAGCGCCCCCCCCCCCCCATCATGTCTGGGAGGCAAACATTCCCATGGCATTGTAAGGGGGCCAGCAGCGTATGTGTCCACAGGAAAAGGTGGACGTGGTCTGTGGTTCGTCCTCAGGCAGGGCATAATTTCCTCTGTTTAGTGATGTTGCCCGTGCCTTCCAGCCACAGCATGCAGAGGAGGTGGTGGACTGGCTTACTAAACAATCATCATTCACCTCATCCTCTGTCACCCAAGCAAAGACTAGTGTGCAGTCCACTGCAGCTGCCAGAGTGGCTTATTCTGCCTCCTTGTCCACAACTACTCCTATCATAGCCCTAGCATCAGGCATGGAGGAAACAGATGAGTTATTTGAACACAGCATCACCACTTGCTCCTTGACGATGCAAAGCCATTACTTGATTCAGATCTTAGTTCTGAGGTTGAGGAAGGTAGGAACATGAGCCTACAGAGAATGGAGAAAACTGGTAAACAACACATTGGCAGTCATGTTTCCTCAGCCCCGGCGTATCGCCAGGGTTGATGATGAGGATGATGAGGTCACTGAGGCGACTTGGGTACCGGATAGAGCAGTGGAGCAAAGTGAGGGTGAGACACAACCCCAAAGAGACAGCCATGGAAGAGTAGAGAACAGCCACCCTGTTGTGGAGACAGATTGTGGAGCTATTATCTCCTGGCCCACTTCCCACAGCTCAGCTGTTTGGGCCTTTTTTTAGCACATGTGCAGCTGATCGCACTGTTGCAATTTGCAAACTTTGCCTCAAGCACATCAAGTGTGGCAAAAAAACAGCCATTTGAATACCACATGCTTGACAAGGCATTTAACCTCCCACCACTCAGCCTGTTTGGCAAGAGCGCCTGAAAGCTACACAAAAGGGACGCAATTCTTCTGCTCGCCTTTCTGGTCTACCCCATTATATACCTCATAGCAGCCTCCACTGACAGGGATGATGGTATAGCACAGGGTGTCCCAGGTCCATGCAGCACATCTGCCATTAGCACACCACCAGTTGAAGACTACAGCCGGTAAATTTCTCTGCCCCATTTGCTGCAACAACAAACAAAAAATACAGTCACTGCCACCCACATGCCCAGCATCTAAATTCAAGCTTGTCAAAGCTGCTGACTTTACAACTCTTGCCTTTCCGTCTGGTGGATTCTGCCCTCTTCTGTGAACTTGCAGAATGTGCTGTACCACAATGGCAAGCATAGGCAGGGACAATAGATTTAGTTCACAGCACCCTGGTGATAAGGTTAGGGATTTGATTCAGAGTTCTTACTTAAACTAATGCCTACGTGTAAAATCTGTTTAGAAATATAGTCTGTTGAAATGCCTGCTCTGCAGCTGTTATGAAATTAACCTTTGCATGGTGACGCATTATTTTCGATGAAACTGTTTTTATTGTAACCTTTGGCTGCTGATACGACATTATTAGTCAAAAATGCATTTTATTATCTTTTGCACTTTGATTCTTGTGAATTGTATAACCGAATATATAAAGACCCAATAAAACAAGACAGTTAATCTCACTGCGGGCTCATAGACCGTGGAATGTGATACAGACGAATTTGCCTCCGTGTTTATTTCTTTAAGGGTTAAGATTTGACAAAGCAATATAAACATAAAGTGACTTATTTAAAAGTCACATCTAACATTTTTGGCGCCCGAAAAAGCAGGGACACACCAAGATACTACAAGAGGTGGCTGAGCTACGCTGACGGAACAAAAGGACAGGCATTCTGGGAACCACAGATCAAAAAACCTGCGCAGGTAAGAAAAAGCTTTATTTTTCTTATATTCTGTGCTCCCCTGATTTGTGCCTATCCGTTCTGTCAGTTACGGTTCTCCTGGTTTTAAAACACCAGCCTCTGTAGTGGTGAGTCTAGAATTACTGCATATTGTGGTTTATATTGCTGGAATTGTTTGTTGTCTTGTCTGTCTTGTTGAGAAAGTGAATGAGCCTTGTCAAGGATGGTATGAGTTAGAAGGGGATTGCCGAACTAAGCAACGGAGTGCGCCCTTACCTCACATGATTGGGAACTTGTGTTTAACCTCACATCTAACTCATAAACCATAGGCGGGTTGCGAGTATAAGGCCTGTCTGCTCCAAAAAGCAGGGATAAGAGTGTATAAGAGGGATTCCCAGATACGGGGAGGGTAATGAGGTCTCCATAAGCCCGGAGATCTAATCGGATACCTGGTCACTCAAGGGAATGCTTGTATATGTTGTAGCCGTCAGTCTGATCACAATATTTTGTCAGTTGGCTAGCATATAAAGTAATTCGGTTTCAGAAATCTCATCCGGAGAGGTTTTTAGTATTCTGGCATCCTAGGAGGAAAAGGCAACGAGGAACTAGTGTAACTTGGTTAAGTGTTTTATATTGTACACTAAGTGTCCCAAACGCTACCTAGGCTGGACTGTCAGAATGGGCCAGAGGAACACAAAACCCCGTCAGGGAATTGTGGCACATTACACGTTGCCACAGATAATTAAAAACATCTGTGGGAAAGATGAAGCGCGGGACTTAAAGGATGTCCTTCGTAAATTTAAGGTGAAAGGAGCAGCGGGTTTAGACCCGGATGTATGAAGTGAAATAAAAAGGGACAGACAAGGAGAGGTGTTAGAGAAGCAATGGATGTGTCAGGTTCAATGCTTAATTAAGGTTTCAAATAGAGCGAAAGAAGGGGGGTGGAAATATAATCCAGATTGTGATGTTTGGGATATGAAAGATAGAAGAACAAAAAAATGTTGAAATTTTAAATAATCTTAGTTCAACCATCCCACCCCCCATATACTGACATAGAACGTAAACCACACAAGATATATCCAGTACTTCTTGGGAGAATGGGTACCACCAGATTCTTGTGTATTGTTACAATATGTGGATGATTTATTGTTATGCTGCCCTGACAAGGAAACTTGTTTGGATACCACCCTTAATTTGTTGCGATTTTTAGCAGAAAAAGGGTTGCAAGGTTAATAGGAACAAATTACCAATGTGTCAGGAAAAAGTTATCTTTTTGGGACATTGTATATCACAGGGTACAAGACATCTCACTGAGGAGAGGGTTCAAGTGATAAAGGGAATGTTACCCCCACGGAATTTCAAACAATTGCGTATGTTTTTAGGTATTGTGTCATATTGTAGACAATGGATACCACACGCTAGCACTTTGATGCAGCCATTATACGATTGTTTGAAAATTGTACCGTATATGCTTACAGAAGTAGCTTATGAGTCGTTTATCACTTTAGATTATACTAAGACATTTAATCTGTACATTGCTGAGATCACTGGACACGCCACAGGTGTTCTGACACAGGCACATGTAAAACAAAGACCAGTCGCTTACTTTTCAGCAGCATTAGATCCAGTATCTAGAGGTTCACCGTCTTGTGTACGGGCGGTAGCAGCAGTGTCAATTATCATAGATAAGTCATCAGAGATTGTTCTAGACAATCCAGTTGTAGTACACACCATACATGACATACATGCAATCTTGTCTCAGGTACAGCCCAAACACATTTCAATGGCTAGGCGATTAAGGTTACAGTGTACTTTACCTTTACCTCCAAATGTCACTTTTCAGCGCTGTACAACTTTAAATTTGGCCACCTTTTTGCCTCTTCAGTCACCAGATTTGGCAAGGGGGAATAATAGTGCTAATAGGAAAGGAGATGAGGGCACTGACACTCTTTTGTTTAAGGAAGTAAATGAACATGATTATTTTCAGCTCATGGAGCAGGAGACAATGGGATTCCCACACGTTACAGATACACCGATTTTAAATGCTGAGCACACCTTGTACATAGATGGCAGTAGGTTTGCTGATGATAAGGGTAAATATCACACAGGGTATGCCGTAGTGACTGATACACAGGTGATTTAAGCATAGCCCTTACCAGCCCACATGTCAGCACAAGAAGCAGAATTAAAAGCTTTAGAACAAGCCCTAGAATACTTAAAAGGACGAGAAGGGAATATTTACACTGACTCCGCCTACGCTTATGGTGTAGCGCACGCTTATGGCCATATATGGAAGGCTAGAGGTTATCTGACAGCAGCAGGTACACCTGTAAAACATGGAGAAGGGATTAAGAGAGTCCTGAACAATCTTCAAAAGGTTAAACGAGTAGCCATTATGAAGATAGCGGCACACACGAGCGCAAAAACAATTGAGGCAAAAGGAAATGCATTTGCAGATTTGACTGCAAAACAGGCAGCTCTAGGGGAAGGAAGCCCTGAGACCTTAGCAGCGGTAGAGGTGAGTACCCCCAGAACTGACATGGCAGCAGCTGAGTAAGTTACAGGAGCAAGCAGGGGAGAGCGAGAAAGATAAGTGGGTCAGAATGGGAGCAGCACCAGACCTTGACAATGTATGGAGGGAAGGGGGCAAAATATGCCTGCCTGCCTCTCTGTACCCAGCAATGGCAGCGGCAGTTCACCTACCCACACATGTTAGTTCCAATTCCATGTATAGGATTGTGAACCAAGGATGGCTCGCCCCTGGATTCAGTAGTACTGCAAGAAACTACTGTGCAGCCTGCCAAATCTGTCTCCTGAATAACCCAGGACAGAGAGTAAAAATCCCACGTAAAACACCAGGTCCGGGCCCAATACCCCTTCCAGAGACTGCAAATTGACTACATACAGATGCCTAAGAGCGGCCCCTTTGAATTTGTCCTCGTGTGTATCGACTTATTTTCAGGATTGGCCGAAAGCTATCCAGTAAAATAGGCTACAGTAAAAAAAAAAAAAAAAAAAAACCCACAGCTAAGAAACTGATCACTGAGTTAATACATAGGTTTGGTCTTCCTGAAACCATAGAATCGGATAGGGGGAACACACTTTACAGGAGAAATCATGCAGAATGTAATGACCATGTTAGGGGTTCAACAAAGTTTTCACACCCCTTATCATCCACAGAGTTTAGGATCAGTGGAAAGAGTAAATGGGACAATAAAGTTAAAAATACAAAAAGCTATGCAAGGGTTAAACAAGCCATGGCCTGAATGTCTGCCTTTGGTTTTATTCTCTATAAGGTACACTCCAACAGGAAAAACAGGATTATCCCCATATGAAATACTTTTTGGGAATGCACCTAGATTAGGTTTATACTTTCCACAGAGTATGCAATTGCAATGTGATAGTTTGACTGCATATGTAATACAATTACGACAAACTTCTAACTAAGATCCACGAAAGTGTGTATTCTTCTCTTCCAGACCCTAATTCAATAACAGGTACACATACTCTGCTACCAGGAGATTATGTATATGTAAAGAAACACACCAGAAAGACATTGGAACCCAGGTTTGAAGGTCCTTATCAAGTGCTTCTGACCACAGCCACTTCAGTAAAGCTGGAAGGAAAATCTACCTGGATACACGCATCACACTGCAAAAAACAACCCGAGCAAACAACATGATGAAATATCTACTTACATATTGTTTGTTGCAGATTGTCGTTTTACAAATACATGCATGGACTCCTGGTATTAATGTAATTGAGGTAGAGGAAACAGCTGATTTTCAATGGGTTATAGATGATCCTAAAGTAGCAAATGATTCAGGATATGAGCTGTATAAGTATTATGATGTAGGTAATTACACAGTTAAAGGACACAGGCGACCATTTCATATAGATGTAGGTATTGCATGGATACAGGCAGACCCACTATCAGAAGTAACTATAACCTTCCAGTGGAATGACAATATGAGCTTTCCTTTCAATAACAGTAAAAATAATAGGTGCCATAAAATATCCCTTTCACAGACATGGAAACAGGCCCGGGAACGGGTGGTAGGACAAATGTATCAAATATTAGTCACCATAGCAGGGGGAGAAGATATATCAGAAGGGATGTTTAATCTGACAGATATTACCGTTAATCAATCCAGTACCTTTCTCTGTGCCTCCTGGTGGAGAGAAAACAGAACGGACGGGTGGTATTGGAATGCACAATCCTATGGGTTTCACATACAGATGGAGGAAGCAGTAGTTCCCACATTTGAATCATCAATGCTAACACCCGTGCCCCACACTTGTATCAATGTATCAGTATCACAACAAAAGACAAAAGTCAAATCTAATGTAACTTTTCCTGAAATTCCGAAATGTAGGTACTGACGAGCATGGTATGACACTTTACTGGGACTGTCAGGTACAGAGATGGGAGTTCTAAACTCGATAGAAATAGAAGAAATATGAACAATAGATTCATTGAAATAGGACCCCAACATATTTGTATCATTACAAACAATAATCATACTATGTCAGCCTTTAAATAGATCAGCCCCATTTTCAGGATGTATTAAAAATATAAGAGTGCTATAGTGGGGAAATAACACATATCTTTTTGAACCAGACGCTGATAAAGTGTTTTCTTCTATGAGGTACATAATCTCACTGACACTACACCCTTTATAATTTCTTTAGACCCACTAAAACAGGTTTTGGAACAATCAGACTTATTAAGACAACACATAGAAACACTAGAACATACCCTACAGAATAATCTCGTATCTGCAATAACTGACAAAGGTAGACTAGTACATCTTTCATCACAGATACAACAGGATACTGCACCACATTGGTGGGATTTATTTAGTGGAATGTCTTCTACAGCGACCAATACCTTTCACTGGTTGTTAAGTCCAATGGTTATTATTATTTTAATATTAATTTCACTTACAATCATGAATATATGTGTATACAGGAAAATAAATAGGAAAATTAGGAGAATGGACAGGGCATACTGATAAATGTGTATTGACATCACCCTACTCCTACAAACTCCTCTTCTTGAATTTAAGATGTTAGTAATACCTAGGGGGATGGGTTTTACCCCTCTGACAACTCGCGGTCAGGGAAAGGACTCTGGGGAAAAACTGACTAGAACTTATTCATGAGGACCCAGGGGGAAGGAGAGGATGATGTCAAAGGGGGAAATTGATAAGGTTAGGGATTTGATTCAGAGTTCTTACTTAAACTAATGCCTACGTGTAAAATCTGTTTAGAAATATAGTCTGTTGAAATGCCTGCTCTGCAGCTGTTATGAAATTAACCTTTGCATGGTGACGCATTATTTTCGATGAAACTGTTTTTATTGTAACCTTTGGCTGCTGATACAACATTATTAGTCAAAAATGCATTTTATTATCTTTTGCACTTTGATTCTTGTGAATTGTATAACCGAATATATAAAGACCCAATAAAACAAGACAGTTAATCTCACTGCGGGCTCATAGACCGTGGAATGTGACACAGACGAATTTGCCTCCGTGTTTATTTCTTTAAGGGTTAAGATTTGACAAAGCAATATAAACATAAAGTGACTTATTTAAAAGTCACATCTAACACTGGGTAACTCTGCTAGCAACTCAAAAGGATGCAGGACAGGGCTCAGTGCTGCAGCTTGTTGTGCCACCACAACTCCATACAGCTAGTGGTGATACTGCAGGATTTGTCAGCCCCACCTTCCTCTCCTCCATGCCCTCCTCTGCTGAATTGTCCCATGAACTACAAGTACCCCCTAAGCGTTCAAGGGGAATTCAATGAGTCAGGCTGAAAGGTGCCATGCAGTGCTTCAGCTGGTCTGTCTAGGTCACAAGAACTACACTGGAGCAGAGATTCTGGAAGCTTTGCAGGAGCAAGCCACACCAGCTGGAGCCAGGAATGGTGGTGTGCTATAATGGCACAAACCTCCTGTCCACCCTTAGACAGGGAAAGTAGACACATGTGCCATGCCTGGTACATGTCCTCAATTTGGTGGTGCAGCATTTTTTAAATAGGTACCCAGGGTTGGAAGATCTGCTGAAGCAGGCCAGAAGAGTGTGTGGCCATTTCAGTCGGTCATACACAGCCAGTGCTTGGTTGGCCAAAATTCAGCGGAAATTCCACCTGCCCCTAAAACCACCTGATTTGTGACATGCCCACTTGGTGGAACTCGACTTTGGCAATGCTGCAGTGGCTGCACATGCAGCAGAGGGCTGTCAAGGAGTACCTGTGTGAGTATGGCACGACAGGCTCAGGTTGGCTCTGCTTTTTTTCCCCACGCCAATGGCTGCTGATAAAAGATGCATGCACTGTACTGTCACCATTTAAAGGAGGCCACAAGGATGCTGAGCCATGACAATGTACGAATCAGTGACACAATCCATGTTGTGTTCCTGCTGGAGCAGACTCTGCATGGCATTATGGACAGGGCACTCGAGGCAGAACAGTAGGAGGCAGAGGAGGACTTCCTTTCCTCTCAAGGCCTGCTTTATGCAGACACCATTCTTCCTATGCCACAGAACAAACAAGAGGAGAGGGAGGAGGATTCTAACAGCTTTGGAGGCATTGAAGCAGAGCAAGACATACATCAACCCTTAACAGATGGTTTTCCATCTCCAAAAGGGAGTAGTACATGGCTGGGAGGAGGCAGTTCCAGATACTGTAATCCTCAGTGACCCTGAGGAGGCTGTTTCTCATTCCTCTGCAAATTTGTGGTGCATGGGCTCCCTCATTCTTCAAAGCCTGCGAAAGGACCTATGTGGAATACGTGGCATCAAGGAGAAGGATCACTATTGGTTGGCAACCCTCCCTGACCACCGTTACAAGGGGAAAGTCTCAGAACTCATCCTGTCTCCACAGAGGGAGCAGAAGATGGAATCTCTAAAACACCTTAAAGAGGAGTTTATGTAACGCCTTTTCCCGACTCTGGTAGGTTAGTCTGGTGGAAAACAGTTTTGAGGCTTCTGTTGGTCAAGAGAGGAGCAGTGGAGAAGGGGGTTGCCTCAGTGATGCCTTTCAAAATTTTTTTTAGTCCTCGCCACCCAGGGCTGTCAGCTGCCACATCCCATCGGCAGCATCTTCACCATATGATGGGAGATTATCTAGGGGCGAAAACAGATATGGAGAGCTTTCCAGTCGACAATTCATTGGGTTACTGGGTCATGAGAATAGACCACTTGCCAGAACATGCCCAGTATGCAATAGAGCTGCCCTGCATCCAGCATGTTTTCCAAAATGGGCACTCAGTGCTGCCGGAGGTTTTGTGACAGATAAGAGAGCATGTCTGTCCACAGACTCCGTGCACCGGCTGACATTTATCAAAATGAATCAGTCCTGGATTAGAAGCAGCTATCAAGCCCCTGATGCCGATGTTGCAGATTAAGTGCTTTCTGTATCTCAAATCTCTGCAAGACAGTTTTTTTGGTGTAGGTTTCATGGGCACAATTAACCAATTTTTCTGCACCTGTTAGACAGGTGCATATCAGTGTAATTTTTGACAGCAAGTCCAATTCTTGCTTTCATCAAGAGTACCTCTATAGCAGGGGTCTCTAAACTATAGCCCTCCAGTTGTTCAGGAACTACATTTCCCATCATGCCTAGTCAGGTCTGTGAATGTCACAGTTTTACAATGCCTCATGGAACATGTAGTTCTGCAACAGCTGGAGGGCCATAGTTTGGAGATCCCTGCTCTATAGGGTTACAGTGAGAAGACACCACCGACACCCAAATCTCTGCAAGACTGTTTTTTGGTGTAGGTTTCATGGGCACAATAAACACCCAAAGACCAATTTTTCCACAGCTGTTTGACAAATGCATATTATTGCCATTTAACAGCAAGGCCAGTTCTTGCTTTAATCAAGAGTACCCTGATAGAGTTATGGTGTGAAGGCACCACCGACACCCAAAGACCAATTTTTCCGCACCTATTTGAGGAGTGTATATCATTGCAATTTTTGACAGCATGGCCAGTTCTGCTTTCTTTTTCTTTTTTTTTATTCTTTATTTATACAAACGAGCCAAGTATCCATCAAATACAATATCAAATACAATATACCGCAAAATAAATGTCACATTCACCCAATACAAAAATGTTTCAAAACACAGCATTATAGAGTAAATAACCAAAATGCTAAATATCGCTAAGGCCTACACCACTTTCTCCTCTCCGTAGCGAAGGAGATGAAAAAATAGTGTGCCAAGGTTTACTCCGACGGACACCTCAGTTACCTTTTCTTTTCTTTTTGCTTTCATCAAGAGTACCTCTATAGGGTTACGGTGTGAAGGCACCACCAACACCCAAAGCCTAATTTTTCCGCACCAGTTACTTCTATCCAAATTCGGCGAGACACCAGAATTTATCCAAAAAATCTCTAAACTTGTTTCCAGTGCACTAAATTGTGGCCTGATAATACAGACTATCTCCCCAAACCATTGTTTATAAAATAAAGAAAGCTTAAATGGAAAACATCCTTTTTTGGCTTTATAAATGCCATTATTGCTGCAGCAGGCTCTATACATGGTACAGATGTGCCACATTACAGGCAGACTAAGGGGACCCCCTACGCACTATATTTAAAGGAATTTTTCATTTTTATTGTTTATCTCATTTTGATGGTTTTCGCTTTAAACATCAGTAAATCAATGTTCATTTAAAAGGGTTTCTTGCTAAATTTTTCCATTGATACATGTCCCCCAGGGCACTAACCAGACCCCCATAACCATTGCATGCCCAATACTTGCACAGACGCTTTTAAAACGGGCACTTGATTTTTCCAGTTCGGGCCCCATAGACGTCAATGGGATTTTTGTTATTCGGTTCCGAACTTTTGCGATGTTCGAAAGTTCTGCCGTGAACTGAACAGGGGGTCGTTTGGCGTATCTCTATTACAGAGCTTTGCACAAACGCTAACTACTGTGTTACTACAGTCAATAAGCCTTTTATATCCAATTTATTAAACACAAGTTTCATTACTAATTTCTGTTAAAACCATGATCTAAAGCTTGTAAAAACATTAGTGACCAATAAACATAGAAAAGGACATCAAATAAATAATCTAGCTGTTATGGGTAACACCTCATTTTCTTTTTCATGCAGTCTTACAACATAAAAAAAACACAATTTTCCTCTATTATTGTTTCATACACAGAATGGCTGGATAAAGAAGCATATCTGGTGCCTGTATGGATATGGGTTGTTGTCTGTCCAGCAATTAAAGGATTTCCTCATAGTGGATCATTTGTTTCTAATGACATGGTATCTTTAGGCACAGAAGAAGTATGCAAGTAGAGAATTATTCCACTGAAGAATAGGTTAGTGTGCAAGGGCCTCAGGTGGGGCATGCGGCATCGCTCTCTACAGAGGGAGATCTGTGACAATAACAGTGCTGATCACATACAGATGAAAGTGAACATGTGGCTGGGTGCCTATTGAGGGCAGCGGGGATTCAATGTAAATGAAGGAGCCTGCATATTCAAATGTGGCCCATATGCAGCAGGCAATATTCTACAGACATGCCATGGTAGAACATCTGTACTGAGATGTAATATACTACTTACCCTTCCAGGCTAGGGGAACGCAGCGCCCTCTGTCCGTGACAGCGGTGTCCACCAGACACAGTGGATTACTGTTACCGGTAACCAGGTATCATGTGATCATTATGATTGTTATAATGTGATTGTTATGACCAATGTAACAATGTTAAACCTGCCATGAATGGCTTTTCATTCATTAACAGCTTGCATACTGTTGTGATCTGTGATTGGTCCACAGCAATCACATGGTACCTTGCTACCTGTACCATTAGGTACAATCACAGATCACAACCCTAAGCAAGCTGTCCATGAATGGGAAACCCATTAACAGCTAAAACTGCTGCTTTTACAGTATATATATATATATATACACACACACACACACACACACAGCTGTGCTCATAAGTTTACATACCCTGGCAGAATTTATGATTTCTTGCCCATTTTTCAGAGAATTTGAATGATAACACAAAAACCTTTCTTTCACTAATGGTTAGTGTTTGGCTGAAGCCATTTATTATCAGTCAACTCTTTTTAAATCATAATTACAACAGAAACTACCCAAATGACCCTAATCAAAAGTTTAAAAACCCCAGTTCTTAATACAGTGTATTGCCCCCTTTAACATCAATGACAGCTTGAAGTCTTTTGTTGTATTTGTGGATGAGGCTCTTTATCTTCTCAGATGGTAAAGCTGCCCATTCCTCTTGGCAAATAGCCTCCAGTTCCTGTAAATTCTTGGAGAGTCTTGCATGAACTGCACATTTGAGATCTCCCCAGAATGGCTCAATCATATTGGAGGTCAGGAGACTGAGATGGCCACTCCAGAACCTTCACTTTATTCTGCTGTAACCATCATCTTGCCATCAATCTTGACCAAATTTCCTGTGTCTTTGTAGCGCACACATTCCCAAAACATCAGCAATCTGCCTCCATGTTTGACAGTAGAAATGGTGTACCTTTCATCATAGGCCTTGTTGACTCCTCTCCAAATGTAGCGTTTATGGTTGTGGCCATAAACCATAAAAATTTTGGTCTCATCACTCTAAATTACTTTATGCCAAAAGGTTTGCGGCTTGCCTCTGTGCTGTTTTGTAAGCAGGATACTTTGTGGCATTTGCGTAGTAATGGCTTTCTTCTGGTGACTCGACCATGCAGCCCATCTTTCTTCAAGTGCCTCCTTATTGTACATCTTGAAACAGCCACACCACATGTTTTCAGAGAGTCCTGTATTTCACCTGAAGTTATTTGTGAGTTTTTCTTTGCATCCCGAACAATTTGTGGCTGAAATTTTAGTTGGTCTACCTGACCTTGGTTTGGTTTCAACAGAACCCCTCATTTTCCACTTCTTGATTAGAGTTTGAACACTGCTGATTGTCATTCTCAATTCCTTGGAAATATTTTTATAACCCTTTCCTGTTTTATACAGTTCAATTACCTTTTCCCGCAGATCCTTTGACAATTCTTTTGCTTTCCCCATGACTCAGAATCCAGAAACATAAGTGCAGCACTGGATGAAAGATGCAAGGAGTCAGGAGTCAGGAGTCCAGAAAGGTCAGGAGTCCGGAAACTCATTGACCTTTTATACACGCACACTAATTACAAGCAAACAGATCACAAGTGAGGATGGTTACCTTTAATAGCCATTCAAACCCCTTTGTGTCAACTTGTGTGCATGTTATCAGGCCAAAATCACCAGGGTATGTAAACTTTTGTTCAGGGCCATATGGGTAGTTTCTGTTGTTATTATGATTTAAAAAGCGTAAACACAGTTGATTGATAATAATCGGCTTCAGCCAAACACTAACCATGAGTAAAATATTTTTGTGTTATCATTCATATTCTCTGAAAAATGGCCAAGAAATCATAAATTCTGCCAGGGTATGTAAACTTATGAGCACAACTATATTATTATATATATATTTTCCCTAATCCCCCCCCCCCCCCAAATGTCATTATGGTAACACTGAGCTACTCTGATGACAGGATAAAATTTAAAAAATGTTTAAATAGTTCATAAAAAATATTTTATTTGTTATTTTTTTTACATACTGTCAACAGTCAGTATCCCTGCCACATCAGTCATATGACAACTCTGTACTGCACTGGTTACCATATGTTTAACCACTTCAATATCAGGCACTTACACTCCCTTCCTGCCCAGGCCAATTTTCAGCTTTCAGCGCTGTTGCACTTTGAATGACAATTGCGCGGTCATGCTTTGTACCCAAACTAATTTTTTATCATTTTGTTCATACAAATAGAGCTTTCTTTTGGTGGTATTTGATCACTGCTGGGGTTTTTACTTTTTGCGCAATAAATAAAAAAGACCGAACATTTTGAAAAAAAAAAAAAAAGTTTTTGTTTCTGTTATAAAAAATTTGTAAATGAGTACGTTTCCTCCTTTACGGACGGGCACTGGTGAGGCTGCACTAACGGGCACTGATGGGCATTGATAGGCAGCACTGGTATGCAGCACTGATGGGCATTGATAGGCGGCACTGAAAGGCTGAACTGATGGGTACTTATAGGTGGCACTGCTGGGCATCACTGATGAGGAGACATCTGGCAGGCATTAGTAGTGGGCACTAACTGGCACCATTTGTGGGCACTGATTGGCATATTTTGGGCACTGTGTGATATCCCTGGTGGCCATGGAGGGCATACCTGGTCATCCATGTGTGGTGGACATCCCTGGTGGTCCAGTGTGGGCATCCGCGCGGAGGAAGGGGGGCTGCACTGATAAACAATCAGCGCAAACCCCTCCTGTCAGGAGAGCCACTGATCAGCTCTCCTGATAAACGGCTCTTCCTGTTTACACTGTGATCAGCCGTGATTAAAAAGTGTTAAAAAGAAACACATTTTTTCCTCAGTTTAGGCCAATATGTAGTCTTCTACATATTTTTGGTAAAAAAATAAATAAAATTGCAATAAGCGTATATTAATTGGTTTACGCAAAAGTTATAGCGCTTACAAAATAGGGGATAGATTTATGGCATTTTTATTAATTTTTTTTTTGTATACTAGTAATGGCGGCAATCTGCCATTTTTATCGTGACTGACATTGGGGCGGACAGATCGGACACTTATACAGCGATCAGTGCTATAAATATGCACTGATTACTGTATAAGTGTCACTGGCAGGGAAGGGGTTAACACTAGGGGCCGATTAAAGGGGTTAACTGTGTTACCTAATGAGTGATTCTAACTGTGGGGGAGGGGACTGACTAGGGGAGGAGACCGATTGGTGTCCCTATATACTAGGAACACACGATCTGTCTCCTCTCCCTTGACAGGACGTGGATCTGTGTGTTTACACACACAGATCCACATTCCTGTTCTGTCACCAGCAATCACGGGTGCCTGGCATGCACATCGGCTCTCGAGTGATACATGCTCACACACACACAAAGATATTCACCCTTCATTTGTTGGGCTTTTTTTTTTTTTTAAACGTTCCAGTATGTCCCGTTGGCTTCCATTCTTGCCTGGGAGAGAATCGCGTGCTCCTCTCCCAGTGCCTACTGGGAAAAGCATGTCACATATCCCAGGAGGCATAGGCTTCTATAAGTGAGTGAAGGAGAAGGGTGGGCCTGGAAGCTCATTATTAGGGGGCAGATGTCTTAACCTGGAAGAGACAGACGACTCTTGATGACATCAGGGATGAAGATGGTGCCAAGGGACCTGACTTGTGGAAATGGAATGTGAACCGTAGCAGAACAATCCTGGATTTGCTGGCTGGGTGAGTATGTAAATTGGGGACAACCCAGCATTTGGTAAAGAGGTGGATTAACCGCTTCAGCCCCGGAAGATTTTACCCCCTTCCTGACAAGAGCACTTTTTGCGATTCGGCACTGCGTCGCTTTAACTGACAACTGCGCGGTCATGCGACGTTATACCCAAACAAAATTGATGTCCTTTTTTTCCCCACACATAGAGCTTTCTTTTGGTGGTATTTGATCGCCTCTGCGGTTTTTATTTTTTGCGCTATAAACAAAAGAAAGCGACAATTTTGAAAAAAAAAAAAACAACAATATTTTTAACTTTTTGCTATAATAAATATCCCCATTTTTTTTAAAGCTCACAGTTTAGGCAGATATGCATTCTTCTACATATTTTGGGTAATAAAAAAAAAAAAAAAAAAAAAAAAAAAAAATCGCAATAAGCGTATATATTGATTGGCTTGTGCAAAAGTTATAGCGTCTACAAAATAGGGGATAGATTTATAGCATTTTTATTATTTTTTTTACTAGTAATGGCGGCTATCTGCGATTTTTCTCGTGACTGAGTCATCATGGCGGACACATCGGACAATTTTGACACATTTTCGGGACCATTGGCATTAATACAGAGATCAGTTCTATAAAAATGCAATGGCTACTGTAAAAATGTCACTGGTAGTGAAGGGGTTAACACTAGGGGGCGATCAAGGGGTTGTGTTCCCTAGTGTGTGTTCTAACTGAAGGGGGGAGGGGACTGACTAGGGGAGATGACAGATCGCTGTGCATACTTTTTACACAGAGATCCCGGTTCTCAGCGTGTTACGAGCGATCGCCCTGCAGTCATCGAGAGCGCCAGGCACTCGCATCAGCTCCGGGGGCAAGCTGCGGGCACGCCCCTAGTGGCCACTAGAAGAAGCAATGTAACATGACGGCGATTTGCCTGCCCGTGCCATTCTGCCGCAGTACAACTGCGGAGGCTGGTCGGCAAGCGGTAAAAAAAAAAAAGAAAATTATTAATAATAATAATAATAATAATAGGGAGGGGGCAGGATATCAAGTTCCCCTTGAAAGTAAACGGTCTCACTATTGCCCAACAGTGTACAATCCAGTTGAAACCTCATTAGGGCTGAGGCAGTTGGAGAAAAAGCTTCAAAAGGATTGGTTACTGTGGGCTGTTCTTTTTTCAGACATTTAATGAAGCCAATTGCTTTCTGGCTGGGAATTAAATCTCTTTATAGGCCTGGCAGAGTAACTATAACACTGCATATACTGCATTGTTAAATGGCGAACAGATGTGCTAGAATATTCTGTGATAAAACACAGAAGGTGTGACACATCCCTCGTAGGAACCTGATAATATATTATTAACAGTGCAGAGAAGATTTTCAACAAGCTTATTTTAGAAGGATGTCGAGTTAGAGACAATATATCAAATAGTCAGAGGTTAGCATTATGTATTCATAGCAAATGTCTTTCCCAAATACACACAAAACAAATAGATTACATTTGTTACATTTTTGTATATTTTTCACAGTCATTTTGTTCATAGAATTCATTTACATGGCAGTGATGTTTACAAAGAATACATGTCTGAAAAAGGCACAGTAGGTTTATCAATTGTAACTGACAAAAGATATCACTCCTAGTGATTGATACATATCAACAGCAACATGATTTATATTAAAGGGCTAGCTACACCTAGTAGTAGAAAGCATACATTTCAATATGGTATATGACAATAATGCAGATGTCCTTATTAGATTCATTATGCACTTCAGTGAAGATGAAGGTAATTCAGTAATGTTGGGGCACTCCATATTGATGGCTTGAAAATTCACCGTTCATGGAAAAAATGTTCTGGATTTGCCTGAGAACCAGACAAGCTTTGCCAAATTGTTTATATGTCTTACAACTGAAAAGTTTAAAGAATAGTTTACACTGGAATGCAATTGCTCTGCCTACTTAAAATAGGAATACATTTTGTCCAAATGTAAGGCAAGCCAAAATTAGTGTTGCCTCTTCTCCAATAATAGTTTGGTTCAGAAAAAAAGTGGAATCCATCAAATATCCACAATATAAGCATAATGCACATGACCAGAAGTGAAAGATGATACTTTGCCAAGGCTAGAACACAAACAGTCCAGGACTCTTATTAGAACCTTCTAAGGTCTTCTTCAGAACTCCTTGAACACACATCAGGAATTTCTATGGAGGTCGTTTGCTACTTTCCATTTCTGAGCCAAGAAAAGACAATCTCAACCTTTCACTGTGTTTTCACAAAGGTTATATGAAATGTTACATGAATCAGGAGTAAATATCATGACAACGCAAGATGATTAAAGGCAAGTCTTCCATAAATGGTGAGCTTTATATTATAGGTCCATTAACAGCCAAAGCACCAGATCAGAAAAAAAATAAATTAATGAGACATACTTCTTATATCAAGTGTCCACAATTCAGATGTCCCATCATTCACTGGGAAATGCATTAGGCCCATTAAATATATTGGAACTCTTGGTATGTACCTGCTCATATGAAAAAAAAAAAGGGGGGGGGGGTGAATTACAGCTCCAGAGCATACAGATATTAAAATGAATGTAACTTCATTTTTTTTTTTTTTTTAACAGAAATGGCATTAAGGTAATACTTGCAAAGTCTGGTGTTGATATTTGCTGTTACAATGAAAATATTTTTTAAAACAGGGTGTACATTGCAGAACAAAATTAGACTCAAGTTAAAAAATGCCCTTCCTGAATACAAATTCAACATTTCTAAACAATATACAGATATTGTGAGTTAGGAAGATGCGTGTTGTAGAAGTTTTCCATCTGGATCTAGACAAAAATGGCAGTGACTGCATTACTAAATATTGCTTTATACCAATAACTGGACAATTGTTCATTTTAGGACAAGGTTGTAATGCTATTTCAGGGCAAATATATTAAAGGATTTGGTCAGTGATTTAGAACATGTGGGTAAATCAGGAAAATCAGCTTTGTCTGCATTAACACTGGTTCCACTGTTCTCATAGTGCACTCATTTTACTATGCAAAATAAAGTTCCTTACAACAGATCAATAAAGGCAGACAATGTAGCCAATATTGTCTCAACCTTCATCTGCTGGAAAATGGACAGCTGTTTTCCCAAATGTTTCTAGGCTCTCCAGCTGACCATGAAGTCCACTGACTTGTTGGCTTAGCTTCTTTTCGACACCGTGATCCATGCCTCTTCTTTAGGAGAAGTCACTAGCTCATATTTGGTCTCCATCACTTGACCTTCCACAGGTAACAAATGCAGTTTCCGCACAAGGACACTGAGGAGGACTGTTGCCACCATGTACGCAAACCTAGGGACAAAAAAAAAAAAAAAAAAAAAAATATGATTAACAAAATCTTGTGGAATAACACAGCCACTTAAAAGTGCAAAGTGCAAGCAAATATGAAAAAAGAACAAATACATGCAGCTCAGTATTCATTAATAAATAATTTTGGAAATGCAAGCAGCTGAATTTATCAGCTTCTTGCAGCCTATCCTATAACAAGATTGGGAGAGGGAGAAGCAGCATGAGGAGTCAATCAGTGGTGCTGCAGCGCTCATGTGCCAACAAGGAGCATGCTGGCAGGAGGAAAGAGAGGATAGGAAGAGGAGCTCATCAGACTGTTTCTTATCCAGTACTGTCCTTTTACAGGCAGGGGGCATGAAAAAGGACCTTGCTGCATTATTTCATTGCACCAGAGAAAAATCAGGTCTCCTGCCCCCACAGAGTTATGCCATGTGATATGGTTGTGTAAATCTCAGAACTGGATGGATACACACATCCTTTGGCAGGTAAAAACTCCCATATGAGAGGCAGTTGGCACTTGTAGTGCAAAGTGGATTTGCCTTTAGTAAATGAACTCCCCTGTGCTTTCTGCTCAGAACAGACGAGAGCGATATAAGAAAACATGGCTTTCTTGGAACAGGTTTATATATTCAGATAAGGACAAGTTCCTGCTGAATATTTGACCATGGGATTAATCTCCCCATTGCTCTAGTGGTCCCCACTGGCCAGTACTGTTACTCCTTTTCTGATGTTAATTTTCCTAACCAGAGAAATTACAGTTGAGCGGAGAGTCAGTTTTAGAGAGGATGTCCATCTACGCCTATAGAACGTTTGACTGTTAGAGGTCCATTAACATTCATACCAAATTCTATAAAAGGAACAAGAGTGATCCTGGGGTATGCCATATTCTATTGAAGCTAATAAAGAGGTGAAAGAACCAAGAAAATGTACACCACTGATGAGCTATGCTGTAAACATCAAACTGCTTAAATCAGAATATACATAGATTTTTATTTATCTATCATGTTTCTTCCACAGTCGCATTTGAAATGTTTTTCTACACTTTCACTCAGAAAAATATGAAACACTGCAAATATTTAAAACGGACATCATACACGCACCAGGTGGTAAGCTCTATGAATCAGCAGTTCCCTGCACGGGTGAATGATTCAGAGGAGGGATCTCCCTCCCTCCCACTACTGAACAAGTTATTAGCATCTTTACACTGCTGAGCAGGCAGGCAACACAGAAAGCTGCAAAATCAAACCTGAAAACAGTGAAGTCATGCAATGCTGTACCCAAATTAAATTGATGTCCTTTTTCCCCCACAAATAGAGCTTTATTTTGGTGGTATTTGATCACATCTGCGTTTATTTTTTGTGCTATAAACAAAAAAAGACAGACAATTTTGGAAAATAAATAAATATTTTTTACTTTTATAGCATCTACAAAACTATGGGATATTTTTACTTACTTCAATTTTTTTTTTTTACTAATAATGGGGGCGACTTATAGCGAGACTGCAATATTACGGTGGACATTCTGACATTGATCCTTTTGACACTTTTTGGGGACCACTGACACTAATACAGTGATCAGTGCTAAAAAAAAAAAAATATATGCACTGTCACTGTACTGATGACACTGGCTGGGAAGGGGTTATCATCAGGGACGATCAAAAGGTTAACCGTGCGCCTAACCAGTGTTTTACTAAATTGTGGGAGGTGCTCTTACTAGGGGAAGACATGGATGCTAGTTCCTGCTTAGCCTCCTGGGCTCCCGCTATGTGTGATCACAGCGGGTCGCTACAGCCGCTATATATATATATATATATATATATATATATATATATATATATATATATATATATATATATATATATATATATACACACACACACACACACACACACACATATACATACACACACACACACGTGATCTGGTGCAGAGGTGCTGCCCTGTAGCAGTAAAACTAATCTATGGCTGACCTGAAGGGGTTAAACAAGCAGGTCAGGGCATTCTGACAGAGGCTGTGTCAGCCTTGGATCTAAATTTGTAGCTTAACAAAGAACAATTAGAATCTTAAAGTGCATTAAAAGTCAAGAACTAAAAATTATATATTGCAACTTACCAGTTGCAATATTTTACATATATGGGTCAGCTGCATTAGTTTTCTTTTTTCCAGGCTCGTTTGTAATTTTGGTAATGTTGCCAGTAACACTTCCCAACACATTTAACAGGACCGATTTGTTTACTTTTGGCATCTAAAAAAATTCAACACACGTGTATCATTTGTGTCAGAAACATAAAATGTGTGTTACATAAAATCTGTTATTTCCATCCTCACAGATGTCTCCTGTACTTGGATTAACTGCCCTCCATAGTCAACCAAGAACTACATGTGAGTCAGTAAAAGATAACAGCAGCAAGAAATAGCTAAAGATTGTCCAATCACACCCTTCCATTGACAAAAAAAACAGACAAAGTCTATACATAAAATAACCATAAATAAATCTTTTGTTTGCTTTTTATAAGATGGTATTGCCATAAAGATATTCTTGGATATAGGTTTATCAAGCATAGACCTCATTAAGGCATTGCAGAATACTAGCACAATTAGCAACTTGCTTTTGGCCTTGCTCAGGTGGTCGATCAGTCAGGTCTTCAACATGCAGCTCAGCAAAAACTTGTTGCATCTTTCCAAAAAGACTTGTGGCTGTATTAGATCAAAAGAGTGCTTCTAAATACTGAGCAAAGGGTCTGAATGCTTAGGACCATGTGATATTTCAGGTTTTTCTTTATTAATTAATCTGCAAAAATGTCAACAATTCTGTGTTTTTCTGACAATATGGGGTGCTGTGTGTGCATTAATGAGGAAAAAAATGAACTTAAATGATTTTAGCAAATGGCTGCAATATAACAAAGTGTGAAAAATTTAAGGGGGTCTGAATACTTTCTATCCCCACTGTATATTGAACATTATGTGCCGCCCTTTGGTGATGTCAGGGGCCACATCAGAGGTCCCTTTTAGCTCATAAGTGGACATCCACTGCGCTAAATGGCCAGACAATGTTGACTTTCTGTTTCAGGCCCCTATGCCAGTTCATGCAGGGGTAGACCAGTAGTGGATTTTCCTGGGGGATCCTTTATGTCAGATTCAAACTGTTCTGGTTTGTTAACATGCTTTGTACGAAGACAGCCCATTCATTTGAAAAGACTGCCTAAAGCAGCAAAGAGGTAGCGAATACACTATTTTTGGAATACAGCGCATTACTATGCGTTTTACGCACTGTAGTGTCTATATTGAGTATCCAAGATACCAGAGACACTGTATTGCAGGTCAGGGGGTGACTGGCCACATGTACAATACTGGGTGGACTTACCCCCTAAGTGGATTATACAGGTAACTTACAAGTACCTAGACCACAAGAAGATGCAAAAGTGTTAGCAAACAAAATTTTTTGTAACAGTGCACAATGCAGAACAAAGTATCACATCAGATACGAATAGCAGCAGCATGTTTATCAGTGTTTATCAAGCTTCACCGAACAGAAGGCACACAAATCGAATTTATGACTACAGATAGATAAAGCCGGTTGTTCATGCGATCATCATAATGCAATTGCTCATACTATATAAAATATCAACAGGTTAAGATACAGTGCCTGGAAAAAGTAATCATACCCCCTTGAAATTTTCCACATTTTGTCATGACACAGCCAAAAACGTAAATGTATTTTATTGGGATTTTATGTAATAGACCAACACAAAGTGGCACGTAATTGTGAGGTGGAAGGAAAATGATAAATGGTTTTCAAAATTGTTAACAAATAAATATCTGAAAAGTGTGGCGTGCATTTGTATTCAGCCCCCCTGAGTAAATATTTTGTAGAACCACCTTTCGCTGCAATTACATCTGCAAGACTTCTTTATGTCTCTATCAGCTTTGCACATCTAGAGAGTGAAAATGCTGCCCATTATTCTTTGCAAAATAGCTTAAGCTGTCAGATTGGATGGAGAGCATCTGAACAGCAATTTTCAAGTCTTGCCACAGATTCTCAGTTGGATTTAGGTCTGGACTTTTGACTGGACCATTCTAACACATGAATATGCTTTGATCTAAAACTATTCCATTGTAGCTCTGGCTGTATGTTTAGGGTTGTTGTCCTGCTGGAAGGTGAACCTCTGCCCCAGTCTCAAGGCTTTTGCCGAATCAAACAGGTTTTCTTCTAAAATTGCCCAGTATTTGTTTCCATCCATCTTCCCATCAACTCTGACCAGTTTCCCTGTTCCTTGCTGAAGAAAAGCATCCCACAACATGATGATACCACCACCATGTTGCACGGTTGGGATGGTGTGTTCAGGGTGATGTGGAGTGTTAGTTTTCTGCCACACATAGCGTTTTGCTTTTAGACCAATAAGTAAAATTTTGGTCTTATCTGACCAGAGCACCTTCTTCCCCGTGTCCCCCACATGGCTTCTCACAAACTGCAAAACAGGATTTCTTATGGCTTTCTTTCAACAATGGTTTTCTTCTTGCTACTCTTCCATAAAGGCCAGATTTTTGCAGTGTACGACTAATAGTTGTGCCATACTCTACCATATTTGGATGATGGATTGAACAGTACTCCGTGAGATGTTCAAAGCTTTGGATATTATTTATTTATTTATTTTTTTATAACCTTACCCTGCTTTAAAGTTCTCCACAACTTTATCCCTGACCTGTTTAGTGTGTTTCTTGGCCTTCAGGATACTGAGATTTCATTACACATAGGTGGACTCTAATTAGGCGACTCCTGAAGGCAATTAAATAACTAAAATGAATGGTGCGCTATGCAAATAATAACATAAAAATTATTCCTAATAATCCCTATAAACACTGTGCCCAGTGATAACATATACAGTAAAAGATGGTGATATTACAACAATCATCCAAAATAGTAGTGCACTGTGTGAAATAAATCTTTCAAAAAAGGTGCAAAAACTGTGGCATTCATCCATATGCAGGTAACTGTGTAATAAAGAGCCATCACCTGGCACCTCTGAATGCAGTGCCTGTTCACCTTAAATTCAGACCCACAACAGGTCTTGTTGCGCCTTTAGGATCATATACTGTTTCCACAGTCTGCTTACAACTGGATTGCCTCCTCTTATGGTATAGTTTCAATTTAGACAAAATTCTGCTTGTAAACATATGCTCCGGATATGTGAAAAAATAAAGAATTCCGGGTGTCAAGTCACTTGACAAGTGACGCAACGTAATCTATGGTGGAGGATCTATACATTTACAGTGCCTTGCAAAAGTATTCATCCCTTTGGCATTTTTTCGTGTTTTGTTGCATCACAACCTGGAATTAACATGGATTGTTTGAGGATTTGCACCATTTAATTTACAGAACATGCTTACAACTTTAAAGATTTCTTTTTTTTTTTAATTGTGAAGCAAATAACAAATAGGACAAAATAACAGAAAAAGTCAATGTGCATAACTATTCACCCCCCTAAAGTCAATACTTTGTAGAGCCACCTTTTGCGGCTATCACAGCTCCAAGTCGCCTTGGATAAGTCTCTATGAGCTTGCCACATCTTACCACTGGGATTTTTGCCCATTCCTCCTTGCAAAACTGCTCCAGCTCCTTCAAGTTGGATGGTTTGCGCTTGTGAACAGCAATCTTTAAGTCTGGCCACAGATTTTCTATTGGATTGAGGTCTGGGCTTTGACTAGGCCATTCCAACACATTTACCTGCTTCCCTTTAAACCACTCAACTGTTACTTTAGCAGTGTGTTTGGGTTCATTGTCCTGCTGGTAGGTGAACCGCCGTCCTAGCCTCAAATCAAACACAGATCACACACAGAGTGGTACAGGTTTTGCTCAAGAATATCCCTGTATTTAGCACCATCCATCGTTCCCTCAACGCTGACCAGTTTCCCAGTCCCGACTGCTAAAAAACATCCCCACATGATGATGCTGCCACCACTATGTTTCACTGTGGGGATGGTGTTCTTTAGGTGGTGTGATGTGTTGGGTTTGCTCCAGACATAGCGTTTTCTCTGATGGCCAAAAAGTTCATTTTAGTCTCATCAGACGAGAGCACCTTCCTCCATACATTTTGGGAGTCTCCCACATGCCTTTTAGCAAACTCAAAACGTGCTAATTTGTTTTTTGATGAAAGTAATGGCTTTCTTCTGGGCACTCTGCCATAAATCCCAATAAACCCCAGCTTATTGTCGTCCTACGTACAGATACTCCAGTCTCTGCTGTGGAACTCTGCAGCTCCTCTGGGGTTACCTTAGGTCTCTGTGCTGCCTCTCTGATTAATGCCCTCCTTGCCCAGTCCATGAGTTTTTGTGTGCAGCCATCTCTTGTAAGGTTTGCTGTTGTGCAATGTTCTTTCAATTTGGTTATGATAGACTTGATGGTACCCCTAGGGATCAAAGATATGGATTTTTTTTAAAACCTAACCCTTACTTGTACTTCTCAACATTGTCCCTTACTTGTTTGGAGAGTTCCTTGGTCTTTATGGCAGTGTTTGGTTAGTGGTGCCTCTTGCTTAGATGTTGCAGCCTTTGGGGCCTTTCAAAAAGGTGTGTATATGTAATGACAGATCATGTGACACTTAGATTACACACAGGTGGACGTCATTTCACTAATTATGTGACTTCTGAAGGCAATTGGTTGCACCAGAGCTTTTTATGGGCTTCATAACAAAGGGGATGAATACATACGCACATGCTAATTATCAGTTTTTAATTTCTGAAAAAAGTTTTATGTATATATTTTTCCAATTTTTACTTCTCCAACTTAGACTATTGTGTTCTGATCCATCACATATAATTCAGATTAAAAAACATTCAACTAAAGGCTGTAAAAGTAACATAGGTAAGTAACGTAGGTAAATACTTTTGTAAGGCACTGTAAATGCTGTTTAACAAGAAGCAGTTATGCAAGTGATTTTTAATCCATTAAAAGGACACCCTTTAAAACCACCTTGTGCCCAAGGTACGTCATATGACGTCCTGGACTTTCAGTGAGGAGATCTGAATGATGCCTGCAGCTACAGGCATCATTCACATATCGTATCACTAGTATGGTACACAGGATATCCGCCCCTTCCTTATGTGCCAAACGCTACGCTCACAGACCTAAACCTCACTGTCAGCTGCCGCTTAAAAAATTCCAAACAGTGCAAAAATGATAATAAATGATTCACTATAAACCTACCCTCACCTACAGTGAAATCAAATAGCAGCGCTAAAAACTAAATTAGACCTAAAAAAATTGTGTGATAAATTAGATGTGACAAACTAATTAACACCACTCACTTAAGAGCAAAATATAATCTTGTGTTATAAATAAACATACAATGTATAATAGACTAATATTAAACATATAAAGTCCAATAATCAGTGACGTAGTGATGTAAGTGATGATTCATAACATGATATGATATAGATCTTCAGTGACAAAATCTTCCACCACACCGCTGTGATATGTGACCTCCACTCCCCTTCAGCGAGCAAACTCACCAGCTACTTTTGCCTTACACTCTCGTGTTCGGCTCACAGGCTATTCCCACACAATAGGGGGCAAAGTGATAACCTCCAATCAATCCCTGTTAGGTATCCAGAGTATATATGCAAGCGTTCTCGCTCAGGAAATGGAACTCTACTCTATAGCCATAAATTGTTTAAAAACATCCCAGCAGTCCAAAAATCTCCACACACCGTTCTCACCTCCTCAAGATGAAGCCCGGGTCCAAGGCTTGCAAGCAGCCATACATGTAGACCCTCTTGGGATGGGGAAATGTACAGCACTTGTTAGTAGGCTGTTGCCTGAAGCCTCCGCTCTCGCTGTCACTCTTCGCGCCTCCTGTCTGCGTGATGAAGACGTGAATCCGCGCGGGACTGTGCTGGAAACTACACTTCCCAGCATTTTAGGTCTAATTTAGTTTTTAGCGCTGCTATTTGATTTCACTGTAGGTGAGGGTAGGTTTATAGTGAATCATTTATTATCATCATTCACATATCGTTCTCTTCAGCCAGCGATTCTGTGCACCATAAGAGCAATCACAGCGGCAGTTCAGCTGGCTCTCCCCTGCGATCAGTGACCTGGAGAAGGAATCCGCCGGCGCCGGAAGAGAGTCATAGAGAAATCCAAGAGGCCTGGGCGCGATGTTATGACGTCACGTTCGGGCCAGCGGAAGTAAACAATGCTGGGGACTCAACAGGAAAGCCTGAGATTGTAAATTTTTTTTTTTTTTTATCTCAGCCTTTCCTGCCTAAAGGATCCCACATCTCTCCATAAAGAGGACCTGTCACGCCCTATTTTTATTACAAGGGATGTTTACATTCCTTGTAATAGGAATAAAAGTGATAAAAAAAAATGTAAAAGGGAAAGTGTAAAAATAAAAAATTAAAGTACCCCGTCCCTGGGTGCTCGCACGCAAAAGAGAACGCGTACGTACGTTGCACCCGCATATGTAAACGATGTTCAAATCACACATGTGAGGTATGACCTCGAACATTAGAGTGAGAGCAATAATTCTAGCCCAAGACCTCCTTTGTAACTCTAAACAGATAACCTGTAAAAAATGTTAAAGCGCCGCCTACGGAGATTTTTAAGTACCAAAGTTTGGCGACATTCCATAAATGTGCGTAATTTTAAAGCATGACATGTTGGGTATCTATCTACTTGGCGTAACATCATCTTTCACTTTATACAAAAAAAATGGGCTAACTGTTTTTTTTTTATTCATGAAACTGTTTTTTCTCCAAAAAAAGAGTTTGAAAAATCGCTGCGCAAAGACCGCTTGATATAAAGGGTTGCAACGACAGCCATTTTATTTCCTAGAGTCTCGGAAGGGGGGGCTCTCCGCCTCGGGTGCCACACATGTCATCCTGGTACACCCCTTTCAGAGTCCTTCACTCCCTCCTGCTTCCCTTGTGAGAGTGTCATCAGATGCAGCCCCACCAGTGCCTGATGAGTGCGATCTCCCGCTGTCACAGAGCTAGATTTCAATCGCCAGGCAGCCACTGTAACAATGTCCTGCCTCCCAGACCGTCTCTTGTAATAGACGCCACAGTGATCCAATGCGGGAAACATTGTGCCGTGTGGCACAGGAGTAGGTCTAGGAGGTGGGACATTGTTACAGCGGCTGTCCAATGATTTAAATCCAGCTCTGTGACACAGCGTGAGATTGCACTACCAGGCACCTGGGAGGCTGCATGTCATGGGCACTGGTTAGGCTGCATTGATCTCTTGAATAATGTCTGCAGTCTCTGACCATCTCCTGTAGTATGTCTGCAGTCTCTGACCATCTCCTGTAGTATGTCTGCAGTCTCTGACCATCTCCTGTAGTATGTCTGCAGTCTCTGACCATCTCCTGTAGTATGTCTGCAGTCTCTGACCATCTCCTGTAGTATGTCTGCAGTCTCTGACCATCTCCTGTAGTATGTCTGCAGTCTCTGACCATCTCCTGTAGTATGTCTGCAGTCTCTGACCATCTCCTGTAGTATGTCTGCAGTCTCTGACCATCTCCTGTAGTATGTCTGCAGTCTCTGACCATCTCCTGTAGTATGTCTGCAGTCTCTGACCATCTCCTGTAGTATGTCTGCAGTCTCTGACCATCTCCTGTAGTATGTCTGCAGTCTCTGACCATCTCCTGTAGTATGTCTGCAGTCTCTGACCATCTCCTGTAGTATGTCTGCAGTCTCTGACCATCTCCTGTAGTATGTCTGCAGTCTCTGACCATCTCCTGTAGTATGTCTGCAGTCTCTGACCATCTCCTGTAGTATGTCTGCAGTCTCTGACCATCTCCTGTATCATGTCTGCAGTCTCTGACCATCTCCTGTATCATGTCTGCTAAAGGGGCACCGAATGAAAATTTTGTGAATACTATTAGCAATGCGTTTAAGAGATTGCAGACATGATACAAGAGATAGTTAGAGACTACAGACTGCATTTTTCTTGAGCTTTTCTTGCACTAAAAAGGTGCCAATAATGGCCAACAATAACTTCATATTAATTCAAATTGATGAGATTAAAAAGTGGAATACAATTATATATAAAAATATAAATATTTTTTAAAAACTGTAATTTTTGGTTTTCGGCTAGGTGCATCCTGCATTTTCAGTTTCGGCACCAAAATTTCCATTCGGTGCACCTCTAATTGAAATATAACATATACAATTCTGATGTCTCCAACCTACCTTGAAACTTTACCATAAGAGGAGGCTATCCAGTTGTAAGCATACTGGGAAAACAGTATATGATCCCAAAGGCGCAACAAGACCTGTAGTGGGTCTGAATTTAAGGTGAACAAGCATTGCATCCAGAGGTGTCATGCGATGGTGGCTCTTTAATATACAGTTACCTGCAAATGGATGGATATCAAATATTTTTTACACCTTTGAAAGATTTATTTCACACAGTGGACTACCATTTTGGATGATTGTTGTAATATCACCATCTTTTACTGTATATGTTATCACTGGGCACAGTGTTTATATGGATTATTAGGAATAAAATGTATGTAATTATTATTTGAATAGCGCACCATTATATTTCGTTATTTATGTGGTAGGTGTTTACCATTGTCAATGGTGCAGCAGTTCCTCACAGTTTGCATATACATAGTAGCGCATGAGTAAAAATCTACACAAATTCTGAAGGCAATTGATTCTACTAGATTTTAGTTAGGGGTATCAGAGTAAAGGGGGGCTGAATACAAATGCACACCACATTTTTCAGATATTTGTTAAACATTTTGAAAACCATTTATCATTTTCCTTCCACTTTACAATTATGTGCCACTTTGTGTTGGTCTATCACATAAAATCCAAATAAAATACATTTACATCTTTGGTTGTAACATGACAAAATGTGGAAAATTTCAAGGGGTATGAATACTTCAAGGCACTGTATAAAGCAAATCTTTTAGCTACTTTTAAATAAAGTTCAGCCTAAAAGCAGGCAAAACAAGGTGTCAAACAATGAGAGTGCTTCAACTGTTCACTGAGGCATTCTCACTGGACAATGTGTCAGCACGTTGTCCATCAGAATCAGAAAGGTAAAGGTAATAGCAGAGATTTACCTGTGTGACATATGTCATCGACCACTGAAAAACATTTAATTCCCCCGCTTTCCATACTTCATCTTAGCTATATTTTAGGATGCGCTAACATGTATTTCTGAGCTGGTGTACTTGCCCAGGTCACATTATTGTAATTTGTACAACTACCTCTCTAACTGCAACAAGCCATTTCCAAGTTGTGTGGTAGACAGGTGCTCTGTGTGGTGAAAAACAACCCTTACACATGTAGTTTGTGTCTCCTATATGAACTAGCGCTGTAGAGCCTGATGCCAGCATTGCTATCACATTAAAATTTAAACATTTCCTTTACCAATACAGGTGGCCGCTGGCATCAGCTGCATACACTTACAGCATTGTGTACAGGCAGCAGAACAGGACTCTTTCAGTGCTGTTCCCAGAACAAGCATTTTTTAATCAATGAATACAAGGCTTCCTCTAAATGGCTGAGGTGGAGAGGCGGACGGATGTTATGATCCACCTTAACCTTTCAGAAGAAGCCTTGTATTCATTGATAAAAATACAAGGCTTCCTGTGAAAACGCTGAGACGTACAGAACTCAACCCGATTTTTCTTCTAGAAATGAGATGGGAAGCACTGAGCCAGAACACAGCACTTTGTACGGTATGCATCATCAGCTACATACAGTCTATATAGCATCAACAGTGTACATAATAAAGAAAAAAAAAAAAGTTAGGGCCAACTTAGCCTAAACAAACTACTTAAAGCGATAGGAAAATTCAAACTAGGATTTAGTGTTGGCAGAGATTTACACTCTTTTTTTTTTTTTTTAAATTTTAAAAACATAGGTCAATGTAATGGGTTTAACCCTTTTGCTGCCAGGCCCTGCACTCTACTTTAAACCTAAGGTGGACAGACAATTTTTGCAATTTTTCAATAAAGTAGACTAAAATGATGGTGCTACTAATTTGGAAGGTTCCGTGACAGTTGCACAAAAGTGTAACAAAATATTTTTTTATAAAAATTGACTAAAATCACTATTAGGCCTCACAAACACAACTTACAAAATTCAGACTAAATCTAAAAGCTAAAACTGTATCAAGTTAACAAATATTATCTAAATAACTTTAGTGAATTATCAGGGGTTTAAACAGACCACTAATATGCTCTACTTTGGGGATAGGGAAAGAGAGTGAGGACACAGCTCAATCTCCTTCTCTGTAGCTGGACTCACTGAGCATCTGTGCATTTGCTGCAGGGTGCGTTTGCTGTACCTGCTGGAAAGATAGGGAAAAATATCATTTTTATAACAGCTTACCTGTAAAATCCTTTTCTTAGAGTACATCACAGGACACAGAGCCAAAAGTAATTACTGTATGGGTTATATGGCACCTTCAGGTGATGGACACTGGTACACCCTAGACAGGAAGTTCAATTCCCCATATAACCCCTCCCCTTACTGGGAGGACCTCAGTTCTGTAGCAAAGTAATACACATGTAACCAGAAAGAGGGGAGGGACCTCTGTGTCCCGTGATGTACTCCAAAAAAAGGATTTTACAGGTAAGCCGTTATAAAAATCCTATTTTCTTTATAGTACATCAGGGGTCAAGAGCCACAGTAAATACTGTATGGGATGTCCCAGAGCAATGCCACCTGAGGGGAGGGGACACAAACAAAAGTAGTGTGCAATCAGACCTGAGGGCCTATACTGCCGCCTGCAGTACACTGCACCCAAAGGCTCATGCCTTCTTACATCCACCTGATAGAATCTGGTGAATGTATGGACTGAAGACCAAGTTGCGGCCTTGCAGATTTGAGCCATGGAGGCTTGGTGATGCACTGCTCACGAAGCACTAACAGCTCTGGTGGAGTGCGCTTTGATTTGAAAAGGTGGAACCTTCCTCTTCAAGCCATAAGCTTGAATAATTACTTGCCAAATCAATTTGGCAATAGTGGATTTCGACGCTGCGTGGCCTTTCCTAGGACCTTCAGGCAACACAAACAAAACATTTGTTTTCCGAATCTGAGCAGTCGCCTTCAAATAGATTTTGACTGCTCTCACTACATCCAAAGAATGTAGTGACATTTCTTCCTTAGAACAGGGTTCTGGAAAAAATGAAGGTAAAACAATATCATGGTTTAGGTGAAATCCTGAAACCACCTTTGGAAGAAAGCTAGGATGGAGGAAGCAATACTACTCTATCCTTGTGAATGACTAAATATGGCTCTTTAAAAGAAAAAACCGCCAACTCTGATACCCTTCCTTGCAGAAGAAATGGCTACCAAAAAAACTAGCTTCCATGTCAAAAGGGCCAAAGGAATATGTCATATTGGCTCAAAAGACTGTTTCTGTAATGCCGACAGAACTAAATTCAAGCCCCAAGGGTTCAGGGATACTCTAACTGGTGGATTAAGCCACGTTACCCTCTGTATAAAGCTTCGGACCAAAAAACGCGAAGCGGACATTGAAACAATACCGATAAGGCAGAGACCTGGCCCTTGATAATACTCAAGGCCAGTTTCATCTCTAGCCCCATTTGCAGAAAGGCAAGAATTCTACCTATGACATACTTCCTAGGATACTAACCCCTGGATTCACACCAGGAAACTATAATAAATGACTCTGGAAGCTGGCTTCCTTGCATTAATCAAAGTAGATATCATTGAGCCTGAAAGCCCATGATTCTTCAGAATGTGGGTTTCAATAGCCAAACCGTTAAATTTAGCGTTTGTATAGTAGGATGGAACACTGGTCCCTGCGATAGCAGGTCTGGACCTGGTGGTAGGGGCCATGGGGCCCCTACCACCTTCTTTACCATTTCTGCATACCAAGATCTTCTGGGCCAAAAGAACTACCGACTTCCTTTCCGGCTTGATCGGGTTTGGAGGGAATGCAGAAAATCAGTGAGAACTGATCCCACAGGGTCACCAACACATCTGTTCCGCATGTGAGTGGATCCCTTGTTTTTTTACACAAAGTTGTCGACTTTGTTGTTGAACCTGGACGCAAACAGATCTACGTCCGGGATCCCCCATCTTTGGCATATAGCCAGGAAGAGGTGGTGAAGGGACCATTCCCCCGAGAACAACTGCTGGCGACTTAAGTAGTCCGCCTGTCAGTTCTCTACCCCTGGAATGAAGATTGCCGATATGCACGGCACATGCTTTTCTGCCCAGGTTAGGATATGGTTTACCTCTACCCTGGGCTGCCCGACTTCTGGTGCTCCCTTGGTGATTGATATAAGCCACTGCTGTGACATTGTCAGATTGAATCCTGACAGGAGAATTCTGCAACCTGAATGTCCAGGCCCTTAGGGCTAGACGCGCTGCCCGAATCTCTAGCATGTTGATGGGCAAGGTGCTTTCGGTTCTGGACCATATCCCCTGGACAGACGCCTCTTCCAGGACTGCTCCCCCCCAACCTGAAAGGCTGGCATCTGTTACTACCTTCCAGGTAACCGGTAAGGAGGATTTCCCCTTCTGCAGATTCTCGGATATCCTCCACCAACTGAGGCTCTGGTGCACTTTTGGTGACAAACGCATCGGAAAATATAGTGCTTGGACCTTCTTGTTCCAGGCCAATAGGATACGATAGGATATTTGCAGCAGTCTCGAATGAAACTGAGCATTAGGGAACTGCTTCGAATGAAGCCACCATCTTCCCCAACAACCTCATACCAAGACGAATGGAAGGACCCTTCTTTGCCCTGACCACCTGAACCAGCTCCTTTATGGCGCTGATCTTTGCCTGGGGTAAAAACACCCTCTTCTGGGCTGTATCTATAACCAGACCCAAGTACTCTAATCCTTTTACTGGCTTTAAAGAAGATTTCTTTAGGTTGAGGACCCAACGTAGGTATTCCAGGTAGTTGACTGTGGTGACCATGCTTTGGTCCAAGCGGGCTATTGACCGGTCTATTAAGAGCAGGTCATCTAGTTATGCTATTATTGTTGTACCTTGAGTCCTTAATCTGGCCAGAAGTAGGGCCAGAAGTTTTGTAAACACCTGAGGTGCAGTAGCTAGACCGAAAGGCAAGGCTACAAACTGAAAATGAAGTTTTTCTACTTTGAAACGCAGATACTTCTGGTGAGCAGGGAAAATAGGTACATGCAGGTATGCATCCTTGATGTCGAATGATGCCAGAAGTTCTCCTCCTTGTAGGATGGAGACTACTGATTGATTCCATGCGAAGAGCGAATTTTCAGGAACTGGCTTAGATCTTTGAGATCTAGAATGGGTCTGACATCCCCATTTGGTTTTGGCACCGTGAAAAGGTTTGAATAAAACCCCAACCCCTGCTCTTCCATGGGGACCACCATGATCACTTTTTGCGACAAAAGTCGGTCTAACGCTAGAAAGAGACTTATTTTTCTCTGGATCTTTAGGGACATTTGACCTGAGGTAACGAGGGGATGGGAATTCTCGGAACTCTAGTTTGTAACCTAGAGCTATTCTGGAGACCACCCATCCTGTCTCGAAAATTCTTCCTGCCAGACCCTTGAGAACTGCAGAAGTCTTCCCCCCACTCGAGCAAGCGGGGGCGCCCCTTCATAAAGTGGCTTTAGCATTCTGTCTTGTGGGCTTCCTCCCCCAGGATTTCTTTTGTCCCTGACATTGAACCTGAGGTTTACCTCTTGAACCTGACGGTGAAGGCCGTCGCGACTGACTGGAGGCTGATGCCCCTGGCACTGGAGAAAGCTTGTTTAAATGAGGGATGTAACGAGCCCCTGCTCGCTCAGTTCCACTCTCCCGACACTCCTCTGCGGCTATAGAATCAGACTGCAGATCTCAACATCTGATGGTTCGGTCATCCGAAGCTCCGGGACTAGAACTACAGCTATGTGCCGTTCGAATCCAGTTGTGTAGCTCAGAACAAACACCAGGCAGGCTGTATGTGAGTTCAACCAGGAATCTCTTTTTATTGAAAAATACAGGCTCTTTTATACACTAAAAGTGCAGGTGCATACCTCCGGCTCATATTACTCTGAACATACACCTGTGACCAGAAACCTAATTAACATGGGCTAATTAACTAATCCCTTTAGACAGCCTAGATGACTCAGACATGACCTTTAGGCCAGACTGGCCGTCTTGTAGCTCAGAAAACCCTATCAACATTATCACAATAGCAGAGTTAATTAACACAAACAACAATGGGGATCTAATGACTCTTAGATCCCATACTAGAGACTTATTTACAATACACATTGTAGCAGGCAACAGACAGACAGGTGACTGGAATTCAGCATCTCCTAACAGTATTTGTCCCAGCATTATGAATCAGCCACTATTTCTAATATGGCAAATCCAGGGTCCCCAGAGTCTGTGTGTCCTGGGGGACCAGGACCCAAATCCACAGTAATACCACCCCAAGGGTCCCCAGGCATACAGCTCACAAAGAGCACCGTTCCCCCAAATGCCAGGGCCCATGATCGATCGGCAAGAGGCTAGCATTCAGTCCCCTCCAAAAGTCTCTCTCCCGGCTAGGTCTGTCACAAGGGATGTTTACTCTTTCTTAACTGGCAAAAGGGTACTTTTCCCACTTGATATTTTTTGGATATATTTGTCCAAATCCTGCCCAAACAGCTTTTCACTGCAGAAAGTCAAACCAGCTAGGAGCTTTTTGCATGGCGCTTCAGCTGACCAACTTTTCAACCATAAGATTCTACGCATATGTACCAACCCAAGCATAAGGCGAGAGGTTTGAATTATAGAATCTGATTGTGTTAATTGCAAATCACAAAGCCGCTGGCAGCTCAGCTCCTGGCCCTGCTGTTCAGGGAAAACCTTGAGCACCTGTTTCAAATGGTCTCTTAAGGATTGACATACCCCAATTGTCACCACTGCAGGTTGAGCCACTGAACCTGCCAAGGAGAAAATGTTTTTTAGCAGGAATTCCAATTTTTTATCAGTTGAAACCCTAAGCATTTGCGCATTGTCAACCGGACAAGTCAAACTTTTATTCACAGAGGATATAGCAGCGTCAATTGCTGGTATACTTCACATCTTAGTAAATTTTTCCTCCATAGGATAAAGTGTAAACTTTTTAGGGGGAAAAAAATGCTTATCTGGGTGATCCCACTCAGAATACATATGCTTTTCTAGTAAAGAATGGACAGGAAAGGCACGCAAGGCTTGAGGAGGATATGGTGAACCCAAGCAGGAAGTAGGCTCTTCAACCGACCCCGTTAAGGGTAGCTTAAATGTGGAGTAAGAGAATGCACCAGCAACTTCTTAGCATGTGAAGCTGAAGGTCCTTTCCCACTTGATCCCTTGGAAGAGGAATCATCAGCCTCTTCACGGTCCCCTGAGGGGGATTCATCTTCCCCCTCCCACCGTTCCTCTGTTTGAGGATCCTGGGTGGTATAAGGGGACCTAATGCATTTTCTTCCACTCTGTGAAGATGCGATTAAAGCCGCTAATCTTTCCTCCAATTCACTCATAGCTGAGGAGAAAACCTGCTCAGTTATATAGACAGGGGCTGAAGTGTTGGAAGCAATTGCACCCCCTGATGACCCCGATGGCTCACTCTGACCAGTCTCCCTAGATCTTTCAAGGGGGGATGGGGTTGCAGAGGGACCCCTTTGTGCCCTTGGTTTTTGTGGCATTTGTACCACCCCCTCTGGTCATAGTGCTGAGCACAAACGCAGAGGTACTACCAAAAAAATGCACTCACTGCTGAGCAATAGTCCAGCAACTGCCGCTGCTATTAAGCTCAGCCTGATGCTTAAGTAAATGTGCCCTGGGAATGCCTGTGTTACCAACACTCACATGCCACCCTTCCGCTCTGTATCCCTCCTTCAGCTGTATGCACCTGATAAAAGGTGCCCTTTATAGCTACACAGCCCGCGTTGTGGACGATGAAGCACACCAATGCCCCTAAGCCCCGCCCCCTTCCTCCAACCACCCCTTATCTTTTTCAAAATAGACCGTTTTCCCGCACGAGCGGGCTCCGATCCGCCCCGATCGCATGGAGGAGGGCTGGGGTGGAGGAGAGCTGCCGATGGGAATGGCGGCGGGAGGCGGTGGCCCCTTCCCACGTCTTACCTGGAGCTTGGGCCGGAGGAAGCGTGCAGCTTGTGACACAGAGAGAGACTGACAAGCATGGAATCAGGTACGTGCTCTTTACAGCCCCCGGTGGTGACTATAGGCATTACATTTACTTTAAAGGAGAAAACCCACAAGAATTAGAAAAATTCCTTAGGAATCTCCCTTACCTTATCCAGCTGCAGGGTTCTGTGGTAACAGACCCAATCTTCACTACTCACGGTGGGCTAAGTAAAAAAAACCTTCAGGGACCGGGGTCTCATTTTTTAATCGGGGGATCCACAGCCCTGGGCCTGTAAAAGCACCCCGCCAGGAATATGGCTGAAAAAAAAACAAATACTGGATCCCGGGGGTCCAGCTCTCTAAAAAGAGAAGCGTTACAAGCAAAACGTCGTTTCTTCAGACACGAGGCCCGGGTACCATTCAATTCGGCCTGGAAAAGACACTTTGAATGGATCCGGTTGCATAGCTTGCCCTAGCAAGGAATATTCCAGCGGAGCTTAGCACAGCACATCTTTACTCGTGACCAACACCTAAGACACTAGCGAAAAAACAGAGGTACTACTGGTAAGGGGAGGGGTTATATGGGGAATTCAACTTCCTGTCTAGGGTGTGCCAGTGTCCATCACCTGAAGGCGCCATATAACCCATACATTACTGTGGCTCTGTGTCCTATGAGTTAGGATAAAGAAAGGAAGAAAGGTCTCTTTCCCTTTTCTGAAAATGCACTGGTGCTTTGGCATCATGCACAGAATTCTTACTGGCACCCCCTGCGCATCTGCTAAACAGCACGTTTTGGCTGTGGGAACATGTGTGATTTACACATATTCCTGTACCTGCAAAACTGTGAACCTAGCCTGAATGAACAAACGAACAGGCAGCGCTCTGTAAAGATGCTTTCAGTTCTTTCACAAACTGAAAACAATTCTGGACGGTGGTTCATTTGACTATCGACGTTGCCGTTTCTTCCACTCTGAGGCCGTCAACATGCGATGTGTGCCAACTCTGGCCAGGGCTGGAGATCTTCTGCTGTGACACCAGCTTTTTTCCCAGTTGCTTTTGCTCTGTCACCCTGTAGGCTTTTGTTTGCGAGTGCGTTTTTTTCAGGTTATTTGATTAAAATGTGACAAAAACACTAGAACCTTTGCCGCAATGCTTTTTGTTTTTACATGTAAATTCACCTCACACTTCTCCATGCAAGCTTACTACACAAGGCTTTGTTACTGTCAGGCTCAGCAGATTGCTAGTCAGTAATCAGGATTACCTCTGATCTTTAGGCGTGATGTATAGGACCTGTAAGATCAGTATTTATTGTGTTTGGACATGCATCCAAATATCATTTAGTGTTCTAATGGTACTTTTTCTTTTCCTTTTCTTGCTGATCTTTATATTTATGGTCGAGCACCTAAGAGTTTTTTTTTACTATTCTATTGTCTCAATGCAAGGTCTATAAGGCTTGGAGAACAAAAGCTTATAGTGCACACATACAAAAATGACATTTAAATCCTGCAAGGCTATTTAAAGCACCTGTACATATTAAGCAAATAAGCAGAAATATGGTGATTTAGTCACACCATATGGCCATACAGTGCTTAAGCCCACTACTGCTTTAAAGTACCCTATTTTCAGTGGGAAAATGGGGTACTTTGATGCAGTAGTAGGCTTAAGCACTGTATGGCCATATGGTGTAACCAAATCACCATATTTTTGCTTACTATGTTCAGGTGCTTTAAATAGCCTTGCAGGATTTAAATGTCATTTTTGTATGTGTGCGCTATAACCTTTTATTCTGTTGGTATGGTCTTATAGCAGCACCATCTTTAACTGCTTGCCGACCAGCCACCGCCATTATAGGACAGCAGGTCAGTACGATCCCGCGAACTGTCGTTGCTGTACGTCAGCCTGAAGCAGGCGCCCGCTGCACGGCGGGGGGAACTGATGCGCGTGGTTGCAATGACTGCCGGCCCAACGCGCGATCGCGTGCACGAGACCAGAACAGGGACGTGTGTGTAAACACACAAATCCCTGTTCTGTGAGGAGAGGAGAGACAGATCGTCTATTCCTACTAGCTAGGAACGATATGTCTCCTTCTCTAAGCAGTTCCATCCCCCCACGGTTAGAAACACAAACCAGGGAACACATTTAACCCCCTTGATTGCCCCCTAGTGTAAACCTCTTCCCTGCCAGTGACATTTATACAGTAATCAGTGCATTTTTTATAGCACTGATCGCTATAAAAATGTCAATGGCCCCAAAATGTGTCAAAAGTGTCTGATTTGTCCACCGCAATGTCGCAGTACTGCTAAAAATCACTGATCACTGCCAATACTAGTAAAAAATAAAAATAATAAAAATGCCATAAATTTATCCCATAGTTTGTAGACGCTATAAGTTTTGCGCAAACCAATCATTATACGCTTTTTGCATTTTTTTTTAACCAAAAATATGTAGAATATATATTGGCCAAAACTGATGAAGAAATTTGATTTTTAAAAACATTTTTTGGGGAAATTTATTACAGCAAAAAGTTAAAAATGTTTAATTTTTTTTTTCAAAATTGGCACTTTTTTTTGGTTTATAGCGCAAAAAATAAAAGCTGCAGAGGTGATCAAATACCACCAAAAGCAAGCTCTATTTGTGGGAAAAAAATGACGTCAATTGTGTTTGGGTACAGCGTCACACAACAGTGCAATTGTCAGTTAAAGCGACGCAGTGCTGTATCGCAAAAAATGGCCTGGTCTGTAAGTGGTTAATGTAATGCATTGTTAGGGCCCCCCCCTCCCCAGTATTTGTTTACAAAGCTAGGAGCACACAAGCAATTTTTAGGAGTTCGATTGCAAGCAGTGATTGATTACTACACGTAAGGAACAAATATCTCCATAAGGAGAGTAGAATAAACAGAAAGAAGTTAGCAGGTTCGTTTCTTGTCATACTTTTATATTAAAATAAGAAGTGAATCACTTTTGAAATATTGCGCTCATTAGCATTTACTTTTGTACCTCATTCCATAGGGAATATTTGTCTGATGTGTGGTGATCAATGAATAAATACTCTTTGGAAGTCCATTTATAAAATGTTTTTTTTTTTTTTTGTTTTGTTTTTTACACAGGGTTTATACAACTTTCATCCAGGATGCACACATTTTTCCAGTTGAACTGAATTAGAAAATCTGTGAATCTTGTGTGAAAACACATTAAAGGGCCATTTCACACTAGAACGAGGTGGGGGAAAAAAAAAAAAAAACACATTCCATGTGTTTTTCCTGCACGTTTAAAACGCACTTGAAATCTGCAGCGGGTGTCAATGTTAGCTCAACAACACCCCAAACGCAGGTCGCAAATGCAATCAGTTTGCCTGCATCGGATTAAATGGTACAGTAGTACCATGCGATCTGGTTACTGCGCATTTTGTAAAGTAGTGCATACAATACTTTTGGTGCGATCCAGCGCAATTTCAACCCACTAAAATAAATGGGCTGAAATTGCACTACACCGGGATTTGCATTTCTGTGTGATTTTTGGTGGGAACTGGCCCTGATAAATGGAACCTTTGGGTGATTGTGAATAATTGTAAAACCACCCATGTCTTCCTAGTCTTAGCCTTCCTGCAATTGTTGGACCCAATTTATTCACTGTGTGGCTTATGGTTAGAAGTCA